>NW_019154191.1:1007855-1114728 GCF_002288905.1 Enhydra lutris kenyoni
AGGGTTAATTTAACCACAAGTCTAAAACAGCTGACAAGGGGCACCTGGGTGGCTCAGTGGGTTAAAGCCTCTGCCTTTGGCTCAGGTCATGATCCCAGAGTCCTGGAATCGAGCCCCACATCGGGCTCTCTGCTCAGCAAGAAGTCTGCTTCCCCCCTCTCTCTGCCTGCCTCTCTGCCTACTTGTGATCTCTGTCTGTCAAATAAATAAATAAAATTTAAAAAATAAATAAATAAATAAATAAATAAATAAATAAATAAAACAGCTGACAAGATACCATAAAAGAAGCTGAAGGAGTGGATCAGGCAGCTGTTCAATATATCCACTCAAGTTAAACAGGAAGAGATGAGATTTAATTATAGTGGGGCAAATCAGAAATTTGTTTTCATGTAACCTTTCTCTTCACTCTACAGTACTGAAAGGTAACATTCTTTAGAAGTAAAGATAGAATTAAATTTTTCCCTTTAACATTTCTCTGAATAGGGCAAATAGCTGACTTTGTGAAATGACTATTTCAGATTGCCCACATGGCAAATGAATATATTAGCAGATTTTGATAAAGCATTTTAAATAATAGAAATCTGTTAAAGTTTATTCACCTTGGTTTCAACAGTTCAAAGAGGAAAATTGGATTCCTAAACATCCATTTTGTTTCTCATTATAATTACGATAACATTTGCCCTCAGGGCTATCTTAGTTTCATAGATGTTATGATTTCCCAGACCTCTTTTACCAACTTTTTTTTCCAGTTCTTAGTATGCTTACACATTTGTCATTTATTTATTCTGATCTCTAGCCTGTGTGCTAGCAACAAAAAATTGTATATGTGAAAAATATTGTATTTAATCATATTTCTAGTTAATCAGATTATTCTAGTTATCACTTAGTTTCTATCCTTAGAATTGTTCTCCATGCCCAAAAATAGACGTTTGTGACAATTGGCTGAAATGAAGTGAGATGCTAAGCTGCCCCTCAACTCATTTTTCATTATGTAATTACATAAATTCTCATAACATAAACTTATTTAAAGAGATAAAATGAGATATTGGAGAAAAGTAAGAATTTTTAATGTGCTACTGACTCACTGAGTATTTCTGATTGGACACTGTGGTAGGCACGCTCAAGGAATATTTCTTTTTCCTTACTCCAGTTTCACCACGGCTTTATCTAAGTGCACCAAGGTTGGATAACCAAATAACTTGTAATCTCAGGCAATTAGCAACTTGTTTGGAATTAAATATACTTAACACTTTTTTTAAAATTTTTTTATTTTTTATTAACATATCACAGCACTAACCATAGTACATACCTTCCCCAATATCCATAACCCAACCACCCTCTCCCTACCTCCCTCCCCCAGCAACCCTGAGCTTGTTTTGTGAGATTAAGAGTCTCTTATGGTTTGTCCCCCTCCTGATCCCATCTTGGTCCATTTTGTCCTCTCCTACTCCCCAAACCCCCACTTTGACTCTCAACTTCCTCATATCAGGAAGATCATATGATAATTGTCTTTCTCTGATTGACTTAATTCGTTCAGCATAATATCCTCTAGTTACATCCATATTGTTGCAAATGGCAAGATTTCATTTCTTTTGATGGCTGCATAGTATTCCATTGTATATATAAACCACATCTTCTTTATCCATTCATCTGTTGATGGACATCTAGGTTCTTTCCATAGTGTGGTTATTGTGGACATTGCTGCTATAAATATTCGGGTGTTAACACTGGTTTTGATTAATTTTTTTCACTGAAATTTTCAGTGGAAATTTTAATTAATTCATTACCTCACACAATGTGGAGAATTGGAGCAATTATCCACATGATTTAAACAAAAAGATGACCTCTTTGACTTCAATTATAGTACCTGAATGTTTTAAACAAGATGTGACTTTTGCTTGAAAACTGGAAAGAGTTGGTGTTAAATATTTGCAAATGTAATATTTGTTCAGAAAGCTGCCTAGATGGGGCGCCTGGGTGGCTCAGTGGGTTAGCCTCTGCCTTTGGCTTGGGTCATGATCTCAGGGTCCTGGGATCGAGCCCCACATCGGGCCTTCTGCTCAGTGGGGAGCCTGCTTACCCCCTCTCTCTGCCTGCCTCTCTGCCTACTTGTGATCACTCTCTCTCTGTCAAATAAATGATTAAAATCTTAAAAAAAAAAAAGAAAGCTGCCTAGATAGTCAACTTCTGAGTTGATTTATATGTGTCTGAAAAGTAATTGCAGTAGTGCTAATTAATGCAGTACATAGTGTACTGATCACTGACTAGAAAGTCATTGTTTGAAGACAAATGCAAATCTAAATTATACTTGTGAAAATTTGGAAAGGAGAAAAGATGATAGAGATCCTAAGCTGTCTCTCATAGTTATGGGTGTGGTATTATACCAAAAATGTGTAGTAAGGAAAACAGAGATTCTAAAATTCACATTTGAAGTAGCAGCAAGTCAAATAATGCAGAGAATACTAAAAAGTGGCTACAAACAGTGGTGGCTGAATAGTTAGAGACTCTTTTCTTCTCTACAAATATTCATCTTTACTCCTACATCAGTTAATTAAAACTATGAGCAGAAGCAAGGTAACAATAGTCTTTTATTGCTGAACAGTGCATTAAAGCAGTAGAAAATGCCACATAATTAATCATCATTACTTAGTAAGTCAGAAAAACAGGAAAGCAAATCAACCTAGGTAGTGTGACTATGAAACAACTTGTAGATTCAACAAATTTGGAATTTTGAAATTGAAGGTATCTGTATAATCACAAAACACAGACCACTAGACTATTTGAATTCTGTCTCAGTGTGATTAATATAAATTAGTAGCAGAATAGATATACATTGCAATAATTAACTATTAATATGGCACCCTCCAGACCCATCTCCCCCAACTCCAAATGCTAGTAGGCATTTTCATACATTATCTTCTATAATCCTCACAACTTCTCTACCAGACAGGTTTAATTATATAAATTTAAAAATTGAGGAAATGGAAGAGAGTTTAAGTAACTTTCCCAAGGTCTCAAAGCTAACATTTGGTATGAGCCATAATTAAAATCCAAGTCTGTAAGATGGTATATCATACTGTTACTTGTTGGTGAGTGCAAAGATATATAGAGAAGTAACCATTAAAACAATTCTTGGTGAATATATGTCATGTTTACAAATACATTTATTGTGTTATGAAGGTTTATTTGGAATCCAATTATATTATTGCTAGCCGAATGACTTCAGGCAAGTCATTTTAATCTGGGCCCACTTTTCATCATTTATAGAAAAAAATGTAAAACTATTAAGCCTTTCCTTGACACTTCCATGGATATAATGTATGTGATTTAATCAAAGTCTTTCTGCTTTCAAGATAGCAAGAGGCATATACATGTACACAGATAAGTACAATAAAAAAGATATGTGTAAGGTAAAGAGGTAACACAAGGGATCAATATTTATTCATCTGAACATTTACTGAGAAGGTGTTATATACTGGGCGCTGTGCTGGATGATAGTTATATACAGTGGTGAGATAAAACAGACATGGTTATGCCATTTTATAGCTTGAATTTTAATGGGAGAATCAGATAATAAAATAATCCCACAATAAATGTATGTATACAGAGTATAAGTGCTATCAATCAAAGGTATGTGATGTTATCAAAACAAAAATGGCAAGAATTTGATCTAATCTGTTAAGAAGGCTTCAGAGAGAAGGGGTTGTTTCAATAAGTTATGACAGAAACTTAGGGATCATTGAGTAGCTAAGGAGGGGAAGTGGGAGGTACAGAAATGGCTTATACACATAAGTTTAAGCAACATGGCATAGGAGAAATATAAAACATAAATGGGAAATTATCAGAAGATGAGGCTAGAGAGATATAACACTACCAGTTTATAGAAGGTCTTTAATACTAAGTTTAGATTTAATTCTGAATATAATGGGCAGTCACTGGAGACTTTTAAGCCAGAAGATGACAGAACTATGTATATGTGTTTGGAAGATCATCTCACTTTTCCTTCAAAGCCCAACTTAAATCTTAAATTCTAAGAAGGTTTCTTTGGTTTTCTCATGTTCTAGTAAGAATGCACTTTTAATTTTCCATACTGACAGCATAAAATCTATTTTCTATCAATATTACTGACCTATGAGTCTGTCTCCCCCCACATTAGTTTGCAAGCTTCTGAAAATCAGGATTTGTCTTGGTCTTCTCTCTAACACATCTGGTGTGGGAAGATGCATGTGAAGAGGCAGAGAGAGAAGAAAAAAGAAAATTCTCAGAAGACTTATAAGCTAAACTCCCTGCACAGACTCAGAAAGCAAGTTAAGACTACATGAAGGCTCTTAAAATGGTCTAGATGGGGAAAAAAAATTGAGTAATGGAAGTGGAACCAGTAAAAGGAGGAATGGAAAGGAAGGAACACATCTAAGAGATTCATTCATGCATGTATTAGTTCTTTCACAAATATTTACTGAGCACCTTCTACGTGCCAGAAACCAGTTTAGCTACTGAAGATACAACATTGAACAAGGCAGGTATAGTTCCTGTCCCAAAGAAGTTGGATACAGTATAATAAGGTGGTTCAAAGCACTGGCTCTGTAATTGCTCAGATTTGAACCCAGGTTCTATTCTTCCTTAGTTGTATGACCTAGGACGATTTACTTAACCTTTCAAAACTTCCTCATCTATTAAATAGAGATACAAGTGTCACCTGTCTTATAGCAATTTCTCAACAGATATCAGTAAAATTATGTTAGTAAAAATTATTATTAATAACTGATAGAAAAGTAAAATATAGTGCTTTGAAAGTGCTTTGTACATGTCAGGAGATTCTAATAGTGGAAGGAGTGGAGTCAGAAAAACACTTTTTAAGGAAAGGAAGGAGGCAGTTACATTGGGAACCTACAGATGAATAGAAATTAGCTAAGCAAAATTTGAGACATGGGGAAGAAGGTGACAAAAAGTTCAGTGTGGCTAGAATTTAGTAGTAAAATGAAGCCAGAGAGATACATAAAGCCTGATAGAACACTGAAAGCATTTGGATTTTATTTTAAGGACATTGAAGGTCCAGTGAAATATTATCAAGAAAAGAGATAAGTCTCATCTGCACAAAACTGACAAAACCAAGCTTGACACCTGGATGTGGGAAATGAGGACAATGAAGGAGTTAAAACAACTACAATGTTCCTAGCACAAATGACTATGCAAGATGAGATCATTAACATAGCTAGAGTACACAAGACCAATAGTAGGATTTTTACGATGGAGAGAAGTAATGAATTTGGTTTGTGACGCATTGAATTTGAGGTGACTGAAGAATTTTATGCAAAGATGTTTAGCAGGAATTTAGAGATTATTTTTAGAGCCCAGAACAGTGGCCTGACTGAGGCTATTGATTTAAATGTTATCAATGTATAACAGGATGGTCAAAGCCATAGAATTAGATGATCAATGGGGATTGATAGAGAAAGAGAGGGAAATGAAAGGGAAAATGTCGTCTTTTAGAGGTTCTCAGAAATAGAACTCAGTCTTCTCAGGGAAGACTGAAGAAAAGTCAGAAGTTTATAAGGGAAACTAAAGGGTATATTGGGAGAAAAGCTAAGATGAAATATAATAAAGCATAAACATATTTCATAGCTTTCAGACATAATCTGAAATGGATTATCCTATGCATGTTCTGTGTGAGCATTTTCACATAAACATTTATAATACATTTTACCCTGATGAAATCTGTAATCTCCAGCTGTCTTTCAAAAGTCAGATCCACTCCAAACTCAACTTTCATTTGTTCTATTCTGGGAAATTGCCATTAATTCTTGAGCAAATAATTTCTCTCAATTGAGTGCTAAGTATTGCTAGTCTCTATCATTTAACTACCTGGATAATTATATGTGGATGGAAGAACACAGGGAAAGGATAGAACAGGAGACCTACCAAAGAAAAGAGTCAAATTTCAGAGTAGATTTAATGGACAGAAGCAATGGCATACTTTTTAGAAACATTATGTACAATGCATGCAAAAGCATACACACATACACATACAAAGTCACCTTTTGCTCCAATACAAAGAAACTATATTTAGTTTCTGCAAAGCAACAGGATTTCTTATCCCTAAAGAATTTTGCACATGTTGTTACCTTTGCCTAGAATATCCTTATCTCCACTAATTTTCCTCTCTTCCTCCTCTTTCTCCTTCATACTCAGGTCACACACACACACACCATGTCATGCAAATCCCCATTTCCTTTTAAAAACTTATCTCTTGGGTGGAGAAGTTAAAATGGTGGAGTAATAGGGGGACCCTGGGCTTGTCTCATACCTTGAACACAGCCAGAAAAACATCAAATCTTTTTCAATAACTAAGAAATTGATCTGAAGATTAAGAAAACAGTATGCACAATTGGAGGGAGACAATGTTGCAGATGCGAGGTTTGGAGATGTGAATTGGGGGAAAGAAAAACTGGTGCTATGGAGGGGAGGGAGCCAATGGTGTGGAGTAAAGTCAGGGAGAGAAAGAGTGGGAGAGAGAGTAACACATACATTTCATGCAAGAGGCCATGGTGTGGGGACCCCCAGCTCACACTGGGAGAGAATGTTCCCCTTCCTAGAGTACATTTGGAAGAGGGTATGTTGCCTCTCCATGAATGAAAAGCCCACCGGACCACACTGAATTGCCATTCAACAGCAAGGAACAGAGGCACATGCGAAGAGTAGATAACCTGGTCACAGCTTTTCACTGTACTTTACCATAGACTCCTGGCACCTGCATGGCCGTATGACTGCTTTTTGGGACAGAATTGTGCCAGGATCACTGCTGCAAGGTTCTCCTCCAGGGGAGAGGAGGAGGTCCACAACTTGCCAGTCCTTAAAGATTTGGTGTTTTGAATCAGAGCTACCAGCCAGAGATAAAACAGGAGAACTGTGGCGCTGGTGTGTCAGTGGCCTGGACACAGACAGGTTGAGGGTAGAGATCTGACAAAAGCCTGGGCCACAAGAGGGAAGATTGTTTGCATTTCTGTAAGAGCCTCCTGAACAGCAGCGGCCACAAGTTCCATTCTCTGGGGACAAGAGGACAGAGTGATGCCATCTTCCACCTCCCAGCCCCCCAACACCCTACCCACCAGCACAGTTGGCCTTCAGAGAGAAACACAGTACATCCAGTGGAGGCTGGAGTCACTTACACGGAAACAACCCTCCTGTGCCCTGCCGGAGCATCTTTATGAGGGCAGGTCTGACTGAGAGCCACGGCAGCAGGCCTCTCCCTCAGAAGACCAACACAGGTCCCCTGCATGCACCAAGTCTACCGATCATAGAGTGCTCCAAAGGGTCAGCTTCAGTTCTGGTGGAAATAGGACTTATTTTATTTTATTTTATTTTTTATTTTTATTTTTTTAAAATTTTTTCCTTGGATCAGGCTTATAGTTTCCTGTACATTTGTTGTTTCTTTTTTTCCTTTTCTTGTTTTTTGGATCAAGCTTTTTTTTTCATTCTTTCATTCATTTTCTTCTCTTTTTCTTTAGAATTAGGCTTATAGGTTTTTGTTGGTTTGATGTCTTATTTCTTTTCCTTTTCTCTTTTCTTGAATCAGGGTTTTAAAAAATCAGGTTTATCTTAACAAAAAAAATCAAGGCATACCTAGCTCAAGGTCCAAACACTCCCCACTAAAAGCAAGGAGAAAATCTGCAGAGGAAAGGCTTCTGGGAAAGAGCACCTATAACACAACAGCGGAGTATGCACCGCATACACTAGAAACACTTCCTGAAGTGCCAGACCGTGGACAGGGTATGAGCCCTTCTTTTCTATTTTTTTAATTTTTTTTTTTTTGGAAATTAAGTTTCTTTTTATTGGTATATATGTTTTTTTTAATTTAATTTAATTTTTTCAGTGTTCCAAGATTCATTGTTTATGCACCACACCCAGTGCTCCATGCAATACATGCTCTCCTTAATACCCACCACCAGGCTCACCCAACCTCCCACCCTCCTCCCCTCCAAAACCCTCAGTTTGTTTCTCAGAATCCACAGTCTCTTATGGTTCATCTCCCCCTCCAAAAGTGAATTGGGGTAAATTAGAGGGGGAAACGAACCATGAGAGACTATGGACTCTGAGAAACAAACTGAGGCTTTTTTTAAATATTTATAATACACTTTTGGGGCACCGGGGTGGCTCAGTTGGTTAGCATCCCACTCTTGTTTTCATCTGAAGTCATGATCTCATGGGTCCTGAGACTGAGCTCCACATCACTCAGTGGTCAATGGGGAGTCTGCTTGATATTTCTCTCCCTGTACCCCTCCACAACTCATGCTTGTGCTCTCTTTCCAAAATAAATAACAAATAAGGCTTTACAAAAATTTTTAAAATGGAGGAGGGGCAATATGGTGGAAAAGTAGGAGACTCTGTTTCAACTGGTCCCCTAAAGGGAGCTAAATATCTACCAGAACACTCTGAACACCCACGAAATCAGCCTGAGATGTAAGATTATACACTTCTTGATCTCTACAGGGGCAGAAGACACCAGTGGACAGGTAAAGCCGGAGTGGAAATGCTCAGGCTGATATTGAAGGATAAACAGAAGGGGGAGGGAGCCACCAGAAGCAACCCATTGGAAAGTAATATCCCAATATGAAAGTGTCCTGTGGTTGGGGACCAGCATTAACTTGGAGTCTGGATAAACACACTCGAAAAAAGCAAAAGATCTTAAGGGGCAACTGGTGGAATCGGGTGGTCACAGGCACAGGCCCAAGCCCACAGACCCAGGATGGCCACTGCCGGTGACCACCCATGCCAGAGAGAGTGTGGCAAAGCTCCAGGCTCCCTGAGCCCCCGGCTTTCCACTGCTTGCATCAGCTTTGGGCTAGGCACACTCCCACTGGCGCACATGAGGGAGTCTGGTGTGGACGCCAGCCTGTGCTCTCTGGAACTACAGCCTTTTGCATTCTACACACACTGAGTGACCAGGATCTGACCCACTCCTCACCCGCACCTGAGAGAGCTCTGTGTGGGCACTAGATGGCGGTCTCTAGGACCTGCCAAGGGTCTGGATACTCCCAGCCCCAGCCTGAAGGAACTCAGCGCCATCTCTGGTCAGGATCCGACCTGTGCCAACTGTGAGGTCTGGACCACAGATAGCTGTCCTGGCAAAGGCAGCCACAGGAAGGGAGCTCCTTGGACCAATATTGTTCGCGGTTTTAGTGGCACAGGGGTGCGGAGAAAAGCGGGGGCCTGGGGCTATCACTGAGATGGTGGCTGGAGATGTGCACTGCCTGTGTGAGGTTGACGGCTCAGTGGAGTTAGCAGAGGGGCTGTCTGTGTGTTCTGGAGCACCCAGAGGGGAGCAGACTGAGGCTTCTCTCTGAAGCAGAGGGCTGGGCGCAGTTTACTTTCCATTAAACCTCCGAAAAGCCACAAAAGGCCACCAAAGAACAAAACCTCCAGAGAACAAAAGCCTGAAAAACCAGTTTCCACAGAGTCCAGCCCCTTGATAGGGATCAGGAGGACTCAACCTGAGCAAGACTGACTGAAAAAAAATGCGGCACGCCCCTCCCCCAGAGAGCCAGCCAAAAGAATGAGAGGACAACCACCACAGGGTCCCCATAAAACTGTAAAACCCCAATGTCCAGGAAAAGAAGATATTAAACTCCCAGTATTACCCTAAAGCCTGCATATTTCATAGATACAACTTTTATTTTTAATTCGTTCTCACTATTCTTGTTCTTTTTAATTTTTTTAACCTACTTACCATTACAACTAGAGGTTTAATATAACAAATTCCATAATAACCTTTTAACTTGAACTTTTTTCATACACATACCTGTGTTTTTCTTTTTCTTTTCTATTTTTTAATATGCATACAGATATAAGCTTCAAGGTAATCCTCTTTCCCTAATCAATACTACCCCTATATATAAAGCAGTTTTAATCTCCCTTTATCTCTGGAAAGTTGAGTCCTTTAACAACGTTATCAAGATACCCCCAGGAAGAATCAAAATAACCTTCCTCGCCCACACTGAGGATTTATAACAACCCTCCCATCTTTTCCTTCTGTCAGTGATTCTATGTATTTGTTTTTGTTCTGGTATTACATAAATCTTTTTTGGGGATTTCTTTTGGTTTTTTTTTTTTTTTTCTTGTCATTTACTTTTGTTGGTCTTTTTGTTTGTCTGTTTTTGTTCATATATCTTATAAATCTTACCTTTGGGGCCCATTCTGGCTGGGTCATCTCTCTTTTTTTTTCCTGTCTCTCTCTTTTTTTTATCTTCTTTCATTCTTTTTGGTGGGGACTCCCGATTGCTCAGAAGCATTCCAGGGTGCACCTTGCCCGGATCAAGGTTTATACATTCAGCTATACATCCCCTCAGCCATCTCTCACCAAAATGACCAGGAGGAGGAACATCCACTCCACCCATAGAGACTGTGCCCTCTCCATCAGAGCTATTGGATATGGACATAAACAGTATGTCGGAAAGGAATGCAGAGTAACAATTATCCAGGCAATGACTACGTTGGAGAAAACCATTAGTGGCAACATGGAATCTCTAAAGGCAGAAGTGAAAGATGCCCCAGAAGAAGTTAAAAATGCTATCAATGAGATCCAATCTAATCTAAATACTCTAACAGCTAGGGTAACTGATGCAGAAGATAGAATTAGTGATCTAGGGGACAAACTGATAGAGAAAAAGGATCAGGAGGAGGCCTGGAACAAACAGCTTAGAAGACATGAAAACAGTCTTAGGGAAATAAATGACACCATGAAACGTTCCAACTTCAGAATTATTGGGATCCCTGAGGGGGAGGAGAAAGAAAGAAGACTAGAAGATACAGCTGAACAAATTCTCCATGAAAATTTTCCCAATCTCAGAAATGGAACCAGTGTTCATGTCCTAGAGGCAGAAAGACCACCCCCAAGATCAACAAATCTAGAAAAACCTCAAGACACTTGATTATGAGACTAAGGAATCATAATGTTAGACAAGAGCTCCTGAAGGCATCTAGGGGGAAGAGATTCCTTACATACAGAGAAAGGACCATCAGAATAACATCAGACCTGTCCACAGAAACCTGGCAAGCCAGAAAGGGCTGGGAGGACATATTCAGAGTACTAAATGAGAAGAACATGCAGGCAAGAATACTTTATCTGGCAAGGTTGACATTCAGAATGGAAGGTGATATAAAGAGCTCCCAAGACCAGCAAGGTTTAAAAGAGTATGTGACCACCAAGCCAGCACTACAAGAAATATTAAGGGGGGCATTTCTATAAATGAAGAAAGAACCCAAGAGTGACATAGAACAGAAATTTACTAGGCAATCGATAGAAACAAGGACTTCACAAGCAACATAATGTCAATAAGAACGTATTTTTCAATAATTACTCTCAACATGAATGGCCTAAATCCTCCCATAAAACAACACAGTGTTGCAGATTGGATAAAATGACAGGACCCAGCCATATGCTGTCTACAAGAAACCCATTTGGAACCTAAAGATACACCCAGACTGAAAGTGAAGGGATGAAGAAGCATCTTTCATGCCAATGGCGCTCAAAAGAAAGCTGTGGTAGTGATTCTCCTATCAGATAAATTAGATTTTAAACTAAAGACTGTAGTCAGAAATACAGAAGGACACTACATCATTCTTTTTTTTTTTTTAGATTTTATTTATTTATTTGACAGACAGAGATCACAAGCAGGCAGAGAGGCAGGCAGAGAGGCAGGCAGAGAGACAGGAGGAAGCAGGCTCCCTGCTGAGCAGAGAGCCCGATGCGGGACTCGATCCCAGGACTCTGAGATCATGACCTGAGCCGAAGGCAGCGGCTTAACCCACTGAGCCACCCAGGCGCCCCAACACTACATCATTCTTAAAGTATCTATCCGCCAAGAAGGTCTAACAATTGTAAATATTTATGCCCCCAATATGGGAGCAGCCAACTACATAAGCCAACTGTTGATCAAGATAAAAGTCATAGTGATATGAATACATTAATAGCAGGGGATCTTAACACAACACTCTCAGTAACAGAGCATCCAAGCAGAAAATCAATAAAGAAACAAGAGCATTGAATGACACATTGGACCAGACCTCATAGATATATACAGAACATTCCACCCTAAAACGACAGAATACTCATTCTTCTCGAGTGCACATGGAACTTTCTCCAGAGTAGACTACATACTGGGTCACAGATCAGGGCCCAACTGATATCAAAAGATTGAGATTATTCCCTACATATTCTCAAACCACAATGCTTTGAAACTGGAAATCAACCACAAGAAAAAGTATGGAAGCTACACTTGAAAGCTAAAGACCACCCTGCTTAACAATGTTTGGATCAACCAGGAAATAAAGAAGAACTTAAACAATTCATGGAAACCAATGAGAATGAAGACACTTCAGTATAAAACCTATGGGACATGGCAAAGGCGGTCCTAAGAGGGAAATACATAGCCATCCAAGCCTCACCCAAAAAAAAAAATGAAAAATCCTGAATACACCACCTCTCTTTACACCTCAAAGAACTGGAGAATCAACAACAAATTAAGCCAACCTCACACACCAGAAGGGAAATTATCAAGATTAGAGCAGAGATCAATGAGTTAGAAACTAGAGATACAGTAGAACACATCAACGAAACTAGAAGCTGGTTCTTTGAAAGAATCAGTAAGATTGATAAACCACTGGCCAGACAAATCCAAAAGAAAAGAGAGAGGATGCAAATTAATAAAATTATGAATGAAAAGGGAGAGTTCACGACTAATACCAAGGAAATAGAAATAATCATCAGAAATTATTATCAGCAGTTATATGCAAATAAGTTAAGCAAACTAGACAAAATGGATACATCCCTGGAACCTTTTAAACTTCCAAAACTGAATTAGGAAGAAATTGACAACCTAAATAAACCAATGTCTAGTAACGAGATTGAAGCAGTGATCAAAAATCTCCCAAAAAACAAGAGTCCAGGACCTGCCAGATTCCCTGGGGAATTCTACCAAAAATTCAAAGAAGAAATAATACTTATTCTCCTGATTCTGTTTCAAAAGATAGAAACAGAAGGAAAACTTCCAGACTCTTTCTATGAAGCCAACATTACCCTGATCCCCAAACCAGACAAAGACCCCACCAAAAAGGAGAATTTCAGACCAATATCCCAGATGAATATAGATGCCAAGATTCTCAACAACATCCTAGCTAATAGGATCCAACAGTACATTAAAAAGATTATCGACCATGACCAGGTGGGATTTATATCTGAGATGCAAGAGTGGTTCAACATTCGCAAATCAATCGATGTGATAGAACGAATCAATAAGAGAAGAGAGAAGAACCACATGGTCCTCTCAATTGATTCAGATAAAGCATTTGACAAGATATAACATTGTTCCTGATTAAAACCCTTCAAAGTGTAGGGATAGAGGGAACATTCCTCAACTTCATAAAATGTATCTATGAAAAACCCACATTGATTATCATTCTCAATGGGGAAAACCTGAGAGCCATTCCTTTGAGATCAGGAACACAACAAGGATGCCCACTCTCGCCACTGTTGTTCAACATAGTACTAGAAGTCCTAGCAACAGCAATCAGACAACAAAAATAAATAAAAAGTATTCAAATTGGCAAAGAAGAAGTCAAACTCTCTCTCTTTGCAGATGTTATGATACTTTATATGGAAAACCCAAAAGACCCCACCCCCAAACTACTAGAACTCATACAGCAATTCAGTAATGTGGCAGGATACAAAATCAATGCACAGAAATCAGTAGCTTTCTTATCCACTAACAATAAAAATATAGAAAGGGAAATTAGAGAATCCATTCCATTTACTATAGCACCAAGAACCATAAGATACGGGAATAAACCTAACCAAAGAGGTAAAGGATCTGTACTCAAGGAACTACAGAACACTCATGAAAGAAATTGAAGACGACACAAAAAGATGGAAGAGCGTTCCATGCTCATGGATCAGAAGAATGAACATTGTTAAAATGTCTGTACTGCCCAGAGCAATCTATATTTTCAATGCCATCCTGACCAAATTCCACCGGCATTTTTCAAAGTGATGGAGCAAAGAATCCTAAAATTTGTATGGAATCAGAAGAGACCCTGAATCGCTAAGGAAATGTTGAAAAAGAAAAACAAAACTGGGGGCATCACGTTGCCTGATTTCAAGCTTTACTACAAAGCTGTGATCACCAAGACAGCATGGTACTGGCACAAAAACAGACACATAGGCCAGTGGAAGAGAGTAGAGATCCCAGATATGGACCCTCAACTCTATGGCCAAGTAATTTTCGACAAAGCAGGAAAAAATATCCAATGGAAAAAAGACAGTCTCTTCAATAAACTGTGCTGGGAAAATTGGACAGCTATGTGTAGAAGAATGAAACTCGACCACTCTCTTACACCATACACAAAGATGAACTCAAAATGGATTATAAGGCAGAAATCCATCAGAATCCTAGGGGAGAACATAGGCAATAACCTCTTTGACATCAGCCACAGCAACTTCTTTCAAGATATGTCTCCAAAGGCAAAGGAAAGAAAAGTGAAAATGAACTTTTGGGACTTCATCAAGATCAAAAGCTGCTGCACAGCAAAGGAAACAGTCAACAAAACAAAAAGGCAACCCATGGAATGGGAGAAGATGTTTGCAAATGACACTACAGTCAAAGGGCTGATATCTAAGATCTATAATGAACTTCTCAAACTCAACACACACAAAACAGATAATCATGTTTCAAAATGGGCAGAAAACATGAGTAGACACTTCTCCAAAGAAGACATACAAATGTCTAACAGACACATGAAAAAATGTTCATCATCACTAGCCATCAGGGACATTCAAAACCACATTGAGATACCACCTTACTCCAGTTAGAATGGCCAAAATCAACAAGACAGTAAACAACAAGTGTTGGAGATGATGTGGAGGAAGGGGGAACCTTCTTACACTGTTGGTGGGAATGCAAGTTGGTGCAGCCACTTTGGAAAACAGTGTGGACATTCCTTAAGAAATTAAAAATAGAGCTACCCTATAACCCAGCAAATGTACTACCAGGTGTTTACCACAAAGATACTGATGTAGTGAAAAGAAAGGCCATCTGTACCCCCAATGTTCATAACAGTATGGCCACAATATCTCCAAACTGTGGAAAGAGCCAAGGTGTCCTTCAATGGACAAATGGACAAAGAAGATATGGTCCATATACACAATGGAGTATTATGCCTCCATCAGAAAGGATGAGTACCCAACTTTTGCATCAACAGGGACAGGACTGGCAGAGGTTATGCTGAGTGAAATGAGTCAAGCAGAGAGAGTCAATTATCATATGGTCTCACTTACTTGTAGAGCACAAGGAATAACATGAAGGACGTTAGGAGAAAGGAAAAGTAAATTGGGGAAAATCGGAGGGAGAGATGAAGCAGGAGAGACTGTAGACCCTAAGAAACACACAGGGGTTTGGGGGGAAGGGGGTTTGGGTGAGCCTGGTGGTGGGTATTAAGGGGGGCACGTATTGCATAGAGCACTGGGTGAGGCGCATAATCGATGAATTTTGGAACACACAAAAAAATTAAATTTAATTTAAAAAATAAAAAAAGAAAATAAAAATACTTTTTATAGCAGTTTTAAGTTCACTGCATAATTAAACAGGAAATACAGAGTTCCTGTATATGTCTTGCCTGTACAGGTACAGCTTTCCCTACTATCAACATCCCACATAAGTTTGTACACTTTTTACAATCAGTGAATCTTTTTAAATTCCTGTGTTTTTACTATGTAGTGTTATATTAGTTTCAGGTATACAATATATTGATTAATATTTCCATATATTACTCAGTGCTCATCAAGATAAATGCACTCTTGATCCCCTTCACCTGTTTCACCCATCCTCCCACCCACCTCCCCTCTGGTAACCATCTGGTTTCTACAGTTAAGAGTCTGGTTTTTTTCCTTTTTCCTTTTTTTTTTTTGGTTCATTTTGTTTCTTAAATTCTGCACATGAGTAAAATCACTTGAAACTTGTCTTTCTCTGACTGACTTATTTCACTTACCATTATATTCTCTGGTCCCATCCATAAACTTAACCAAAGAGGTAAAATATCTGTACTCTAAATACTATAAAAGACTGATGAAAGGAATTCAAGATGATATAAAGAACTGGAAAGACATTCTATGCTCACAGATTGGAAGAACAAATATTTTTAAAATGTCTGTACTGCCCAAAGCAATCCACACATATAATGGAATCCCTATTGAAGTACTAACAGCATTTTTCACAGAACTAGAATGAAAATTCTTAAATTTATAGAGAACAAAAAAAGATCATGAATTTCCAAAGCAGTCTTGAAAAAGAAAAGCAAAGAGGCACCACAGTTCTGGACTTCAAGCTATATTACAAAGCTGTATTCATTATTAATTGGATCCTTTTTTTGTTGAAGATACGGAATTCTTTACATATTCTGGTTACAAGTCCTCAGTCATATATGTGATTTCCAAATATCTTCCCCAATTTTAGTTTATATTTTCATACTCATGATAGGATTTTTGCAGAACAAAATATTTTAATTTTGATGAGATCTAATTTATCAATTCATTATTGCATGGATCATGGCTTTGGTTTCATATTTAAGAAATCTTCACCTAAGACTTGTGATGCTAAGTCAAAGATTTTTCCTGTCTACTTTTTAAAGTTTTACAGTTTTTCATTGTATTTTATTTTTAAAGTTTTTATTTACTTAGAGAAAGAGAGAGATAGTGAGCAGGGGGACAGGCAAAGAGGAGAGGGAGAGAGAGAGTAGCTCAAGCAGATTCTGCCCTGGATATGGGGGCTCAATTCCATGATCCTGAGATTGTGACCTGAGCCAAAATCAAGACCACCCAGGTGCCCCTATAGTTTTTCATTGTATAATAAGATTTATGATCAATTACTTTGCTGTTGCTTTTTATTTAGTACATGCTAGCATGGTAGTGTGACAAGGATGTTTCTCTGCTGTCCCAATTCAGCTTCAGTTTTAGGTAGTCTTGTGTCGCTGGTTTTCCAGAATGTTTTCTCAGTATTACTGCCTCTCCTCTACGTGGCAGTCAAATTTTACATTATATCTTTGTGAGCCTTTGAGGGAATTTTTTCACCCACTCCCATTGGTAAGAAGGCTCTAATTATCTGTGTCTAGGATGGTTTTCTTTCCCTCTCCTAAGAAATAGGGATATTTTTTTTCTTTTACCCTTCCTTGGAAGCAAAGGGTGTTCACAAGTTTCCTTAGAGGCAACCATGTGTGCTACCCCATTCCCCCATCTCCAATCAGTGACATTTGTGCAGTGTTTTCTTTTCCTGCAACAATGGCTGTCCTCCTCTTCCAGGCCTGTGATGTTTAGGGAGGCTTTATCTGATATTTTGCCCTGCCATCCATCTTTCCCATGATCACTAGATGTAAGTCTGTGGAGAAAAGCCTGAGAGTGGATGCCGACTTCCCTTGTCTTTGCAACTCCACGAAGTTCTATGATGTCATGCTATTCCACATTTGGCTTTAGGCAATTCATTAAAATATTTATCTCAATTCTCCTTACTGCTTTATTGCACCTTATGTCTTGTACCCTGGTGTTCTGCTATAGGTGAACCAATTTGTATTCTGTCTATCTTTGGAAGTTTTGTCTTTGTATTTGAGGCTATTCTGCTGCCCTTTGACATCAACTCTTATGGGTTCAAGAAATGTTATGATTTTGTTGCTTATTTGCCTTTTTTTGTTGTTGTTAGGGTAGAAGTGATGCTCTTTCCATCTTTTCTATATCCTAGGTTGAAGTGGAACTTTGATAAATATCTTAAGTAATAAATTTGCTTAAAGAACAGTGAAGGAGAGGATATATATGAGTTTCCTTTGGTATCATACCTCCTTGTATATAAGCCCAATTATTTATGCTAGGTCTAAGGTGTATTGCAATGTTAATATTTTATTATTTTTAAAAGGCTGAAAAATCTCCCCTGATTTATTTATAGTATTTGTGTTTTTAATATGTTTTTCTCATTTAAATGACATAGGATATATAACAAGGTGTTTTTAGGATATTGTATTGGAGTCAGTTTGAATACTATCTGTTTAAGTAAGACTTTAACTTATTTTCTTCAAATGGACTAAAATTCATAAGATAAGAAATACCACTGATGGACCTTCAAGTAAGCATAGAGTTCTAAAAATAGAACTACCACACGATCCAGCAATTTCTTTTCAGGATATATACCCAAAAGAAGTGAATTCAGTACTTTGAAGAGATATCTGCATTCCCATATTCATTGCAGCATTATTCATAATAACCAAAACATAGAAATAGCCTGTCAATTAGTGAATGAATAAAGAAAATGGGATATTTGAAATATTATCTAATTATGAAAAAGAAGGAAATCCTGCTATTTGTTTTGACATAGATAAAGTTGGAGGAAATTGTGCTAAGTGAAATAAGCCAGACACAAAAGAAAAATACCGGGTGTTCTTACATGTGGAATCTAAAAAGTCTAATACAAAGAAGTAGAAAGTAGAATGGTAGTTACCAAGGACAAGGAGGCAAAAGAAATAGGGAGATACTGAGTGAAGAACGCAAAGATACAGTTATAAAGGATGCATAAATCTAGGGATTATCTACAGCATGATGACTATTGTTAATAATACTATATTTAATACTGGAAATTTGCCAAAAGAATACATTTCAGGTGCTCTCATAACACAAAAAATTGGTAACTGTGAGGAAATGATATGTTAATCAGCTTGGCTACAGTAATCTTTTATATATATATATATATGTATATACACACACACATATATATGTATATATACCAAATCATATTGCACACATTAAGCATGCACAATTTTTTGTTTAAAATAGGTTTTAATCTTGCTTTCATTAAATTTCTATTTAAATATACTAGAAGTTGTAAAAAGCAGAGAAGTTAGGTAGATGCTGTGTTGCCTTTAAGAACTTCCAGTGTTTATATAGGCTGTGTTTTCTAGGAACATGTTAAGAAGTTGTAAGACCATTTTGTATTGTGTTCACTTTGAAAATCTGTTGAGACTACATTTTAGGTCAGTTCAATAAATAATTTAGGAGTGAAATGAACTCTGACTCACTAAATACAGGAAGGAAATAATGAAAATGATTCTTAATTTCAGGATGAAACCCAATTCTTAGTTTGAACTGTCTTGTTTTATCTACATATGTCTAGACCCTTACATAGACCCTTGGGATTATGGCTGTCTTTGTTACTTCATCTTATAGGGAGGCCAAATATTACTTAGGAAATTTAAACAAGTCCCTAGTTCCTAGGGACCAAACATTATTCAAATATGTGGCCTCCTTGAACATTCAGAATTCTAACAAGAAGTGGGGTGCTAAGTAGAGAAGAGGCTTACTCAGGTAAGATCAGGCTTAGACTCAAACCAGCAACTCTTCCAAGGAGCTATCCAGGGTACTACATCCCATCTACTGAAGTTGGCTGGATCCTTTTCTTCCATAGCCACCTTAAAATTTGCCCATTTTCCTACTTGACTACTAAAACAGGGCATCAGACAAAAGCCACTTTTTATTATATTCAACTCTGTACACTGTTATTAACATGCCAAATGTTTTTATATGGTCTTAAAATGTCTCAATAAGGTTTGTAACTTCTATAGGTTCTCCTTTGGAAATTTACATTAAATTTAAATTTACATTTACTTTCCAAGTCTCTATTCATATGTCATATGAGTTCAAAAGTTCTGAAATTCAAATGAATTATTTAGGCTTTTTGGACAAAATTACTCTAAAATATCTGTCTCTTACTTTGGCTAATTGTAAATTAAATAGCAGTTGTTCTCAAAGTGCAGTCCCCAAAACAGCATCAGAAGAATACCTGGGAACTTGGTAGAAATGCAAACACTCAGTTTCCTACCCGCAATTTATTGAATTAGAAACACTAGAGGTCAGCAATCTGTGTTTTGACAAAGCCCTGCAGAAAATTCTGATGCATACTTACCAGTGACTTAAGACTGTGCTGTTAATAAGACCATGATGGTAAGCTTAAAATTATCTGGTTCAGCTTAATATAAATTTTATTTAGAAACCTTAAATACATGGAGAATCTAGTAAGCAGGTATGGATGGGCCAAGGGAAACCTTTTATCATTACTTCACATATTTTATTGTAGGTGAAAACAATTTTGTGAATTATATGCAAAGGACATTCTGAAGGTAATTAAATTGGTAGTTGCACACATTTATATATTTTAACTGCTTTACAGATTTATGAGCGTGTGAGCATGTTTGAAGTTTGTGTGGGTCATGTAGCTACTCCCATATTCTTAACCTGTGAATGCTCACCTTATCTCAGAAGGAACTCTCCTCAACAAGGTTCCAAGATTTGTTAGGGACCCAGTGGAAAATTGTGAGTTAGTGAAGAAATATCAAATAACTTGTCAAATCAGCTAACTTGACTTTTGTGAACAATGCTGTAAAGGACATTAGCAGCCAGATTGCCTTTACAAGTGGCATATTCCTTTGGCTTATAAAAATGTATCCATTTTGTCAACTATGATTGCTTATAATATTTATTTACATCAACCTTGGAATTCATTTCCTGTCATTCCGTCATCTTGGCAAACCCACTAGTAAGATCAATGGTTCCCCCCACCCCAGAAAATAGCATTATAACCAAATATGTTGACATGTTTGAAGAGATTTAGAAATAAAAAGAAAATAAATTTTACTGCTTTATATTTTCCTTATATGTGATACAGTGGAATGCCTTTGTAACCTATACCATTATAACAATTTAATGAGCTGAAGCTAAATCATGAAGTGTAAATACCTTTCATAAATATCTTGAGTTAGACTACAAATGATGGTTAGTACTCTTCCTAATCTCTAGTATTATTAAGGGATTTCACTTTTCATGGTACTATAAAATTTGTTACTGTCCAAAGAAGAACAACTATTAAACTATGATCATATTTATCATTTATTTATTGTTTAATCTCATTAATTTCAACAAAAAGAGAATAATGAGCTTACATTTGATAAGTATGATTTGCTTCCCTTTTGAAATTGATTTGTAGAAGGCCTTAAGTTATTTATTATTTATAGAGAATGAAAGTTCTCTGGCACTCCTAAGGAATTATCTAAAGATTATAAATATTTATTAAAAGTTAAACACTTTAAACTTTCCTATTTGTGTACATGACTCCATTTTTATAATTTATGTCTGAATACCTTCAAAATAAAATGTTTGAATATTTTCCTGATAGTGCTTTTATGTTCTTTGTTGGCTCACCATTTTCCAGCTATTTGGGTTATGAACTTTGGGCAAATAAGCATAGAATACTGAGTGATTAAGTGGCTCTTTCTATAATTATACCCTATATAAGCATTACTTTGTAAATGCTACAGTTTAGAAATCAAAACCATAGTGTAGAATCTGTGGGTGGTCTGTGATCTGCTGATCAAAAGATCTTAGTTCATATTTTACACCCCTTTAGTGGGGTCAAGAAGGTTTTTATCTCCATATGGGTCAGTTAACTTTATTCAGTTAAATTACATGACCATTTATTTTCACATTTGACCCTGGTAATCCAATGTATGTCATTTATCACAGGGTAAATAATTCACTTTGAGCGTTTAAGTGTACCTTTTCCTTAGTCCTGAAAATATTCAGGACACATGTTCCTAATGATGGTGGAGCCCAACTCATTACCTTTTGTAATGAACAATGTATTATATAGAAACGAGTATAGTACATCCTAGCTCCAGAGCCACCAAAATATTACTAAATCTTGTGTAAACTTCTAATGTCATGCTCCAATAATTGGAAATCCAGAGATACATAGGCATACAGAAAATTTCAGGCTAAAATTTTCCTAAAGACTAAAGAGAAAGCAAGAATCTCTGTTATGTATATTTTGCAGAAGACTGAAACTTGAGTCTTCCTTAATACCTGTCTTCGTGCTGAAGAAAGTCATCATGTTTTTCACCAAGAATCTAAGGACCTCTGAGCTTGTCAAAATTGTGTATATTAGGTCCTGGTCACTAGTAACTTAAAATCAGACACTATGCCTTTGTTAAAGGGAATCAACACAGAGCAAATAAGCATCAAAGTCTGCAGAGTTAAGTACTGTCATACATTTTTATATTAGCCCACAGCTTTAACACAGTGTCTGGCTAGAGTAGAAAAATATTTTTTGTCCATCCAACATATTGAGCACCAGACATATGCTGTGCATAGATCTTAATAAGTTAATTCACTAACATCAAAATCTCAAAGTTTGTTAGTAAAGAAAATTAAAGAAGTGTTGAAATAAGGATATGGAAAATATTTTATGGAAGTAAAGAGAAATGGGTGGCTAATTTTCCCCAGAGATGAGTGTAAGGAGGGTATGGAGAGGGGAGGGTAATATCAGAGGGCTTTCACAGAACAGTGGTTTAGAAGTTTTGGCATCAGGCAGAAGTAGTTTTAATTCTAGAATTTCCATTTAATATCTGTGAGATCTTGGTAAAATCACTGAACCTTTTCTAGGGTCAGTTTCCTCATCTGCAAAATACAGATAATATACATTTTTACAAATTGTTATAAGGGCTAAATGAATTCATGAAGAGCATATGCTTGGAGCATAGTGGGCTCTCAGTAAATAGTCGTTATTAATGACCGCTATTAAAAATAAGTTGCTTAGGAAGAGTAGGATAGGGAAGATACAATAAGATGTGCATAGATCTTACTGGAATATGAGGTGGTAGATGAAGCTGGAAAGATAGAGGCCAGTTGGTGAGAACATTTGCAATCAAAGCTAACAAGTATGGATATTTTAGTAGAGATGATGGAGTATCATTGAGGAATTTTAATTCCTGGGCTGCTAGAGAGGAAGATGGACTGGAGAAGGAGTATAAATTTAGAGTGAGAAAGACAAAATAAGAGGAATCGTTAGTATCACTAGTTCATATTCTATGAGGTAAACTGAGGCAATGACAGTGGGGTGGGGGGATGAAGCAGATATTTAAAAAATATTTGAGACTGGGGTGCCTGGGTGGCTCAGTTGTGAAGCATCTGCCTTCAGCTCAGGTCATGATCCCAGGGTCCTGGGATCGAACCCCACACGGGCTCCCTGCTCAGCAGGAAGCCCAGTTCTCCCTCTCCTACTCCCCCTGCTTGTGTTCCCTCTCTCGCTGTGTCTCTCTGTCAAATAAATAAATAAAATATTTGAGATAGACATCAAGGGACATGTTAACTGAAAGAACTGAGAAAGAGGAACTTATTAAAATCCTTAAGTTGAGGGAAGGGTTTTGATTTTTTTAAATGAGAGAGATGTATGCATGTTTGTAAGCTAAGAAGAATGTAGAATGAACATTTATGAAGTCTAAATTTAATTTAGAAACAAGTACATTCATAGTGGAATATTTCTCAGCCATAAAGAGAATGGAAATCTTGCCATCTGCAACAACATGGATGGAACTAGAGAGTATAATGGTAGGTGAAATAAGACAGTCAGAGAAAGACAGATACCACATGATTTCATTCATATGTGGAATTAAAAAAAAAAAGCAAATGAACATAGGGGAGAAAGAGGCAAATGAAGAACAGATTCTCAACTATAGAGAACAGATGGAGGGCTACTGGAGGAGAGGATGGGTTAATAGGTGATGGGTATTAAGGAGGGCCCTTGCTGGGATGAGCATTGGGTGTTGTATGTAAGTGATGCATCATGAAATTCTGCACCTGAAACTAATGTTACACTGTATGTTAACTACTGGAATTTAAATAAAAATTTGGAAAAAGAAAAAAAAAAGAAATACATTCACAGTGAGGAAGATTCTTGATATAGTTGATGTGGTGTATTTATCAAATGCACAAAACAATAATAACAAAGAACATATTAATTCATTCAGCAAATATTTACTGAGCTCCATTTTGTTCCCGAGAGTATGCTAGGTGCTGGCATACTCTCTGGAACATTTACTTATGGGAATAATTAAACAAATATAGACCATATGTTGATTGCCGTTATGAAGAAAAAGCAGGGAGAAGTTAGAGAGTTATGGGGATTGTGTTGTAGAAAGGACAGTCATAGAAGCACGCTGAAGTGACATTTCAGCAGCAAGCTAGGTGGATGGTAGAGGTCATTAATTGCCTGGAGAAGTCCAGACAAGGAGCACATTGGTTGGGGTTGAATCAAGAACTCAGTTTTGAATAGATTGAGTTTGAGATACCTATTAGATCTGAGTAAAATAGGCAGTTGCATGTACAAGTCTTGACTTCAAGAGTTTGTGGCTGGTAATAAAATTTGAGCTTTCAGCAAACAGGTGATATTTCAAGCCATGGAACTGGATGCGTTATGGAAATACCTAGGCTGTTGGGAAAGATAGAGGTGGAGAATGGAACCCCGAAGTTTCTACTTCTAGAGACTGGGGAAATGAGGGATTGTCCAGCAAAGGGCACTGGGAAGAAATGGCCAATAATGTAGGAGGAAAATGAACAGTTTTGTTCTGGAGAACAAGTGAAGAAAATGTTTAAATAAAGAGGGAGTCATTAAAAAAAAAGGAATCATGAACTGCATCAAATGCGAATGAGTGGTTCAGCAAGTTAAGGTCAGTAACAATGCCTTTTGGGTGATGGGAACGGTCCAGTAGAGGAACAAAGTTATCTGATTCTAAGGGAGTGGTAATGGAGAATTGCAGAACAGAGTCTTTGAGCTGCAAGAGGGGATGAGATCCAATGCTCAAAATGGTGGGCCTTATTTAAGAACGCTGCCAGTTCAGCCAAACAGGAATTTGTGCAAGTGTGTGCACATGCAAATTTTCAGTTTATAGCTCCATGCACCTTCTACTATGAGACTGTATTTATCTCAGTTTTATCACTAGCTCCTACTACAGTGAGTGGCTCGGAGTAGGAAGGCAGTACAGATTCTACTGGAAGAAGACAGAAAAATGATTATTACTTTCACTACAGGCCCAATACCTTCAGAGCGGGGTGGAGGGTGAAATTAGCTTCATACATTCTGCCTTCAGTGTCACAAGCAGAGTCCAAAACGTGGCACATTTGTGTGCATGTGTGTGTGAACACTAGAAACACTGCGTGTCACCAGTACTTTGGAAATACTGAGAGGGATGGGGCTGGAAGAGTTAGGGAGTTCATGTGTACTAGTTTGTTTTAAATGCATTTTCTTCCTGCTTCCAGCTTTTAGAAACCCAATGTACACTGGACTGAAATCCCCGCCCCACTACTCATCACTATGCACAAATGGGTGTGGCTCGGTGTATAGGACACCTGCTTTTGTGAGCCCTGCAAGCAGATATTCCTGGAGTCCTCCCCTGACACTGACTCCTCCAACGCTATAGAGCGTCTCCCCGTTGCCACAGTCGTTTTGGGAATCTTCCCGCCTGCAAGCCGGCTTCGCAGACTTGAGAGGGCCCGCTGAGCATGTGTGAAGGCGATGCGCATGCTCTGTGTAGTGGGCAGGTTTACCGCAGCGCGAGCAGTGCCTTTTACTACTCCTCTCCCGCCCCCTCGCCCTGCGCGTTCTCCTCCTCTTTCACACAATCCCCAACCACGCGGTTCTCCGTGTTCACCCCGCTCCCCCCCCCCCCGCCTTCAACCCAGGCTGGGGAATCTCCATTGACGTTCGGGTGACGCTCCAGTGCTGCCGCCGCGGGGCAGGGAGGGGGGGTTCCGGGCGCTGCACAGGTAACGCCGCCGCTGCCGCCATTTTGACGGAGCTGGGTACGCGGAGGGAGCCCTCGGAGACCGGGTGGGGGACGGGGGTAACGTCGAACCACAGTCGCGCGGGCGGTAGTGTGAGCACCAGCCGTGCGGAACCCTCCGCGCGGCAGCACAGTTTTCTCGTCTAAGGGGAGCAGATGCCCGCGGAGGCGATCCTCCTCTCCCAGCCGCTGAGGGCATCCTGCAGCCAGGGCAGCGGTTGCTGAAGGAGGGGCTGGGGGTTCCGCGGGTGGTGGCGGCGGCTGGCCAGCTCCAAGGACGGGATGCGCGGCTGCGCCAGTCGCTGGCAGCTCCTGCTCAAGTGCTGAAGGGGCGATGCTACCGTTCTCGCCTCAGGACGAGCTCTGGAATCAAGAAATGGAGGTTTTCCGAGGCGGCGCGAGCAGCGGCAAGGTTAGTGCGGTGGCCAAGGGCTGGAGCCACTCCCCTCCTTCCCTCAGGACCCTGGCTGGAGGCCGGACGGAGAGGGTCGTGGGGCTGACGGGCGGGGTGCCCAGGCCTGCTCTCCGGAGGCTGCCGGGCGGCGAAGCACGCGCTGTCCCAACTGTGCTTTCGCTCGGGAGACAGCGGTCTGGGGCGTGGGGAGTCGGAGCCGCCTGGGTCCGGCCTCGGTCTCAGAAGGAGCTCCTGCCTCTCGGGCCACACTGGAACTGTGATGTAAGTTCCTTCACTCTGAGACCTGAAGTGAGACTGGGGAACGCGCCAGGTGCTGCGCGGTGCTCAGCACATTCCTTTCTCTGCTGCGCCAGGTTTGCTCTCTTGGACCACTTTTGCGGACAGGGCTGACTCCAGCTAGCTGTTGAACCCGGGCGCTTTTGGAACCTAGCGCACCAAAAACACACCTAGGTGACAGAGTAACTCTGGGGACATTGGCTTATAGGGATGTGTGCTCCTTACTTAGTTTTCTAGTTTTTCCATGACATGTTGTGGGTTTTGTAACAACCCCAGCGGAGATTAACTGGCGCCCAGGTTTCTTTGTTGACATTAAGGTGGTGTTCTGGGGTCTCCTCAATTCTACCACCCTCTTCCTCCTGTTCTTTCCCCAACTGCTGTTCCCGCCCGCCCCCGTTGGTCGGTAAAAGAAAACACAGTAAACCCTAGCCCTTACAAGATGAATCTTTGGAAGACTTTGAGGTTCAACCAGACTATTTTGGTTTTCCTCTCTTCCCGCTCTTCTGAGATTGTTCTGGTTGGACTTAGGTCAGCTGTGCAGTGAAAACTTAGGTGTGCACAGGTATTGTTTTTAGTGTTATTGCTGTTGTTGTTAGAAGCGGGCAACATTTAAACTCTGAAAATGAGCCTTTTGGGAAAGTCAGATCCTTTTTTTGATAACTTAATGGATGGACAGCTTAAGAGCTTAAGAGGCCACAGTAGACCTCATAAAAAGTCTGAATGCCAAACTGATTGGCATTTTGAGGTAGGACTGGCAATCACAGTTCTCCACCTCTCAAGATGCTAATTTGTGTTCAAGTACTTGCTCCATCTTTAAAAAAACATTCTTTTTTCTTTTCAATGTTCAACTAAATTGGGGTTAAAATTCCATGCCAGGATAACATTTAATAAGAAATGTAATAGAAAAAATTCAGAAGGAGTCTAAAGTTGAATCCACTCCACTGTAGTAAATATTTTACTAGTAAACTAAGCAGTTCTAAAATGTATTTTAATATTCTACATCTAAGAACGGGATAAGTGAAGAAAGCTAAATTTCTTCCTGGAATATAGGGATGTTTCATACTTGCAAGAATTTTCTAGCAAGACCATTCGGAGGGAGAGGAATTTTATTTTATTCACATATGTAATTGGTTAACATATAGTTTCACATATCTGTATATAAAAACAGTTACATGCTTGTATATAAGGATGGGGTGAGAGATGGAGAGCCTTTTACATGCTTTCTATTTTATTATTTTTGTTAAATTTGAATGGAGAAATGTTTTGAATCATAATTACCACATAGGGTGTTTTATTGTTTGCAGTATATTTTAGGTATTATAGAGATTTAACAATGCGTCTCTCTAACTCATCAATTCAGAAAAATACTCAAATGGAAATTCTTAAATCTTGTAAAACAAATGGTGACAGTTAATGTGGAGAACATGATATTGCTGCTGCCTTCGTCTGAAACAGTTATGATCAACGAGATTTGACTATGATGCTTCAAGTGACTTACTTAAAAATATTCTAGGTGAAAATCTGAACAGACCTATTTAACATGTAAAAGAGGTTCTTTCTGTTATTAGTTTATAAGTTTTCTTTTCACAAGAAGGAAACAGTTTTACTGCTCAGACTATATTTTTAAAGTTTTTTAAAGATTTATTTGAGAGAGAGAGAGCACACTTGAGCACAAGCCACAACTGGGCAGAGGGAACAAATCTCAAGTAGATTTCTTGCTGAGCAGGGAGCCCGGCTTGGAGCTATCTCATGACCGGGAGATCATGACCTGAGCCAAAACCAAGAGGCAGACATTCAACCAACTGAGCCACCCAGGCGCCCCCTCCCAGACTTACTTACTTTTTTTAAAAATTTTTTATTTCAATCCAACTTAATTAACATTTGGTGTATTATTAATTTCAGAGTTAGAATTTAGTGATTCATCATTGCATATAATAGTGTACCTTACGTCAACTGCCTTCCATTTTAATCGCCCATCACCCAGTTACCCCATCCCCCTATCCACCTCCCCTCCAGCAACCCTCAGTTTGTTTCCTATAGTTTAGAGTCTCTTATGGTTTGTCTCCCTGTGTGATTTCGTCTTATTTTACTTTTCCTTCCCTTCCCCTATGTTCATCTGTTTTGTTTCTTAAATTCCACATGTGAGTGAAATCATAGATTTGTCTTTCTCCAACTGACTTTTAATTATGTGTTTGTTGATATTGGCTTTAGAAATGTTAACACTTCTGCATGAACTTTGCAGCCCCAATCATGATAGTTTTTAGGACTAAGAGTGTTTTCATTGTAGAATATGTTTTTTGAAAATGTGTTGGAATCCTTAAAGAAAATGTGAGTGAGAATGTGTTAACTTTAATGTCAAAGAAAGTAATTTCCATCAGTTTTTGTGTGTGTTGAATCCTGGTAAAATTAAAGATTACGTGCACTATTAAATACTGTGGAGTCTTTTTCAGTATCTGTCTTAATACTTGTCTTGTTTCATGGGCAATTGTTAACCTCTGAAGTATCATTCAGAAGTACGAGGATTATTTGTTTGAGACTCTGAACGTGCTTTCTCATAGTTATTGAGAGTTACATTTTTAGACCAAGACACAATAGGGAGTTATGATGCAGAGCCTTACCACTGTTTGTAAAATTGTCCTGTGGGAAATGTGTTGGAGGTTTGAAATAAGAACTAGCTTGGTTCCAGTGAGAGATGGAAAATGGGCCTTAAAAGGAGGAATATGAGTTCTTTTGGCTACTGGGAAGAAGGTTCCTGGGGGCAGGAAATAAGATAAGCAAGAGGCTTTGGCTGTGAGAGCTCTTGCAGGAACTGTCTCGATTAGGTATACTAGGAATAGGGCCTTCAAAGAGCATCGCCCCACAGGAAGAAACGATTTTAGCTCTTGACTGGATTTTGTCAGGCTGAGGAAAGAGGTGTTACTTGAGATGTTACTGGGTATTGGGTATTCCTGGGTAAGGGTTATAAAGAACAGCCTGATATAGTAAAGTGAACTTCTCATGAGTTACTGCTCTGTGCCTTACAGTATACATTTGGTTGGTTGGTTCGTTGTTTTTTGGTGAGAGAGTACTTGCTTCCTGAAGGAGGAATTGATTATAGTTTTCAAATTGCATGTTATAACCCATCAAATTATATTGTAATTGGTACTTTTATTTGTTCATTTTTCTCCCAAATTTTTACTTACATTCCAATTACTTAACATTCAGTGTAATATTAGTTTCAGGTATAGAATTTAGTGATTTAGCACTTACGTGCAACACCCTGAGCTCATGCCAAGTGCCTTCCTTAATCCCCATCAGCTATTTAACCTGTTGCTCCACCCACTGTCCCTCCGGTTTATTCTCAAACAGTTTATCAGTTTATTATTAGTAGTTAAGATTCTGTTTCTTGGTTTTCCTCTCCTTTTTACCTCCATATTTGTTTGTTTCTTAAATTGCACATATGAGTGAAATCATATGGTATCTGACTGATTTCACTTAGCATAATACTCTCTAGCTCCATCCTTGTCCTTCCAAATTCTTTTTATAGCTGATAAATATTTTTTTGGCTGATAAATATTTTTATAATGTTTTATATTTTATAATATTTTGTAGCTGAGAAATATCATAATATATCTACATATATATGCATATATATATTATCCATTCATCATTCAGTGGATACTTGGGCTGTTTCCATAATTTGGCTCCTATAGATAATGCAGCTATAAACATCAAGATTCATGTATCCCTTTGAATTAGTATTTTTGTATCCTTTGTGTAAATACCTGGTAGTGTAATTGCTGGATCCTAGGGTAGTTCTATTTTTAAGTTTTTCAGGAGCCTCCATACTGTTTTCCAGACTGGCTGCACCACTTTGCATTCCCACCAGCAGTGTGAGAGGGCTCCCCTTTCTGTGCAACCTCATCAACATCTGTTGTTTCCTGTGTTGTTAATTTTAGCCATTATGAGTGGTGTGAGGTCATAGCTCATTGTGGTTTTGATTTGTATTTCCCTGATGATCAGTGATGTTGAGCATCTTTTCAGGGTGTCTGTTGATCATCTCTATGTCTTCTTTGCAAAAATGTCTATTTATAAAAAAAAAGCCTATTCGTGTTTTCTGCTCATTTTTTAACTGGATTATTTGTTTTTTTGGTATTTAGGTTTATAAGTTCTTTTTTAAAAAAATATTTTTATTTATTTATTTGACAGAGAAATCACAAGAAGGCAGAGAGGCAGGCAGAGAGAGGGGGGGAAGCAGGCTCCCCACTGAGCAGAGAGCCCAATGCAGGGGCTTGATCCCAGGACCCTGAGATCATGACCTGAGCTGAAGGCAGAGGCTTAACTCACTGAGCCACCCAGGCACCCCCAAGTTCTTTTTTATTTTTTAAAGATTTTATTTATTTATTTGACATAGAAAGAGAGATCACAAGTAGGCGGAGAGGCAGGCAGAGACAGAGGGGGAAACAGGATCCCTGCAGAGCAGAGAGCCTGATGCAGGGCTAGATTCCAGGACCCTGAGACCATGACCTGAGCCGAAGGCAGAGGCTTAACCCACTGAGCCACCCAGGTGCCCCTATAAGTACTTTATATATTTTAGATACTAACCCTTTATCAGGTACACCATTTGCAGATATCTTCTCCCATTCCCTAGGTTGCCTTTTAGTTTTGTTGCTTATTTCCTTCACTGTGTAGGAGCTTTTTATTTTGATGACATCCCAATTGTTTTTTTCTGTTTCCCTTGCCCCAGGAGACTTATTTAAGTAAGAAGTTACTACAGCTGATGTCAAATAGGGGACAGCCTGTGTTCTCCTCTAGGATTTTAGAGGTTGCCTGCCTCACAATTAGGTCTTTGATCCATTTTGAATTTATTTTTGTATGTGGTGGAAGTAAGTGATACAGTTTCATTCTTCTGCATGTTGCCCAGTTTTTGCAACCCCATTTGTTGAAGAGACAGTCTTTTGACCATTGGATATTCTTCCCTGCTTTGTCAAAGATTAGTTGACTATGTAGTTGTGTCTTCAGTTCGGGGTTTTCTATTTTGTCCCATTGATCTGTGTCTGTTTTTTTGCCAGTACCATACTGTCTTGATCCCTACAGCTTTGTCATATGACTTGAAGTCTGAAATTGTGATGCCTCCAGCTTTGCTTTCCTTTTCCAAGATTGTGTTGGCTATTCGGGGTCTTTTGGGGTTCCATACAAATTTTAGGATTGTTTATTCTCCCTCCGTGAAAAATGTTGGTATTTCAATAAAGATTGTATTAAATATGTAGATTGCTTTGCCTAGTATAGACATTTTAACAGTGTTTGTTCTTTCAACCCATGAGCATGGAATGTTTTTCCATTTCTTTATGTCCTCTTCGGTTTCTTTCATCACTGTTTCATAGTTTTCAGAGTACAGGTCTTTTGCTTCTTTTGTTAGGTTTACTCCTAGCCATCTTATGGTTTTTGGTGCAATTGTGAGTGGGATTGATTTCTTGATTTCTCTTTTTGGTGCTTCATTATTGGTGTGTAGAGATGCAACAATTTGCTGTATATTGGTTTTGTTTCCCGTGACTTCACTGAAGTCCTGTATCCATTCTAGCAATTTTTTGTTGGAGTCTTTCAGGTTTTCTGTATAGAGTATAATGTCATTTGCAAGTAGTGAAATTTTGAATTCTTCTTTGCCAAGTGGGATTCTTTTTTATTTCTTTTTGTTGTCTGATTGCTGTGGATAGGATTTCTAGTAACATGTTAAATAACAGTGGTAAGAGTAGACATCCCTGTCTTGTTCCTGACCATAGAGGAAGAGCTCTCAGTTGTTCATATATGACCTTTATCATGTTATGTTCCCTCTAACCTGACTTTTTTGAGGGTTTTTATCATGAATGTATGTTGTACTTTGTCAAATGCTTTTCCTTTACTATTGAAAGGATCATATGGTTCTTATTTCTTTTATTAATGTGGTGTCTCACATTGATTAATTTATGAGTATTGAATGATCCTTGCAGTCCAGGAATAAATCCCACTTCATTGTGGTGAATAATTCTTTTAGTGTACTGTTTGATTCAATTTGCTGGTATTTTATTGAGAATTTTGCAACCATTTTCATCAAGAATATTGGCCTGGAGTTTTTAGTGGAGTCTTTGGTTTAGGAATTAGGATAATGCCAGTCTCATAGAATGAATTTGGTAGTTTTCCTTCCATTTCTATTTTTTGGGATAGCTTGAGAAGAATAGGTATTGATTCTTTTAGCATTTGATAGAATATTCCTGTGAAGCCGTTGGGTCCTGGATTTCTGTTTGCTGGGAGATTTTTGATTACTAATTGAATTTCTATGCTGGTTATTGGTCTGTTCAAGTTTTCTATTTCTTTCTGCTTCAGTTTTGGTAGTTTATATGTCTCTATGAAGTTAACCATTTCTTCCACGTTGTCCAATTTTGGCATATAATTCTTCATAATATTCCCTTCTAATTGTCTTTCTGTGGTGTTTCTTATTATTTCTCTTCTGTCAATTATAATTTTATTTATTTGGTTCCTTTCTCTGTTCTTTTTTATAAAGTCTGACTAGACATTTATCAATATTACTAATTTTTAAAAAGAACTAGCTCCTGATTTCTTTGATCTGTTTTATTGTTTTCTTAGTTGCTATATCATTTATTTCTGCTCTAATTTTTATTTCCCTCCTTCTGCTTGCTTTGGGCTTCATTCATTTTTCTTTTTCTAGCTCATTTCTGTGTAAGGTTAGGTTGTCTACTTGAGATTTTTTTTTAAGATTTTATTTATTTGACACACAGAGAGAGAAATCACAAGTAGGCAGAGAGGTAGGCAGAGAGAGGGGGGAAGCCGGCTCCCTGCTGTGCAGAGAGCCCGATGTGGGACTAGATCCTAGGACCCTGAGATCATGACCTGAGCTGAAGGCAGAGGCTTAACCCACTGAGCCACCCAGGTGCCTGATTTTGGCCATTCTAACTGGGGTAAGGTGGTATCTCAATGTGGTTTTGAGTTGAATCTCCCTGATGACTAATGATGATGAACATTTTTTCATGTGTCTGTTAGCCATTTGTATGTCTTCTTTGGAGAAGTGTCTGTCCATGTCTTCTGCCCATTTTTTGACGTGATTATCTGTTTTTTGAGTATTGAGTTTGAGGAGTTCTTTATAGATCTTGGATATCAGCCCTTTGTCTCTAATGTCATTTGTGAATAACTTCTACCATTCTGTGGGTTGCTTCCTTGTTTTGTGGACTGTTTCCTTTGCTGTGCGGAAGCTTTTTATTTTATTTTTTTTTAAGATTTTATTTATTTATTTGACAGACAGAGATCACAAGTAGGCAGAGAGGCAGACAAGGGGGTGGGGAAGCAGGCTGCCTGCTGAACAGAGAGCCCGATGGAGGGCTCGATCCCAGGACCCTGAGATTGTGACCTGAGCTGAAGGCAGAGGCTTAACCCACTGAGCCACCCAGGCAACCCAGAAGCTTTTTATCTTGATGAAGTCCCCAAAATTTATTTTTGCTTTTGTTTCCTTTGCCTTTTGAGAAATGTCTTGAAAGAAGTTGCTGTGGCCGATGTCAAAGAGGTTACTGCCTATGTTCTCCTTTAGGATTTTGGTAGATTCCTGTCTCACGTTGAGGTCTTTTATCCATTTTGAGTTTATCTTTGTTTATGGTTTAAGAGTATGGTCAAGTTTCATTCTTCTATACATAGCTGTCCAATTTTCCCAGCACAGTTTATTGAAGAGACTTTTTTCCACTGTGTATTTTTTCCTGCTTTGTCAAAGATTATTTGACCATAGAGCTGAGGGTCCATATCTGGGATCACTACTCTCTTTCACTGGTCTATGTATCTATTTTTGTGCCAGTACCATGCTGTCTTGGTGATCACAGCTTTGTAGTAAAGCTTGAAATCAGGCAACGTGATGCCCCCAGTTTTGTTTTTCTTTTTCAACATTTCCTTAGCGATTCAGGGTCTCTTCTGATTCCATACAAATTTTAGGATTCTTTGCTCCATCACTTTGAAAAATGCCGGTGGAATTTGGTCAGGATGGCATTGAAAATATAGATTGCTCTGGGCAGTACAGACATTTTAACAATGTTCATTCTTCTGATCCATGGGCATGGAACGCTCTTCCATCTTTTTGTGTCATCTTCAATTTCTTTCATGAGTGTTCTGTAGTTCCTTGAGTACAGATCCTTTACCTCTTTGGTTAGGTTTATTCCCAGGTATCTTATGGTTCTTGGTGCTATAGTAAATGGAATGGATTCTCTAATTTCCCTTTCTATATTTTTATTGTTAGTGGATAAGAAAGCTACTGATTTCTGTGCATTGATTTTGTATCCTGCCACATTACTGAATTGCTGTATGAGTTCTAGTAGTTTGGGGGTGGGGTCTTTTGGGTTTTCCATATAAAGTATCATAACATCTGCAAAGAGAGAGAGTTTGACTTCTTCTTTGCCAATTTGAATACTTTTTATTTATTTTTGTTGTCTGATTGCTGTTGCTAGGACTTCTAGTACTATGTTGAACAACAGTGGCGAGAGTGGGCATCCTTGTTGTGTTCCTGATCTCAAAGGAATGGCTCTCAGGTTTTCCCCATTGAGAATGATAATGTGGGTTTTTCATAGATACATTTTATGAAGTTGAGGAATGTTCCCTCTATCCCTACACTTTGAAGGGTTTTAATCAGGAACAATGTTATATCTTGTCAAATGCTTATCTGAATCAATTGAGAGGACCATGTGGTTCTTCTCTCTTCTCTTATTGATTCGTTCTATCACATCGATTGATTTGCGAATGTTGAACCACTCTTGCATCTCAGATATAAATCCCACCTGGTCATGGTCGATAATCTTTTTAATGTACTGTTGGATCCTATTAGCTAGGATGTTGTTGAGAATCTTGGCATCTATATTCATCTGGGATATTGGTCTGAAATTCTCCTTTTTGGTGGGGTCTTTGTCTGGTTTGGGGATCAGGGTAATGTTGGCTTCATAGAAAGAGTCTGGAAGTTTTCCTTCTGTTTCTATCTTTTGAAACAGAATCAGGAGAATAAGTATTATTTCTTCTTTGAATTTTTGGTAGAATTCCCCAGGGAATCTGGCAGGTCCTGGACTCTTGTTTTTTGGGGGATTTTTGATCACTGCTTCAATCTCATTACTAGATATTGGTCTATTCAGGTTGTCAGTTTCTTCTGTTTCAGTCTTGGAAGTTTATAGGTTTCCAGGAATGCATCTATTTCTTCTAGGTTGCTTAACTTATTGGCTTATAGCTGTTCATAATAATTTCTGATGATTGTTTCTATTTCCATGGTATTAGGCATGATCTCTCCCCTTTCATTCATAATGTTATTAATTTGCATCCTCTCTCTTTTCTTTTGTTTGGCCAGTGGATGATTGATCTTATTGATTCTTTCAAAGAACCAGCTTCTAGTTTCGTTGATGTGTTCTACTGTATCTCTAGTTTCTAACTCATTGATCTCTGCTCTAATCTTGATAATTTCCCTTCTTGTGTGTGAAGTTGGCTTAATTTGTTGTTGATTTTCCAGTTCTTTAAGGTGTGAAGAGTGCTGGTGTGTTTGGGATTTTTCAGTTTTTTTGGGTGAGGCCTGGATGGCTATGTATTTCCCCCTTAGTACTGCCTTTGCCGTATCCCAGAGGTTTTGTACCAGTGTGTCTTCGTTCTCATTTAAGTTTAAGTTCTTCTTTGATTTCCTGTTTGACCCAAACATTCTTGCATAGGATGGTCTTTAACTTCCAATTGTTTGAATTTCTTCCAAACTTTTTCTTGTGGTTGATTTCCAGTTTCAAAGCATTGTGGTCTGAGAATATGCAGGGAATAATCTCAATCTTTTGGTTTTGGTTGAGCTCTGATTTGTGACCCAGTATGTGGTCTATTCTGGAGAAAGTTCCATGTGCAGTTGAGAAGAATGAGTATTCTATTGTTTTAGGTTGGAATGTTCTGTATATATCTATGAGGTCCATCTGGTCCAATGTGTCATTCATTGCTCTTGTTTCTTTATTGACTTTCTGCTTGGATGATCTGTCTGTTACTGAGAGCAACATGTTAATATCCCCTTCAATTAATGTATTCATATCAATGTGACTCTTTATTTTGATTAATAGTTGGCTTATGTGGTTGGTCGCTCCCATATTGGGGGCATAAATATTTACAATTGTTAGATCTTTTTAGTGGATAGATGTTTTAGGAACGATGTAGTTTCCTTTTATATCTCTGACTGTAATCTTTAGCTTAAAATCTAATTTATCTGATAGGAGAATTGCTACCCCACCTTTGTTTTGAGATCTGTTGGTAAGGAAGTTGGTTCTCCATCCTTTCACTTTCAGTCTGGTTGTATCTTTAGGTTCCAAACCTGTCTCTTGTAGACAGCATATGGACAGGTCTTGTCATTTTATCCAATCTGCAACCCTGTGTATTTTATTGGAGGATTTGGGCCATTCACATTGAGAGTGATTATTGAAAGATAAGTTTTATGGATAAGTGTTATTTGCCTGTGAAGTCTTGTTTCTATAGATTGCCTCTGTAAATTTCTGTTCTATGTCACTCTTGGGTTCTTTCTTCTTTTATAGAATCCCCCCCCCCTAATATTTCTCATAATGCTGGCTTGGACCAAGTCATAGTGCCAGAACCTTGCTGGTCTTGGAAGCTCTTTATCTTTCCATCCATTCTGAATGTCTGCCTTGCTGGATAAAGTATTCTTGGATGCATGTTCTTCTCATTTAGTGCCCTGAATATGTCTTGCCTGCTCTTTCTGGCTTGCCAAGTTTCTCTGGACAGGTATGCTGTTATTCTGATGGTCCTTTCTCTGTACATAAGGAATCTCTTCCCCTTAGCTGCCCTTAGGACCTCTTGTCTAAAATTATGATTTGTGAATTTCACAATTTATGGTCTGAGGTCTTTCTAGATTTGTTGATCTTGGGGCGTGTTTTTCTGCCTCTAGGACAGGAACACTTGTTCCATTCCCCAGATTAGGGCAAATTCTCATCCAGAATTTGTTCAATTGTATCTTCTAGTTTTCTCCCTTTCTCCACCCACTCAGGGATCCCGGTAATTCTCACACTGGAATGTTTCATGGTGTCATTTATTTCCATAATTCTGTTTTCATGGCTTGTAAGCTGTTTTTTCCAGGCCTCCTCCTGATCCTTTATTTCTATTAGTTTGTCTTCTAGATCACTAATTCAATGTTCTCCCTCAGTTACCTTAGCTGTTAGAGTATTTAGATTAGATTGGATCTCCTTGATAGCATTTTTAACTTCTGCCAGATTAACTCTTACTTCTGCCCTTAGGGATTCTATGTTGTCACTAACAGTTTTCTCCAATGTAGGCATTGCCTGTTTAATTGTTACCCTGAATTCCCTTTCCGACATATTGTTTATGTCCATATCCAGTAGTTCTGATGGAGAGGGTACAATCTCTGAGTTTTTCCTTTTTTGGGTGTGCCTCCTTGTCATTTTGGTGAGAAGTGGTTGAGGGTATATATAGCTAAATATATCAACTACGATCTAGGCAAGGTGTACCCTGGAAGGTTTCGGAGGAATCGGTAGTCACTACTAAGAAGAAAGAAACAAGAAAAAAAGGGAACGAGAAAGGAAAACAGTGAACCCCACCAAAATGAGCCCCAAAAGTAAGATAAGGTACATAAACAAAAATGAAGAAACAAAAAGACCAACAAAAGTAAACGACAAGAAAAAAAAGAACTTAGCAAAATGAACCTCAAGAATAAGACTTATATAATACCAGAATAAAACAAATTCACAGAAACACTGAGAGAACAAGATGGGAGGGTGGTTTATAAATCCTCGATATGGGTGAGGGAGGTTATTTCCGTTCTTCCTGGGTGTATCTTAACTTTGTTAAAGGACTCAACTTTCCAGAGATGCAGGGAAATTAAAACTGGTTTATATATAGGGGTAGTTTTGAGTAGGGAAAAAAGGATTACCTTGAAGCCTATGTATTTATGTATATTTTAAAAAAGAGAGAAAAAGAAACACAGGATATGTATGAAAAAAAGTTCAAGTTAAAAAGTTATTATGGAATATGTTGTATTAAATCTCTAGTTGTTATGGTAAATAGGTTAAAAAATTTAAAAGAACAAGAATCGTGAGAACAAATTAAAAAAAAAAAGAAAGAAAAGTTGTATCTATGAAATATACAGGTTTTAGAGTAATACTGGGAGCTTAATATATTGTTTTCCCCTGTCTTTGTGAGTTTACAGTTTTATGGGGACCCTGTACTATTTGTCCTCTTGTTCTTTTGGCTTCTCTTCTGAGGGAGGGGCCTGCTACATTGTTTTCCCATCAATCTTGCTTGGGTTCAGTGGCCCTGCAGGCTATCAAGGGGCTGGGCTCTGTGGAAACCGGTTTTACAGGCTTTTGTTCTCCGGAGGGTTTTGTTCTTTGGCGGCTTTTTGCGACTTTTTGTAGGTTTAGTGCAAAGTCAAGTGTCTGTACCCAGACCTCCGTCAGAGAGAAGCCTCAGACTGTTCCCCTCTGGGTGGTCCAGAACACACAGACTCACCCCTCTGCCACCTCCACTGAATACTGCAAACTCCCCCAGTCGGTGTGCACCCCCTGCCACCATCTCAGTGGTCACCTGAGGCCCCTGCTTGTCTCTGCAGCCCTGTGCCACTAAAACCATGAGCGATATTGGTCCAGGGTTCCTGCTTTCACTGGCTGCCTTTGCCGGGACTGCTGTCTGGAGTCCAGGTTTATGCAGGGTGTGCTCAGACCCCGCATTCTCGCAGGTCTCAGAAGGCTGCAGGTGAGGGACTCTGACCAGAGACAGCACTGGGTTCTCTGAGGCGCAGGCTGGGAGCACTCAGACCCCTCAGTCAGTCGCGGAAGGCTGCAGTCCTAGAGACTGCTGGCGGGCGCCAACACCAGGTTCTCTCAGGTGTGGCAGGTGTGCGCCCAGCCAGAGTGGTGGTGCAAGCAGCAGAAAGGCTTGGGCTCAGAAACTAGGACCTGGAGGCTCCACTGCACTCTGTCTGGCATGTGTGGTCGCCAGCAGTGACCATCCTGCGACTGTGGGCTTAGGCCCGTGCTCATGACTGCCTGATTCCTCCAGTTGCCCCTTAAGATCTTTTGCTTTTTTTTTTAGTGCTTTTAACCAGACTCCAAGTTAACGCTGGTCCCTAGTTCCCCAGTCATAGGGCACTTGTATTGGGGTATTACTTTTCATTGGGTCGCTTCTGGCGGCTCCCTTCCCCTTCTGTATATCCTCCAATATCAGTCCAAGCATTCCCACTCCACTTTACCTGTCCACTGGAGTCTTCTGTCCCTGTAGAGATCCAGCAGTGTATAATCCTACATCTCAGGCTGATTTCCTGGTTGTGATGTGAGTGTTCTGGTAGATAATTAGCTCACTTCAGGGGACCGGTTGAAACAGGGTCTCCTACTTCTCTGCCATCTTGTTTCTCCCCATGTTAGGGAGGTTTTCAGCCATTATTTCCTGAAATAAATTTCCTGTCCTTTTTTTTTTTTTTTTTTTCTCTTCTTCCAGGACTCCTGTTCATGGAGTCAGAGTTCCCTAGTCTATTCTCATATTCCATAATTCTTTTATTCAGCTTCATTTTTTCCCTTTCTTTTTTTTTCCTTTCTAATCACTTATTTATTCCTTTGCTGCTTCTTTGTGTTCTTTTCATCTAGTCTGTTTCAGATCTCAGTTACTGAATTTTTTATTTCTGGCTGTTTTTTTTTTATTTTTTTTAATCTCTGCAGAAGGACCTCCCTAAAGTCTACCATCCTTTTCTCAAGCCCAGCAAGTATCCTTATGATTGTTGTTTTAAATTCTCCATCAGGCATGTTATCTAAACATCTGTTTCACTTAGATCTTTTGCCATGACCTTATCTTGTTCTCTCATTTGGGATAAGTCTTTCCATTTGCCTCTTTGTCTGAATCTCTATCTTCTGTTAGAAAAGCCTGTTATGTTTCCTGATCCTGAGAGTAATGTTTTTATGCAGAAGAGTTCATATTGTGTCCAGGGTCTGGTGCTTCAGGGATTGTCTCTGGTGTGTGCTATATGTGCTCTGCTGGTGTGTTTTGGCTGCTCTTTCATTACTGTCTGCAGAGGCTCTCCTTGCCTGCAGTAGGCAGTGTTTGGTCCTTGGCCCATGTGTGTTGAGTTTTAACTAGGTGTGTTCTGGTCTGCTTAATAAATGAGTCCTGATGCTACTTCTTCTAGTAATGAAGCCTTGCAAATCTCTCTGGTTGGGAAAGGAGGTGGTATGGGCAGGGATTTCTGCTGGTCTTCTAGAGAAGAGACCCACTGCACTGGGACAGAGGCAAACTTGACCTTAAAGGTCCATACCAGCAGAGTACAGGGGTGTGGAACCTGGTGTAAACAACTTAGACCACGGGTATTGGCTCTGTGGTACAAAAGGTGGTCCTCTGTTTATGCTGAGGAGTGGCGGAACGAAATGGTGTCATCCAGCTCCTTTGTTCCTGGAATGGGGTCTCTGTGCTTGCTGCTTTCAGGGAATCACCCCAGGAGGAGCAAATATTCTCCCTGCTGTGTGTCCCATGTACCCCTGCAGATCGCTGTCTGCATGCTGTTTTGGGGCTGTTTTACTGCCTTCTTCCCAGAAGTAGTAGATACTCTAGGTTCTATCCCAGCCAACCCTGGGGACTTTCAGAACTCCAGGCTCTAGGGGGATGATGTCATCAGTAGTCTGTGTCAGCCCTCTGGGAGTGTTTCATTGTGCTGGGATTGAGGGAGGCTTGACCTGCAAGTGCGGTTGTGCCAGAGCACAGGGGTGTGGGACCCAGAGTAAGCATGCTAGGTGGTTAGGGTGGGGGCCCAACTGCCCTTGGCAGGTGGCTCTGTGTTTCTGCTGAGGGGTGGGAGAGGAAAATGGAGAGGCATGTCTGTGAATGCTATCTTTCATGGAGGAGCTCCTAGAAGAGCCGATAATCTCCCCAGTGTATGACCCAGACAGTTCCTCAGCTCACTCTTTCCACTCTGTCTGCCCCCAGGGTTATTTGCCTGCCTCTCTCCAGGAGGAACATAGCATCTTCAGGGCTTTATCCTAGACTATACTGCTGACCTTTAAAACTCCAGTCTTCAAGTCCTGCTGGTTGCAAAAACTCATGAACATCAGCTCCTCTCGTTTTCCCAGCCAGTGGCTTCGGGGAAGTGTTATCCTTATGAGTTCCCCTGTATGCTTTACTCTTTCTCTCACCTTTCTCTGGTACCATGGTTCCCTCCCCTACACAGCACCAGCAATCCATTTCTCCCATATACCATGTCTTCTCACTTCCTATCTTCTTTGATGTGGTTTCTTCTCTCCTTTCCATTGTAGAGTTCTGTCATTCTTCAGGTTGTTTTTCTGGGATATTCAGAATGACCTGATAGTCATTTAGTTGTGTTCTAGGGAGGAGACAAACCTAGGGTCCTTCTACTATGCCACCATCTTCATTTTTGCAATTGGTACTTTTATATTATTTCTTTAGCCTAAACACTGCCTTTGTTTAAAGAAGATAATTTTGAGAGTAATAAAGTTTGCTGATAAAAAACAGTTTGGTATTAAAGGCAAAGACTTGAAATATTTAACCAGAATGGCAAATATATGGCAGATTAGGAAAAAGGGCTAGTTTTCATTTAATGAGACCCTATAGTAATAGAGGAAAGAACATGGGATTTGGTTTATTAATCTGGGTTCCAGTCTCACCTTCAAGTCATACTAGGTATGTGACCCAATGCAAGTTACCTAACTTCCTTGAGGCTAAGTTTCTTCATCTGTAAATGGGGAAAAAAAATCCTGAAGCATTGTTATGTAAACAAATTCATTCATTACTGGGCTTAATACAGTTATCAAGGTGCTTTGAAAACAAAACAAAATGAAACTGTATCAGTACAAAAAAAACGAGGGCATATGTCTTTCACGATGCAATTGTTTTATAGAAGGGTGGAAATAAATTCATTATTATTTCAACTCAACCAGCAAATTTTGTTTTTAGTTTTTATAGCAGTATGATGCATAAATAATTAGCCTTTGATGCTTTGGGTTTTTTGTTCAGATGAGGGTGTGTAGGATAGCAACAGAAATGTGTCTAGCTTAATTTCTTGGACAAGATAGTCCATTTAATTACAAAATTCTGGGAGTTGTTTTATAGGTAGTGGATACAATTTAACTGAAAAGGATATAACTGTCTCATCACATTAACCATGACTATTTTTGTTTAAAAAAAAACCCTTAAAGTTAGCAGAATAAATAAGAGGTGCTTTGCATGTAGTAGTTCTCTAGTATATAGTAGGTCCTTCTCTTTTCCCATAGTCGTCATAATTCCCCTTTCCCCTGCCCTTAGACTTTGAATTATTGTCACCTATATCAAAACCTTGGGATTTAGATAGTGGCTGTCATAGCCCCCAGCTTATGAGCAGTGTTTTTAAGACTTCTTTCCTATATCTGAGCATTTCATTGAAGTATAGTAATCATATTTGCAACCACAGATAGGGTGATTCAGGGATAAAATATGAAGTTAGGAGCACTATGAGGAATAAGAGACAATTCCATTTGCTGTAACTGGCTTTTGAAGTGTGTCATCAACATTTACTTTTTACTTTTTTTTTTTTTTCCTTTCAGAACTTTTGCCATGGTAGGAATTGGTTCAGCTTGTCGAGTGTTTGTAGGTTACAAGGCAGTGTGGTACATAGTACTGTAATATGAAATGTCTAAAGATGTACCACCCTGAGTCTCAGCCTACTCCCATGGGTTTACATGTAGGTAGGCAAGATATACGTGTGTGGAAACTCATTCTATGAGTCACAAGACCATCAATGATGAGGTGGTTGTGGTAGTAGTTTAGGGGTAGATCTGGCAATGCCTTGTTAAAGAGGTGGAATTTGAACAGGGCATTAGAGACTGGATAATATTTTCCAGACAGATGAAAAGAATATATTTCTGGTGGATGGGGTCAGTATAAGCAAACACATGGAGGCATTCTTGAGAGGAATGAAAAATCTAATATTGCTAGCATGTAAGTCTGTGATACAAGAGTGAAGACATAGTACGAAGTGAGGTAGGAGATGTACTGAAGGTAGGCTTGTGTGAGACTTTTGAAGCTAGTTTAAGGGTTCAGTGCTAATTTATAAAGGGGAGCTACTAAAGGTTGTCGAGGCCATGAGTAATATGACCAGATCTATGCTTTGAGAAATAACTGATGTCAGAGTGGAGGATGGGTTAGAGTGGAGGAGAGACTGAAAGTGGAGAATACCAGCTGGGAAGCTATTGTATTAGTGGAAATAATAGTGAGATTTTAAAACTAGGGCAAAAGGGGAGGAAAAGAGGACTGATGGGCTAGAACTTGCACAGATAAACTAATTAGAATTTAGCAACTGATTAGAAGTAAGAGGGAAGAATAAAATGACAGGTATTAGGAGTGTTTTGATAGGACTTAATTTAACAGACATTTAATGCATGCCAGCCAATCTAAGTATCTGTGTTAGCCACTGAACTAATACCAAGATAAGTAGATCTTTGCAGCATAGGGAGATAGCTAGATGAACTTTCTCCTCTCTTGAGGAGAATATTGTCTTGAACAAGAGAAAACCACTCTTAGTGTGCTTAAAATTTTTATTACCACAGGAAAATTTATTAATTACTTACCAAAGATGGGGGGAACCTTTTCATGCTTTCAAAATGATCCTTGGACCTATAATTCTTGCTTCATCAATATTCATTTTCAATAGTCGGCAGCCCCTGGGTGCAGAGGATTGTTCTGAAAATAGTGGTCAGTGCTGCTTTCTGGGATGTAGAAAAGAGAATAAGGACATCTTTATTTCTTACAGGCTTTCACCAGGTTTATTTGGAATAGGAAGGGGAAGGGGCCAAAACCGTCTTGCTTGCTCCACCACAGGTACCTTCCCAGTTTACTCCAAAGCTGTTTTTCTTTAAACCAGTCTGGTCTGTAAATATTCCAGTTAGTTCCTTCAGGAAATGACCTTTTACTTCCCTATCTTGATTATTTCATTGAGAGCTAATAATAAGGCCTAACTTGGTGCTGTTGCTATTGTGGACCATATTATTGTTTCAATACCACCCCTCTTTACAGTCTCCTTGATCTATATAATTTTGAGAAAGAAACAGAAGATTTTTTCTCTTCCTGAAAATTTCTTTATTGGTGGATGCTGCCATTGTCTTTAGCAGCAGTTCTGAAGATCTGGTAAGCACTTGGAGTATAGAGGTAAGCCTTTTAGTACTTTGTCAGAATTTGTTATATAATGTTTATACATATATGTTATTTTCAAATATTATTTACTATTCTTACTGCTAGTTTTCTTTCTTTATGTATTTTGTTTTCTTCTGGTTTGTTTTTAGGTGAGAAGTAACAAAGGAGTTGGGAGGGGGAGAGACTTAGAGCTAAGCTTAATGGGGTTTTTGTAAATAATAGAAATGTTTTCTAAATTGCCCTGGAAGCATTCTATGTAACTGATTTTGCTGCTAGATTTCAACTTGTATCTATACATAGGTTCTGCTGTGTGTGTGTGTGTGTGTGTGTGTGTGTGTGTGCATGTGCATGCACGAGTGAGAATTTTACTTATACCTTACTTCATTTCACAAAATTTTCGAGATGATTTATAGGAAATATTATCCAATAACAAAACTATTTTGATATTCAGGATAAGGAAAAACATAAAGTGAGAGATGTATGGAAAGGATAGAGAATGGGGTTGGAGAGTGAAATAGAAGACAGGTAATCAGGCTGTAAATATAGTTAATATAGTTAACTTAAAATATAGTTGAATTGCAAATTTGGCTTTGAGTTTCCCTGGGGTGGTAGTACTCGACTCTTACTGTATGTCTTATATACCTGGGAATTTTAAAACCATTGTCCATGCTAGTGGCTCAGAGAGACTGGTATTTTACTGATCTGGTGGGGGCCTGGGCATCATTCCCCAGATGATTATGGTGTACAGCCAAGGATAAGAACCAAAGTAAAAAGAGAAATAGTCATATAGTTCTCATTATCCAACAACAACAACAATAAGAAATATCAGTTAAGGGCGCCTGGGTGGCTCAGTGGGTTAAGCCGCTGCCTTCAGCTCGGGTCATGATCCCAGGGTCCTGGGATCGAGTCCCGCATCGGGCTCTCTGCTCAGCAGGGAGCCTGCTTCCCTTCCTCTCTCTGCCTGCCTCTCTGCCTACTTGTGATCTCTGTCTGTCAAATAAATAAATAAAATCTTAAAAAAAAAAAAGAAATATCTGTTAAAAGCTAGCAGTTAGCTCTAACATAAATTTTCCATGAATTTTAAGGCTTTTCTGTACGTTTCATTTTGTTGTTTTAAGATATGGCTGGTGTATTGGGAATATTTTAGCTGTCTTGTATGCTCTTGCTGTGTAGTTTTGAAGAACATGCTTTCCCACAGAGTAAAAACAAAATATAAGTGTCCTAGCTGATTTTTGATATTGCTTAGCCTTGATGTGGAGGTTAAGTGATCTGTGTACCTTATTAGCAGGTAAATCAGAAGATATTGACTCTCTTTTTAATAAAATATTCCAGTAAATATTCTATAGGCCTTTGATATTCAAAGGCCTTGGATAATTATTCTTAACTATAGGATTTATTTGCCTTTCCTGTAAAGTGGTTGGAGACAGACTTTAAGAGGAAATATAGCAATTCTAACACCTAATGCAATTTTTTTAACCTGAAAAGACATTGAAATCCATTCCATCTTAAATGTTTTTAAATAATAGAGAAAAATATGACATTTATTGAACATGTATTATATCTTCAGTTTTATTCACTCTTCAAAATAGCTTCTTAAGAAAAAGGGTGTCTTTTTAACAGATAAGAAAAATACATAGAAATTAATTGGAGCCATATTTGGAATTTGAATGTAGATCATTTTAAAAGTTTCATACCCTTTCCTCTATGCATTGTCGTCTTTCCCCACCATAAGGACAATATTAAAGATAAGGAGAGGATGTAGACAAATTGTTGGTCATCATATCCGATCGGTAAATCAGATCTGATTTAATAACCATATCTACTCAAAATTATATAGGACCTACAATATCTAAAAGAATTTTAAAAATGAAGACTAAAAATGCAAGAGATCACTCTATATGGGATTTTAAGGTTTACTGTATTACTGCAAGTAATTAAGACAGTGTGAGATTGATGAAAGTATAGATGCATAGATTGATAGAACAAAATAGGGAACCCAGAAATAGGTCCACACAAATATGCTTAACTGAAATCGGAGAAAATTATAGAAACAAATAAAGGTTTCAGTTTCCTCACATATAAGATGGAAAGTAATGTATTTCTGATTATTTTGAGAAGTTAAACAGTTGTGCTTTGTACATAATGTTTGAGAAGAATAATAAAGTTTTGTTGCTTTAACAAAATGATTATAAAATTTAGGTGTCCTAAACAATGTACTTTTTTATCCTGATAAATAAATAAATGGGCATTTTAAACTTATTTCACATTTCTGAAGGTATTATTTTAATAAAAGTACATGAACCTCATATCTATAAGAGGTTATTACAATGAGAAGAATTTCTACCAAAGAATGCCATGTTACAGACATGTCGTGTGTATGCATGCATTCATCTTTACATATATATGTATGTATCCTTTGAAAGTAGACTTCTCAAAGCTTATGGTGTAGCTCATATGAGATTGGCCAGATGGCCAGTGTCTTGGCATTGGGAATATGGTGGAGCTATTAAAAACTATCAAAGTCATTGGCTCTGATTTCAACCAATCAGGGTAAACATATTCCTGCCTGGATAGTAACCAGGGAATCTGTTTCTCTGTCACTGAACCAAAGTTTTAAAAATTCAAATGCTTCACAAATACTTCCTAATGTGTATATAATAGTGATATGCTTAGTTCAACTCATAATAATTTATCATTTGCCAAACTTAAAGCATGATGGTAAGGAGATTGGCTTTAATTAGTTCTAAATATATTTTGCATGCATTTATTCAGCAGATTATTTTAAATGCCTGTTTATGTGTAAGGTATTATGTTAGTTACTAGATATGGATCATTTGATTCATGTTCTAGGTTTCCGCCTTGATAACTGAAAACCAATTAACTGTATACATCCATTCTTGCATAGTCATGAGGAAATCTGAAAGGACCATAGGTCAAAAAGACCAACAAATTTAGGCTTATTTAAAGCTTTTCTTAAATTTAATCTTTCTGGGACATTAGTGTTTTAATTCTATACTCCTAGGGTATTATTACTTAGATTAACTGATAGTTCCTTTCCACTCTCTGCTTCTTAAAAAAATATTGATAGTTTAAAAAATATTAATAGATTCTCTTGTATTTAAATCAGTTGTCAAGAATCGAGTCACAGTATGTATGACAGTTCAGTTCATGTCTTATTCTTGTTTTAAGTACTTTCTCTTACTCCTGGCATTTGATTATGGCAGTTGGAGAGGATTATTATGTTTGGGTATATGTCCCTCTTACTTTTATTTAGAGTTCTTCTAAAGTCATTTTTGCTTTATGAGAAAGAAACTTACTTTTACTAATGGATTGTCTTTGGATTTGGGTATCTTAGTTTTTTGAACTTGCTGCATTTTTGTTAAAATAATGAGGTTTCTAGAGGTTGGTTTTCTCAGTTAGCAAGTCACCCTTCAAGCTGCCAGTGATAGCTCTCAATTCAGTGATACTTGATTTTGTATATTTCACTTCCAACTTGCTGATTTGTGTGCTCAAATATGGCAGAAAACATAAATTGGTATTGTAGTGATAGTAAAATTTTAAAACTAGGCCTTTTCTTGTTATTTTCATTGAGATTGTTCAGAATAGCAAGATAAATAATAACTTATGTGGCAATTTTAACAGATACATATTAGTAGTCCCTGTGAAACATAGGTTTGACTAAATAATGTAAGGCTGACTTCAGCAGTTTTATTTAAACTACCAGGTTCTGTGTTACAGAAGTATTATTAAGAGAGCTATGGCATGGCTGTTTTTCTAGAAATAACAGCATCTCTGAAGAGAATGATATTTAATTAGGCTGTTGATTTAGGGACTCATCCCAAATGAATAGATTTTAAAATTTAGAGTCTATATCTTTAATCTGATAGAAACAAAATGTCCAAAGAAGAAGTAAAACTCTCACTCTTTGCAGATGATATGATACTATATGTGGAAAACCCAAAAGACTCCACTCCAAATCTGCTAGAACTTGTACAGGAATTCAGTAAAGTGTCAGGATATAAAATGAATGCACAGAAATCAGTTGCATTTCTTTACACCAACAAGACAGAAGAAAGAGAAATTAAGGAGGCAATCCCATTTACAATTGCACCCAAAACAATAAGATACCTAGGAATAAACCTAACCAAAGAGGCAAAGAATCTATAGTCAGAAAACTATAAAGTACTCATGAAAGAAATTGAGGAAGACACAAAGAAATGGAAAAATGTTCCATGCTCCTGGATTGGAAGAACAAATATTGTGAAAATATCTATGCTACCTAAAGCTATCTACACATTTAATGCAATCTCTATCAAAATCCCATCCACTTTTTTAAAGAAATGGAACAAATAATCCTACAATTTATATGGCACCAGAAAAGACCTTGAGTAGCCAAAGGAATATTGAAAAAGAAAGCCAAAGTTGGTGGCATCACAATTCCGGACTTCAAGCTCTATTACAAAGCTGTTATCATCAAGACAGTATGGTACTGGCATAAAAACAGATACATAGATCAGTGGAACAGAATAGAGAGCCCAGAAATAGACCCTCAACTCTATGGTCAACTGATCTTCAACAAAGCAGGAAAGAATGTCCAATGGAAAAAAGACAGCCTCTTCAATAAATGGTGTTGGGAAAATTGGACAGCCACATGCGGAAAAATGAAATTGGACCACTTCCTTACACCACACACGAAAATAGACTCAAAATAGATGAAGGACCTCAATACGAGAAAGGAATCCATCAAAATCCTTGAGGAGAGCACAGGCAGCAACCTCTTCGACCTCAGCCGCAGCAACTTCTTCCTAGGAACAACGAACGCTAAAGGCAAGGGAAGCAAGGGCAAAAATGAACTATTGGGACTTCATCAAGATTGAAAGCTTTTACACAGCAAAGGAAACAGTTAACAAAACCAAAAGACAACTGACAGAATGGGAGAAGATATTTGCAAACGACATATCAGATAAAGGGCTAGTATCCAAAATGTATAAAGAGCTTAGCAAACTCAACACCCAAAGAACAATCAAGAAATAGGCAGAGGACATGAACAGATATTTCTGCAAATAAAACATCCTGATGGCCAACAGACACATTAAAAACTGCTCCACATCACTGGGCATCAGGGAAATACAAATCAAAACCACAATGAGGTGCCATCTCACACCAGTCAGAATGGCTAAAATTAACAAGTCAGGAAATGACAGATGCTGACAAGGATGTGGAGAAAGGGGAATCCTCCTACACTGTTGGTGGGAATGCAAGCTGGTACAACCGCTTTGGAAAACAGCATGGAAGTTCCTCAAAAAGTTGAAAATAGAGCTACCTTACTACCCAGCAATTGCACTACTGGGTATTTACCCTAAAGATACAAACATAGTGATCTGAAGGGGCACGTGCACCCGAATGTTTATAGCAGCAATGTCCACAATAGCCAAACTATGGAAAGAACCTAGATGTCCATCAACAGATGAATGGATAAAGAAGAAGTGGTATATATATATATATATATATATATAATGGAATACTATGCAGCCATCAAAAGAAATTAAATCTTGCCATTTGCGACGATGTGGATGGAACTAGAGGGTATTGTGCTTAGTGAAATAAGTCAATCGGAGAAAGACAACTATCATATGATCTCCCTGATATGAGGAAGTAGAGATGTAATGGGGGGGGGTTGGGGGGTAGGAAAAGAATAAATGAAACAAGATGGGATTGGGAGGAAGACAAACCAAAAGAGACTCTTAATGTCACAAAACAAACTGAGGGTGGATGGGGGAGGGGTGCAGGGAGAGGGTGGTGGGGTTATGGACATTGGGGAGGGTATGTGCTATGGTGAGTGCCGCGAAGTGTGTAAACCTGGCAGTTCACAGACCTGTACCCCTGGGGCTAATAATACACTATATGTTTATTTAAAAAAAATTAAAAACAAAAAAAACCAATGTCATCATTTCGGTTTTTACATTATTAGGTTGTACATTTTTTTAAGGAACAGTGTGTTTGATTTTCTTTGTTTTAAAACCTTGTAACACTTACTTTGACTAAAATAAAATATTGGAAATTTTTGGCTGAATTATGTAGGTTCCAGAAAGTGAGCTGAATATTCTTACCCATTAAGTTCTTTTTAAGATTAACAGCATCTATAATCTAATTCTTTATGCCTTCAGAGAGGAGTTTTTCATAACTTTCTGCAAATAAAATTCTTGCAAAAAAGCATAAAAATAAGAAACCATTTTGTTGGCTTTTTTTTTTTTTCAATTTTATGAGAGTTCAAGGGATATTGGAGTAAAAGTAAGTTGCATATACAGGTTGAAAAAAATAAGAAAACACAGGGTGACAAGAAGTACACACCAAGACACATAGGACTTAAAATGGCAAAAATCATGACAATTAAAGAATTTTAGGAGTTGAAGGAGAAAAAAAGACAGTTACTTACAAAAGGAACACTAAAAGGTTATCAGCAGATTTCTCAGAAGCAACTTTGCAGGCTAGAAGGAAGTGGCATGTTATATTCAAAGTGATGAAAAGGAAGACTGTAGCCAAGAATACTACTTTTAACTAGCAGGGGTATCATTCAGAATATAAGAGATAAAGAGAGTCTCAGACAAACAAAAACTAAAGGAATTTATGACCACTAAACTAGCCCTACAAGAAATAGTAAGGGGACTCTTTGAGTGGAAAGGAAATACAGAGAAAGTAAAAAACACAAAAACAGTCAAAATAAGTATTTCTGTAAAAATAAGTCAAGATATTCATAAAATAAAAGAATGTAAAATGATAGCAAATATCTGAAATGGGAGGGAGAGGAGTAAGAATGAGTTCACCCTGAATTGACCATCAGCTTAATATAGACTGCTATATGTAGAAGATGTTATATATAAACTAAACAGTAACCACAAATAAAAAAAAACAGTATTAGATATGCAAAAAACAAAAGGAAGAAACCACATATATCACTAAAGAAAACCAACAAACCATGAAAGAAGAAAGAATCAGAAAAAAAGGCTACAAAACTGCCACATAACAAGTAACAAATGGCAATAAATACATATGTAACAATAATTAGTACAGCCACTCTGAAAAACAGTACCTGAGGTTCCTTAAGATGTTAAAAACAGAACTACCCTACAACCTTGCAATTACACTACTGGGTATTTACCCCAAAGATTCAGACGTAGTGAAAAGAAGGGACTCGTGTACGCCAGTGTTCATAGCAGCAATGTCCGCAATAACCAAACTGTGGAAGGAGCCGAGATGCCTTTCAACAGATCAATGGATAGGAAAGGTGTGGTACATGTATGTAATGGAATATTATTCAGCCATCAGAAAGGATGACTGCCCACCATTTGCATGATTTCACTCACGTGCAATTTAAGAAACCAAATGAGAAAAGAAAAAAAAAGACAAATCAAGGAACAGATTTAATGGTAGAGAATGAAACGATGGTTCCTGGGGGTTGGGGAGCAATGAATAAAATAGTTGATGAGTGTTATGGAATGCATTGTTGCAATGGGCAGTGGGTGATGTATGGAACTGTTAAATCACTACATCTGAAACTAATATGACAGTGTCTGTTAACTCTACTGGAATTAAAATTTAAAAAATGAAGAAAAAGCATGTGGTTTGTGAAGTTAGTTTGTACTAATCTTGCTGACAAAATGTGTGGTTAAGAATTTAACTGGAAAAAAAAAAACCCTTTGAGATAATTTCCATGCAAGATATGAAATAACAAGAATTTATAAGATACTTAAAAATCATATGAATGATACAAGCTATGTATTTTTATTTTAAAGATTTTATTTGTTTATTTGACACAGAGAGAGAACATAAGCAGGAGGAGCAGCAGGCAGAGGGAGATGGAGAAGCAGACTCCCTGCTGAGCAGGGAGTTCAATGTAGCACTCAATCCCAGGACCCTGGGACCATGATCAGAGTTGAAGGCAGATGCTTAACAGACTGAGCCACTGAGGTGCCCCTAAGCTATCTGTTTTTAAAATGATTTTGAAAGAGCTGAATTTCTGTTGGTGCTGAGAATTTAAAATTCAGAGTTAGAAATGATAAGCAAAATGACTTATAAAAATACTTTATGGTTAAATTTTAAAGTTTATTTTAAATATTTCAAGTAAGAAAATAAAATCTGAGATAAACTTACCAGATATTTTTTATTGAAGTTATTTTTACATTGAGTTCATTTAGAATACAAATTCAGCCATTCTATTCCAGAAATATTTTTCCACGATCTACTATGTTTTAGGTAATATGGAATACACTGGGGTTATGAAGATTTCTAATCCATGATTGATTTACTCAGGGAGTTTACAGCCTGATAGAGGGATGGAACAGATAAGAAGAAGAAGATAATAAGAACACATTATATTGGGGCACCTGGGTGGCTCAGTGGGTTGAGCCTCTCTGCCTTTGGCTCGGGTCATGGTCTCAGGGTCCTGGGATTGAGCCCCGCATTGGGCTCTCTGCTCAACGGGGAGCCTGCTGGCTCCTTTCTCCCTGCCTGCCTCTCTGCCTACTTGTGATCTCTGTCTTGTCCAATAAATAAATAAAATCTTAAAAAAAAACATTAATAGATAGAAGTCTGTGTCTGTTAAGGTGGAAGGAAAAATGGATGGTGTAACATTGAGTCTTGATAAGTTGACATTTGATAGCACGGGTAACCCAAAGTGGGAAACATTTCAAACACCATTCACATTTAAATTGGCACTGTTTTTATGCTTTATCAATGTATGTATTTTATACTAGAACCTCACATATCTGTTTTTAAAATCCCTGACTTAGAAGGACAATAGTTTGGAGTTGGTACACTCTTGTTTATCCTGTGACTTTTTAAAAAACCACTCTTTCAGGTTGATTTGAAATAGAATTGTCCTTTCTTAAAATTGCCCTGAAGCAGTGACAGTGGTTAGGTGGGTGTTTCAAATGACTAAACTGTTGGGATAAAAATGACAGGAATATTGTATAATTAGAAAACCAAAATAGATCCCGCAAATCATTTTAAATGAATATTGTAGGTGCTATTGAATTTTCTGTAAGTAGTATGTTGACTATAAAATTCAATCTAAAAGATTTAAAAAAATAGTCTACTGGGGAAATGGCTATTAACTTCTTCTATGGCCATAACTATTAATATGGTCTTGAAAATATTCTGTAGTTTAAATCTCAATGAGTTAATGATACCCCCTTGTAGAAGTGAAAACAAAAAAGATCTGTTCTTGGAAATGCCCAACTAAAAGACTTAGTGGAATTGATAAAAGTAAAAATATACAAAGATATTTTTCACTTCTCTCCAATTTGTGATTCTTAAAGCAAGATGTATATTCATGAGTATGTATGTACTTCTATGGTTTGGAAGATTCTTTTCAAGTTGACCAAAAATGATTCCATCTTTATTTTAAAAGTCATCTTCCCCCAATTGTATGACACGTTAAAACTAAAACTATTAAATCACTAGCATATCATGAGGTAGTAGTAAGTTTTCATTCGCAAATGTTATTTTGTTTAAAGGTACCATCATTCATCTTTGGTAAATTATTAAAATGTTTCATATTCTTTTTTGTTTTCTTTGTGGCAGGAAAACATTCACACATCAGGCATTTATTGAGCACATGGTGGACACTGCCACCTGCTTTTTTTTTTTTTTTTAATATTTTATTTATTTATTTGACAGAGATCACAAGTAGGCAGAGAGGCAGGCGGGGGGGAGGGGGAAGCAGGCTCCCCGAGGAGCAGAGAGCCCGACGCGGGGCTCGATCCCAGGACCCTGAGATCATGACCTGAGCTGAAGGCAGAGGCTTTAACCCACTGAGCCACCCAGGCGCCCCTGCCACCTGCTTTAAGACGATTATAGCAATCCTTCTAACAACCCTAAAGTGCTTATTTTACAGTTGAAGAAATTGAGACTTAGAAAGTTCAAGAAACCTCCTCAAGGCAATGAGAGAGTTTTAGAATAGGAATCTAAATTTGCTTGACATTAAAATATACTACTATGCCTCTATCATGAATAAAGCATGGCATCTGCCCTCAAAAAGCTTTAAGTCTAGATAGATAGATATGGCAAGAAGTTTATCTGTTATAGTATAATTATTATTTTATTATTTTCTAAATATATTTATTTATTACCTAAGGCATTTTTATTTTATATTCATTTTTATTTTTTTAAATAATTTTTATTATGTTAGTCACCATACAGTGCATCAATAGTTTTTGATGTAGCGTCCCGTGACTCATTATTTGTATATAATACCCAGTGCTCCAGTGCAACACATGCCCTCCTTAATACCCATCATCAGGCTCATCCATTCCCACCTCCTCTCCCTTCTAAAATCCTCAGTTTGATTCCTGGAGTCCATAGTCTCTCACAGTTCGTCTCCCCCTCTGATTTCTCATCCTTCATTTTTCCCTTCCTTCTCCTAATGTCCTCCATGCTATTCCTTATGTTCCACAAATAAGTGAAGCCATATGATGATTTATTTTAGAGAGAACATGCATGCATGCACTCGAACAGGGGATAGGACACAGGGAGAGGGGGAAAGAAAGTCTTCAAGTAAACTCCCAGCTGAGCACGGAGTCCAACATGCGATCATGACCCTGAGATCATGACCTGAGCTGAAATTAAGAGTTGAATGCTTAACCAACTGAACCACCCAAGCACCCCTCTCTTATTATTATTTTTATAGTATTTAAAAATTGTTACACAACAGAACATTTTATGGTTTTAACCAGTTTTAAGTATATAGTTCAATAGTATTAAGTACATTTTTTTGTTCTGCCATTGATCTTCAGAAATCCTCATCTTGCAAAGCTGAAACTCTTTAATCATTAATTACTTGCCCTTGTCCTCTCTTCCCAGCCCCAAACAACCACCATTCTTATTTCTGTCTCTCTGAATTTGATTACTCTAGATATCTCAAAGAAATGGAAGCATATAGTATTAGTTTTTTTTTTGACTGGCTAATTTCACTTAGCATAACATCTTTAAGATTCATCCATGTGGTAGCATGTGTCAGAACTGACTTCCTTTGTAAGGGTGAATAACATTCCATTGTATGTATGTACCAAGTTGTTTGTTCATTCATCTGTTGATAGACACTTGGGTTGCTTATATCTTTTGGTTTTTATGAATAATGTTGCTTTTAACATGACATAGAAATATCTCTTTGAGATCCTGCTTTCAGTTCTTTTGGGTCTGTACCTAGAAGTGGGGTTGCTTGATATTATAGTCATTTCATTTTAATTCTTTTTTAGGAACTGCTATACTGTTTTTCATAGCAGCTGTACCATTTTACATTGCCATTAGCAGTGCTCAGAATTTCCACATTCTCACCTGTGGTACAATTACTTTGGAAAAGGAAATCCTAGGATATGTTCTGGGCTCATTGCATTTTTATTTTGGTAATTTCTTTCATAGCAACAAAGCTGCGTTGATAATTTTTGTTCAGAGGGATAGCTCCTAATACCCTAAAATATTTATGATTGTTAAAGGAATATGTCATTATATTTTCTTTACTGTGCTTTTTAAATTAGTAATTGGTTTTTTAGAAAACACGTTTAGAAGATAAAAATATAACTGTTCAATCTGAACTAAAACCAAAATTAATTAGGTAGCCCTATTGGTCATGTTCTACTTAACAGGAATTTGGCTCTACTTGGTAATTTTTCCTAGGTCATTTACTAGCATGTAGTTTGCAGTTTCATATCTACCAAATGAGAACAAAGACATGAATTTAGTAAGTAACAATAAAGTCTAAAATAATAAATAGTGAAATTTTTCTCTAGAAAGGTTTAGGGGAGAATTTTAAATCATATATACTTTTGTCCAATAGTAATACTGACTTTGTTAAATATCTGTTGTTGCATAACAAATTCCCATAAACTTTGTAGCTTAAACCAAGACACATTTATTGTTTCACAGTTTATGTGGGCCAGATGCCCAGGCATTGCTTAGCTAGGTCTTCTTAGGGTCCCACAGAGCTTTAATGAAGTTTTCAGTTTTCTTATATTGTTATCTGGAAGACTGACTGGGGAAGAACCTGATTGTAAACTCCCTCAGATTTTTGGCAGAATTCCTTTCCTTGCCATTGTAAGACTGAGGACCCTGGCTTCTTCCAGGGTGTTAACTGGAGGCTGCTCTCAGCTCCTAGAGGCTTTCATACTTTATGGGCTTCCTCCACATGACCTCTTACTTCAATCAAGCCATCAGTGAAGGCCTCCAGAGTCTTATATAATCCAACACAGAGGTGAAATCCCATCAAGTTTCCATATTATGTTGATTGGAAGCAAGACACAGGTCCTGTCCACTCTCAAAGGGATGGGGATTATACAAGGGCATGAACCACGAGGAACATGCGGGCCCATTTTTAAATTTTGTCTTCCCCATTGATCAACTGGGAGGTTTCTTTTTTTATTTTATTATGTCGTGGGCTCGATTCAATCTATAGACATACTTTTATTCTAGGCATATATGGACCACCTCTAAATTTAGATCTAATTTACTGGAGTTAGGTAAATTAAATGAAAAAATAAAAAGAACTCTTCTTTCCAAATCTTTTAGTGGTTAACCTGTAAAAGTGAAGCTTATTTGATAGAGAAAATTTTCTTTAGATGTGAACTTAAATTTTAACACTAGATACCACATAAATGTAATGCTTTTGTTTACTATGTGGAATTTGGGGATCCTGGAGACTACTTGAAAGTTTTATAATACTATTAAGTTTGTTGTGAAGACTAGTGTCCTGTGTATGTTTTGTTAAACATTTACATCATCCTATTTCTTTTCACCTTGTAATTTGTTCTTTCTTACTTGATTATCTCTTCATTTCCTTCTTCACTATATCTTTAAACACCAAGCCATGAGCTCTGTTAGTCCTGAATTTAACTCTGCAAAACAGGTATGTGCTTAATAGGGTTATCATGGCTGTATAATAACTCTTAGAAGACTATATTTACTGATATGTTCATTTTCCCATACCACCTCCAATTCTAAGGATCTGAAGGGAAAGGTATATTTTTCTCAGTTCAGTTTTCCGTGATGAGATGTTTCTGTCGCTAGTTATGAGAAATGTTTAGTGTGAGATGACCCATGTGATTTTCTGAGATCAGATGAGTACTGTAATTCAGTTTAGTATTACTGTTTTCCCAGAATATTTTTTTTCTCCAGAATCTTTTAAAGTGATCTGTTTAATTATTTTCTGAGAAAATAAAGATAGTTTTAAAGAACTGTTTACTTGGCTCTGATATGAGAGTCTGTTTACTTGAGTTTTGGAGTATCTGAATAAGTTATTACCTTATCATTGCTAAGTTTTCCAGAATCTTCTATAGAAAATGGTTTCTTTCCTATTTGGCTCTTAATTGGTGGAAATAGCATGTCTGGTTATCTTTTCATATAACAAATCTTATTTTTGAAATAAAGGTTTGTTGTCCCAGAGAATTGTGATAATATTTTTGTTTTCATACTTGTGGAATGACATAAATTTTAGTAAATATTAGTGAATGCTGAGGTCTTCTATAGGAATAAATATTCTTATATTGAAAACCTAGTACCTTGTTGAAGGTAGATGAGGTGAGAGTAATGGAATTTTCTGTTGTTAAAGATTTCTGAAGCCTGAAATGATTTTTAGTATGCAGTGATCTCTTTGACTCATTTGGATTAATTTTACTTCAGTTTTTTCAGACCTACAAATTCGTGGTAAGTTTGTTATAAGATGGTCTGAAAAAGAAGTAACCAGTAACTAAGCTAACAGAGGAAAGCAGTATTACCCTTTCTATGGATAATCCTGAGAGTCATTTTGTAGTAAAATTTCAGTTATCAGGACTCTGCCTTAATATTGGTTTGTGAGCTGTCTTGCTGAATATGCCTCTTCCTGTATGTTAATGTTGAATCAGTCACAGGTTTTTCTTTTCTTTTTTTCTTTTTTTATCCCCCATAGTATTATATGTGCCTTTGAGGTAAGATAGCAGATGGTGGTACTATTTATTGAAATTAGGAACTCTGAAATAAAGCAGATTTTTATGTGTGTTTGTGTGGGGGCATCACTTTTTTGTATTTGTTGTTTTTGAGAGATGTGAGATAAGCAAGTGGAAATGTCAAATAGTAGATATATGGATCAGGAGTTCAGGAGAATAGTCTCTGAGTAAATGTGAATCATGTCAGTAAGTTAGGTGTCTGGGGAATGAATGTAGAGTGAAATGAGAAGATGACTCAAGTCCATTTCCCAAGAATCTACAATGTTTCATAGATACTGAAAAAGAACAAAGAAATAAGAGTAAAAAATAATGAAAGTGTGATATCACAGAATCCATAGACTCAAATAGGAAAAAGTGGTCAACTGCAACATCAAATAAGGACTGATGGATCTATTAGCAAAATAGACAGCATTGGTGACTTTGTTACTCATTTTGTTGTTTTAGAAGAAAGATGCTTTGTCCAGGGCTCCTAGGTGGCTTAGTCAGCTAAGCATCTGATTTTGGCTCAGGTTGTGTTCTTAGGGTCCTGGGATCTAGCCCCATGTCAGGCCCTCCACTCATCATGGTGTCTGTCCCTCTTTCTCTCTCTCTGTGCCCCCTGACCCCCTGCTCTGTTCACTCTCTCTCTCTTTCTCTCAAATAAATAAAATCTTTAAGAAAAGACCAACAGCAACGACCCCACAAAAAAAAGATACTATGTCCAGTTTAAGATGGCAATATAAGAAGAGATCCTGAACTCACCTCCTCCCATGGACACACTAAATCTATAATTACACATGGCATAATTCCCACTGAAAAAGAACTAAAAACTAGCTGAAGAGCTTCCTCTACAATGAAAGATAAAAGTGCCACATTAAGACAAATAGGAGAGGTAGATATGGTGTCTGGCCCAAAACCCCATCCCTGGTACAGGAGTGAACAATAGTGAGGGGTCTCACAGGCCCAGAGCCTCTCCCTGGTGAGTGAGGGATTTGTGCCCCACGTTGGGCATCCCAACCTTTGAGACATGCACCAGAGACAAGGTCCCCAGAACATCTGGCTTTGGGAACCAGTGGCACTTAGACCCAGGAGACCAGGGGGTTTGTGAGGATCTGAGATACTCTTTTAAAGGTGATTGCTCATGGACTCATTTATCCTGGGAGCCAACACAAAGGAGTTTGAGAGATGAGTGGATTATATGTGAAGGTGATTCAGTTGCTCATCTTAAAATGTCTGCTGCAGAGGCAGGAATCATTTGGGATTTTCCTCCAGGATAGAAATGCTGGAGAGCACCCCCCTTTTTTTTTTGGCATTATTTCATTACTTAGCATAGGTGGTATGTGGATACAACCTTGCTAAAGCTAAGGACATGTGTTCTTCTGCAGCATTACTAAACCATGCACATTCACCACTGCTAATTCTCTTTTCCTGTCTTGCTAAATCCATGGGGTGCTACACATGGATTTTATACTATCACTAAAACTGTAGGCATGCCCTACTTCCAACATTCTTTTCTGGCTTTAGTAAAGCCATAGACATGCCCTCCTCCACTCCCTCAGTGCTCCTGTCAGGACTTCATAAAACCATGAACATACCCCATGACTAGGGTCTCTTTTACAGCATTCCTAAAGCTGTGTGCATGCCATGTTCTTTCCTGGCCTCACTAAAGACATGGGCAAACTCTGGCCCCAACATTCCCCTCTAACCTTGCTAGGGCTGGTGGGTGAGTGTAGTCCACACAGGGGATCCTCTTGATTCCCTGGCTCTGGTGGTCAGAAAAGATTGCACTCTTGGGTCCTGTAGCATGATAACAATCTGAAAGATGGTTCTGGGAAGGATACCACACCCAGGGGACTATATAGACAGCAAACTGAAACACACATCTAGTCTGCACATGAAAGAGGCCCATTTCATTGTCCTGACACTTCAATGGAAGGACAGGCTTTAGGTTGGCCACATTTCTAAAGGCTACAGAGGCACTCTCAAGGAATGCAGGCTAGGGGACACCATCTGTGTGCCCTCCCTTGGCCTTGCCACAGCTCACTGGTGCCTCCCAGAAAGGAGCTTATACACTTCTCTGAAGCCCCAATTCTTGCAACATTCACACAGGGACATACCCGGATCTCCTAGTCTGGAGGTGTGTAGGGTCTCTGAGTGTGGTCTAACTGTATATATTTGAATACTTTAAATGCTGCTGCCTGAAGAACTGGCTTTTAGTCAGCCTGAATCTAGGTGTTGAATGAGATACTCCTTTTCAGAAATTGTCAGGTTTTAGTACACCCTCAACAAGTGTGACACATCAAGATAAATCAGACTACTTAGATAATCACAGAGGTTTGAAAGATAGTAAAAAACTAGGGCAAGATTGGATGACAATGTTCATCTTCTACATAAAGACACTCCTTCAAGACTGGGAGAAGTAGCTCTTGTGCCTAAAGCATAAACACAAGTCAAGTAAAATGAGGAAGCAGAATGTGATCCAAACAAAAGAACAAAACAAAACCTCAGAAAAAGATCATAAAAAAATGGAAATAAGTAATCTTCCTGATGAAGTATTCAAAGTGATGATCATGAAGATACTCACTAAACTTGAGGGAAGAAAGGATGAACACAATGAGAACTTCAATAAAGAGATAGAAAACATAAGAAAGTACTGAATGGAAGTCACTGAACTGAGGAATACAATGACTGCTCTGAAAAATACATGAGAGGAGTTCCATAGCAGACTGGATAAAGCAGAAGAAGAAATCATTGACTTGGAAGATAGGGCAGTAGAAGTAACCCAAATAGAGCAACAACAAAAACAAAAGTACAGCTAGTTTAAGAGACTCATGGGACAAGAAATGGAACAATATTTACATTATAGGGGTTCCAGAAGGAGAGAGGGAAAGTGGCAGAAAATATACTTGAAGAAATAGAAGCTGAAAAATTTCCTAACCTTGGGAAGGAAAATACATCTAGGCCCAGGAAGCCCAGAGAGTTCCAAGTAAAATGAAACCAAAGAGGTCTCCAGAGACACAATATAATTAAATGTCAAAGTTAGAGAAAAACTATCTTAAAAGCTTCAGGAGAAAAGTTAGGTGCAAGGGAACCTCCATAAGTCTGTGGGCTGATTTTTGGGCAGAATTCAGCAGGCCAGAAGGAAATGGCATGATATATTCAAAGTGCTAAAAGGAAAGAACTTCCAACCAAGAATACTTTACCCAGCAAGGCTATCATTCAGAACTGAATGAGAGAGAAAAAGTTTTCCAGAAAAAAAAAAAAAAAGCTCAAGGAGATCATCACCAATGAACTGGTCTTAAAAGAAATGGTAAAGGGTCTTCTCTAAGCTGAGAAGAAGGGACACCAAAAATGATAAAACATGTGAAACTAAAAAAATCTCCTTGGTAAAGGCAAATATATAGTAAGGTAGTGGATTAACCACTTAAATAAAATTAGTATGAAGATTAAAAGACAAAAATGGTAAAATTAACTGTACAATAATTAAGGGATACCCATAATAAAGATATAGAATATAATGTGATAATATAGTATGGGGGGAATAAAAATGTAGTTTTTACAGTGTGTATCAATTTAAATGCTACTAACTTAAAATTGACACCTGTGTATAAGGCCCATTATGTGTGAACGTCATGGTAACCACAAAGAAAACACTTACATTAGATAGACAAGAGTTAGTGATAAAGGAATCTAAGCATAACACTAAAGAAATTAATCAAAACCACAAGGGAAGAGGGCAAGAGAAGAAAGAAGAAACAGAGGAACTACAAAAACAGTCTGAAAACAACAAAGTGATGATAAATAAATTCCTATCAATAATTTCTTCAAATGTAAACAGACCACATATTCAATAAAAACGGTGGATGAGTAGATTAAAATACAGGATTCATCTCTGTATTGCCTACTGGCTATTCATTTAAGTTCTAAGGACTCACACAATCTTCCAAGTGAAGGGACGGATAAAGAAATGAAGATGGAAATGAAAACCAAGCTGTTGTAACTATATACTATCAGACAAAAAAGACTTGAGACAAATACTCTAACAAAAGTCAAAGAAGGGCATGAAATAATGATAAAGGGGTCAATCCAACAAGATTTGTAAAGATTTATGCACCCAAATTAGGAGTGCCTGAATATAAAAAGCAAATACTGACAAACCTAAAGGGAGAATCACAGCATACAGTAATTAATAGAGGACTTTAATACCCCACTTCAAAGGATAGATTATCTAGACAGAAAACTCAATGAGGAAACAATGGCCTTAAAAGACACATTAAACTGGTTGGATATAATAGACACATATGGAACATTTCATCCAAAAGCAGTAGAATACACTTTCTTCTTAAGTAAATATAGGATATTCTTCAGGATAGATTACATTTTAGGCCACAAAACAAATTGCAATAAATTTAAGAAGACTGAAATCCTAGTAATCATCGTTTATGACTAGAGTGGTATGAAACTAGAACTCAGTTACAAGAAAATGGGAAAAACCACAAATATGTATCCATTAAACATTATGCTACTGAACAACCTATGGGTTGCTGAAGAAATTAAAGGGGGGAAATTGAACAAATGAAAATGGAAATACAACTTACCAAAATCTATGGGAGATAGCAAAAGCTTTTCTAAAACAGAAGTTCATAGTGATACAGGCCTACCTCATGGAAAAAGAAAAGCCTCAAGTAAATAATTTAACTTTCACCTAAACGAAATAGAAAAAGAGCAAAAAAGCCAGAAGTTAAGAGAAGGAATTAAATAATAAAGATCAGGGGCGCCTGGGTGGCTCAGTGGGTTAAAGCCTCTGCCTTCAGCTCAGGTCATGATCCCAGGGTCCTGGGATCAAGCCCCGCATCAGGCTCTCTGCTCAACGGGGAGCCTGCTTCCCCTTCTCTCTCTCTCTCTGCCTGCCTCTCTGCCTACTTGTGATCTCTGTCAAATAAATAAAATCTTTAAAAAGAAATAAAGATCAGAAGGGAAATAAATACAGACAAAAGAACAATAGAAAAGAACAGTGACACTAAGACCTGCTTCTTTGAAAGGATAAATAAAATTGAAAAACCACGAGACTGACCAAGAAAAAAAGAGACAAGGCTCAAGTGAAATCAGAAATGAAAGAGATGTTACAACTGGTACCACAGAAATACGAAAGAGCATAAGAGACTAGTATGAATACTTACTACACCAACAAACTGGAAAAGGAAGAAATAAACAAGTCCTTATAGCATAGAATCTTCTAAAACTGAATTATGAAGAAATAGGAAATCTGTATAGACTGTTTACTAATAAGGAGATTGAATCAGTAATCCAAAACCTCCCAAAAACCAAAAGTCTAGGACTAGAGAGCTTTGCTGTTAATTCTACCAAATATTCAAAGATGATTGCAACATTCATAAAACTTATGAATGAAACCTCTGTTAAAACCTGGCCTTCTCAAACTCTTGCAAAAAAATTAAAGAGGAAGGAAAGCTTCCAAACTAATTTTACCAGGCAGGCATTACTCTGATACCCAAACCAGACAAGGACATAGAAGAAGAAAAAGAAAATTACAATATCCATAATGAACATAGATGCAAAAATCCTCAGCAAAATATTACCAAATAGAGTTAAATACACTGAAAGAATCATACACCATGATCAAATTGAATTGGAGCCAGGGATGCAGGGATTGTTGAACATCTGCAAATCGACACAATACACCACATTAACATAATGAAAGATAAAAATGTGATTTTCTCAATAAATACAGGAAAAACATTTTTTAAAAAAATCAACATTTATATATGAGAAAGACTCTCAACAATGTGGATATAGAGGGAATGTACCTGAGTATAGTAAAGGGTATATATGGTTTTCAAAAACCACAGCTAGCATCATATTCAGTGATGAAAAACTGAAACCTTTTACACTAACATCAGGAACAAAACAAGGATACACACTCCTGTCACTTTTATTCAACATAATATTGGGAGATTTGGACGTGGCTGTTAGGCAAGAAATAAAAGGAATACAAATTGAAAGGAAGAAGCAAAACTCTCTATTTACAGATGGAATGATGCCATCTATAGAAAACCCTAAAGACTCCACCAAAAAAGCTTTTAGATCTAATAAATTCAGTAGAATTGTAGGATACAAAAGCAATGTGCAGAAATTCACTGTGTTTCTCTACACTAATAAGCTGCCAGAAATAGAAATTTTTTTTAAATCTTGTTTACAGTGAGATCAGGATAAAATACCTAGGAATGAATTTATCCAAGGAAGAGAAAGACCTGTACATTGCATACTACAAGATAGTGATGAAAGAAATTGAAAGCACAAATAAATGAGAATATATATTGAATTCATGGATTGGAAGTATTAATATTGTTAAATGTCCATACTACCCAAAGAAATCTGTAGACTCAGTGCTGTCCTTATCAAAATTTCAATAGTATTGTCACAGAACTGAAACAAATAGTATTAAAATTTATGTGGAATCACAAAAGACCCTGAATAGCTAAAGCAATCTTGAGAAATAACAAAGCTGGAAGAATATCATTCTTTGATTTTAAACTATAAGACTATAGTAATCAAATCAGTGTGATATTACCATAAAAACAGACATATAGATCAATGGAGCAGAATAGAGAGCCATTATATACCCATACATATATGGTCAATTTATGACAAAGGACCCAAGAATACACAGTGGTGCAAGGACAGTCTCTTCAATAAATGGTTTTGGGAAAACTGGACCAACTATATGTAAAAGAATGAAAGAAGACCACTGTCTTCCACCATACACAGAAACTAACTCAAGATGGATTAAAGTATTTAGTGTGTGACCATAAATCATGAAACTCCTAGGAGAAAATAGGTGGTAAGCTCCATGACATTGCTCTTGGAGATACTCATTTGTATCTGGCTCCAAAGGCAGTGACAAGGAAAGTAAAAGCAAATGAAACTACATCAAACTAAAAAGCTTCTGCACAGTTAAGGAAAACATCAACAAAAAAGGCAACTTTTTGAATGGGAGAAAATATTTGTAAATCATATATCCAGTAAGGGGCTAAATATCCAAAATATGTAAAGAATTCATACAATTAAAAAATAAAAAATAAAACAGTTTGATTAAAAAGTGGGCATAGGATCTGAATAATTACCAAAGAATGCATACTGATAGCCAAGAGACACACAAAAAGATGCTTGGCATTACTAATCAGGGAAATACAAATCAGAGCCACAATGAGATATCTCATACCTGTCAGAATAGCTGTTATCAAAAAAGAAGGATATAACATGTGTTGGAGAGATGGTGTTGATAAGGTAATCTCGTACATCCTCAGTGGGAATGTAAATTGGGATAGTCACTGTAGGAAACAGTATGGAATTTCCTCAGATTAAAAATAAAACTACCATATTAGCCCAGTACTCCACTTCTGGGTATTTATTCAAAGGAAACAAAACACTAATTCAGAAAGATATACACACCCCTATGTCCATTGCAGTGTCATTTATAGTAGCCAAAATACAGAATCAACCTGTGTCATCTATGGATGAATGGATAAAGATGTGGTATATATAACACCTTGGAATACTGCTGAGCCACAAAAAGAAGGAAATCTTGTAATTTGTGACAACATGAATAGACATTGGTGCTATTACACTGAGTAAAATAAGTCAAAGACAAATCCCACATGATTTCACTTGTAAGTGGGATCTGTAAAACAAATGAGTGAAGCAGAATTCATAGATACAGAGAAAAGATTGTAGATTATCAAAAGGGAAGGATTTGAGGTGTGGGCAAAAAGCATGAAGAATGCCAGTTACGTGATGATGGATGGGAGCTAAACTTATTTTGGTGTTCATTTTTGTAGTTTATGCAAGTATATATTTGGTGTATATCTGGAACTAATATATTATATACCGATTTTAGCTGGTTAAAAGGGAAAAAAAAGATGGTAAATAAATAATGCTTGTGCCATTGTGGATTTTTTTGTCATTTAATTCTTAATAAATGAAATAAATAAGAATATTCTTATTTCGTAGGATATAAGAATTCTTAATTCTTTTGTCATTTAATTCTTAATAAACTTATTTTAAAATTTATGTATGGTAAAGTTGACTCATTTTCTTGTATATTTCTGAGTTTAGACAGTTTTGTAGAGCTGTGTAACTGCAGCCAAAACCAAGACTTTGAATAGTTCATCACCCTTCGAAATTCCCATTGCTGCCTCTTTTTAATTCACCCCACTCCTAACCTCTGACAACTGTTAAATCCTGCTCCATACCTTAAAATTTTACCTTTGCTATAATCCCATGTCAATGGAATTGTACAGTATGTACCCTTTTTGGGGTGTTTTTTTATAGTAATGTATTTGATATTTATCCATGTTGTTGAATGTATCAAGTAGATCATTCCTTTTCATTGCTAATTAGTATTTCTGTTCGTCTTACTTATTTCTCCTACAAAACAGTGGTATGAATTCTTTCCCTATGGTTTTGCATTTTTTTATTGTGTCATATATAGTTGTAAAACATTTAGCTTTTTGGGTCTGGATTCAAAGCATTTAAGATTTAACCATGTTGTTGAAAGAATCAATATCTCTTCCTTTTTATTGATGACTGTTCTTTCTCCACCTACCAACTGAAGGACATCTGAATGATTCTATGTTTTGACAGTTATAGGCAAAGCTTCTATACACAATCATGCCTGTATTTTTTTATTAACACAAGTTTCTAAATATCTCAGGTAATATATTCCTGTTTTCTGAGCAGAGGCTCATAGAACAGACTGAAACACAACCTCAGTCTTCCTGTATAAAGGCCTATTTACTTAGCCTAGAGTTTCAGCCTAAGGAAATGTTTCTGGTTACCCACATATGTAGAGGCTAAGGGGGCATACCCAGGGAATGTAAGCAGCAAAGCACCATCTTGCACACCCCATTGGCTTTGCTACAGCTTGACTAGACTTCCCAGAAAAGACCTTATACACTCATCTGGAGCCCTGATTTTTGCAACTCTCATCCAGGGGACACCTCCAGTTCACCTGGTCCAGAAGCCAACAGGGATTATGGTTAAGGCCCCACAGAACTGTATGTATTTATTTACATTAAAAGCTGTTTCCTGGGAGTCTGGCTTTCAGTAAGCCTGAAACTAGGTGCTAATTGAGGTTCATCCACTTGATTATTGACAGGTCGTGACATATTTTCAGGAATCGGGGATATCAAGAGTAAATCAGGTGGTTTGGGTGATCATAAATGTGCAAAAGACAACTAAGAGCTAGGACAAGGTTGAACAAGAAGGATAATCACCTACTCAAAGCCACTTCTTTAAGGCTGAGAGAGGTGGCTGTTACACCTAATACATAGAAAAACACAAAAGTAAATTGAGGATATAGAGAAGTATGTTTCAAATGAAAGTAAAGGACAAAACCTCAGATAAAGACCTACTGTTATGGAGATAAGGAACCTACATGACAAAGAATTCAAAGTAATGTTCACAAAGATACTCACTGATTTTGAGAGAAGAATGGGTGAACACAGAACTTCAGCAAAGAGAAAACAAGTACCAAACAGAAGTCACAGAGCTGAAGAATACATTAACTGCACTGAAAAATACATGAGAGTGGTTCAGTAGCAGACTAGATAAAATAGAAAGATAAGTAAGCTGGAAGGTGAGACAATGGAACTCACCTGGATGGAGCAGGAAGAAGAAAGCACAATAAAAACAAATATGAAGGTAGCTTAAGAGACCTCTGGCAGAACATCAAGCAGAATAACATTCACATTATAGGGATCCCAGAAGGAGAAGAGAGTTAGAAAAAGGGGCAGAAAATTTATTTGTATAAATAATGTCTAAACATTCCCTAATGTAGGGAAGGAAACAGACATCCAGATCCAGGAATCCCAGAGAATTCCAAGTTGAATAAATTCAAAGAGAGCCTCACCAAGACAAATTATAATTAAAATGTCTAAAGTTAAATATAAAAAAGAATCTTAAAAGCAGCAAGAGAAAAACAACTTGTTACATACAAAGGAAATCTCATAACGCTGTCATCAGATTTCTCAGCAGAAACATTGATAGCCAAACGGAATTTCGAAGTGTCATATTCAAAGTGCTGAAAGGAAAAAAAATGCAAGTAAAAATATTCTACCCAGGAAGATTATCACTGCAGCTTTGAAGGAAAGCTAAAGAGTGTTCCAGACAAGCAAAAGCTAAAAGAGTTCATTACTTACTAAATCAGACTTACAAGAAATATCAAAGGGACTTCTTTACTCTGAAAAGAAATGGCAGTAGTTAAGAACAAGAAAGCATACAAAAGTAAAAATCTCATTGGAAAAAAACAAATATAGAGTTAAAGTAATGGTGAAGTCACTTGGAAATTTCTATAAAGATTAAAAGGGAAAAAAACTGGTGAAATTAAAACTATGATCATTAGTTGTGGGATTTATAAAATAAAATGTTAAAAGTGACATCAAAACCATAAAATGTGGGGAGTAAAAATGTAGTTATGGAATGTGTTCAAGTTTAGTTGCTATCAACTTAAAATAGACTTATATACATAGGATCATATATGTGAACCTCATGATAACCACAGTGCGAAATCTGATAAAGGAAGTTTTCACCTTTTAATGTTTGTGAGGCTAGGGGCGCCTGGGTGGCTCAGTGGGTTAAAACCTCTGCCTTTGGCTCGGGTCATGATCCCAGGGTCCTGGGATCGAGCCCCACATCGGGCTTTCTGCTCCAAGGGGAGCCTGCTTTCTCCTCTCTCTCTGCCTGCCTCTCTGCCTGCTTGTGATCTCTGTCTGTCAAATAAATAAATAAAATCTTAAAAAAATAGGTATTTAATGTTTGTGAGGCTGGGTCCTAGGCTCCCAGGGAAGTTATACTTCAATATGTACCAAGGTCAAAATGATTTGGCAAAACCTCAAAGCATGGGTTCTATTTCTGGCCCAGTCACACATTATACATCTGCTGCATTAAAGAAAATAACCAAAAAGGAGCATTCTAAACACAAAAGATAAGACGAAGTCAGAAACTTCCTTGATTCCCATATATTAAAAGTTATACAGCCCATAATATACTAGAAGCTAAAGGTCTACAACTAGCTTAAATGTTCTTTGTGTAATAATTTGTAATGTTTATGTAAAAAATTTATATAACTGTACACTAAATGTTCCCACACTGAAGTAGTCTTTTCTTTGTAAGGAAGATTGTGTATACCAGACAGTCCTAACTTGAGCTCAAGTAAAACTCCCCTTCCTTCCTTCCTTCCTTCCTTCCTTCCTTCCTTCCTTCCTTCCTTCCTTCCTTTCTTCTGTAGAAATTCTAAAAGGGTTATTTTGTGTCAATAAAAAACCACAAAATGTAGTGTAGGGAGTAAATATGTAGACTTATGGAATATGTTCAAATATAAGTTGCTATCAACTTAAAATGGACTTATTTACATAGAATCATATATGTGAACCTCCTGATAACCACAATGCAACATTTTATAATAAATACACTAAAGAAAGTGAAAAAGGAATCTACACATTAACACTAAAGAAATTCATCAAATCACAAAGAAAGAAAAAAAAAGAAGAAAGGATCACTGGGGAATTACAAAAACAACCAGAAACCTTGGAACAAAATGGCCGTAAGTATGTACCTATCAATAATTACTTTAGAGGAAACAAGATGGCGGGGAAGTAGGAGGACGTGCCGTTTCAACCTGTACCCTAAAGTGAGCTGATTACCAACCAAAGAACTCTGATCACCCATGAAATCAGCCTGAGATTAGAATTACACACTTTTGGATCTCTACAGGGGCAGAAGACGCCAGTGGGCAGGTAAAGCGGAGTGGGAACATTGGAAGATAAACCAAGGGGGAGGGAGCCACCAGAAGTAACCCATTGGAAAGTAATACCCCAATACGAGAGTGCCCTGTGATTGGGGATGAGCATTAACTTGGAGTCTGGTTGAAAGCAATCAAAAAGAGCAAAGGATCTTGGGGGGAAATTGTGGGAATCGGGGCAGTTAGGGACAGGGGCTTAAGTCCCTGGACCCAGGACAGCCACCTCTGGTGCTGAGCCAGAGAGAGTGCAGCAAAGAAACTGGGTCTTGGTCCCTGAGCCACCAGCGTACCTGAGAGCATCTGGGTGGCGGCTCCTGTGAGGGGCAGGGAGCCTCGCCAGCCAGCTGGCAGAAACACAGCCTTTTGCATTCTCCACCTGTGTGCCATGCTACCAGAGTCTGAGTCGTGCCCCACAACTCCCCCTGAGAGAGGTGCGTGCAGGCGCCATCCAGCAGAACCACAGCCTTTTGCACTCTCCGCCGCACTACCAGAGTCTGAGTTGAGCCCCGCACCCCTCCCTGGGGAGGTGCATGTAGGCGCCAGCCTGCACTCTCTGGGACCCGGAGAGTCAGAGCACTCTCAGGCTGGACCAGTGGGAAAATCTCAGTGTGCTATCGCTGCTTGGGACCTCTCTGACGGTTTGGAGTTGCCCAGACAGCCGCGGCTATTGTGGTTTTGGGTACAAGCAGGAGTTCCTGTGTCCCCAGAGACCATGACCGGGAACATGCTCTGCCAGTGGCCGAGGGGGAATTTATGTGCTCTGGAGCACCCAGAGGGGAACAGACTGATGCTTCTCTCTGAGAGGGAGGTTTGGGTGCAGTTTGCTTTCCTCTAAACCCTCAAAAACCATCAAAAGCTGCCAAGGTGAGAGAAACAAACAAAAAGCCTCCAGAGAACTAAAGCCTGAAAAACCGGTTTCCTCAGAGCCCACCCCCTTGATGGGGGCAGGATAACTTAACTCAGGGAACAGTGCCTGAAAAACCTCGAGGCAGGCCCCTCCCCCAGAAAGCCAACCCCAAAAAAAAGAGAACCACCACCACTACTTCATAACTACTTCATAGATGCAGCTTTTATTTTTATATTCATTCCCACTACTCTGGTTCATTTTTTTATAGATAATTTTTTAACCTATTTACCATCACAGTGAGATTTCCAGTACATCAAATTCCATAATAACTTTTTAACCTGAACTTTTTGATACATATACTGTGTTTTTCTTTTGCTTTTCTATTTTTTAATTTTTTTAATTTTGTGATTAGTTTATTCTTTTTTATATTTATTTTTAATATTCATATAGAGTTAAACTTCAAGGTAATCCCCTTTCCCCAATTAATGCTACCCCTATAGGTAAACCAGTTTTTAATCCCCCTTTATCTTAGGAAAGTTGAGTCCTTTAACAAAGATATCAAGATACATCCAGAAAAAATCAAAATAACCTTCCATGCCCACACTGAGAATTTATAACAACTCTCCCATCTTTTTCTTCTGCCAGTGTTTCTGTGTATTTGTGTTTGTCCTGGTAGTATATAAATTTTACACTTGGGGTTCTTTTTGAAAAGGTTTTTTGTTTTGTTTTTATATATTTTTTTTCTCTTGTCATCTACTTTTTTCAGTCTTTTTGTTTGTCTGTTTTTGTTTGTATACTTCATAAATCTTACCTTGGGGCCCATTTGGGTTGGGCCTTCTCATTTATTTTATCTTTCTTTTTTATTCGTCTCTCTCTCTCTCTCTCTCTCTCTCTCTCTTCCTCCCCCTCTCCCTCTCCCTCTCCCTCTCCCTCTCCCTCTTTTCCTTTTTTCAGATGGGTGGGGACTCTTGATTGCTCAGAAGCGTTCCAGGGTGCACCTTGCCTGCACCAGGGTCGATACATTCAGCTACATCTGTTCAGCCATCTCTCACCAAAATAACTAGGAGGAGGAATACCCAACAGAAGAAAAACTCAGAGGCTGGGCCTTCTGCAACAGAGCTAATGGCTATGGACATAGACAATATGTTGGAAAGGGAATTCAGGCTAACAATTATCCAGGCAATAGCTAGGTTGGAGAAAGCCATGGATGACAAAATGGAATTAATGAGGGCAGAAGTGAAAGCCACCAGGGGTGATGTTCACAATGTACTCAATGAGTTCCAATCTAATCTAAAGTCGCTAAAAGCTAGGGTAACTGAGACTGAAGATAGAATTAGTGATCTGGAGGACAAACAGAAAGGATCAGGAGGAAGCCTAGAACAAACAGCTTAGAAGCCACGAAAACAGAATTAGGGAAATAAATGACACCATGAAATGTTCCAACGTCAGAATTACTGGAATCCCTGAGGGGGAGGAGAAAGAAAGAAGACTACAAGATATAGCTGAACAAATTCTCCATGAAAATTTTCCCGATCTCGCTAATGGAACCAGCATTCATATACTAGAGGCAGAAGGGTCTCCCCCCAAGATTATAGAATCTAGAAAGACCTCAAAACACATGAAAGTGAAAATGATGAATCATAATTGTAGACAGGACCTCTTGAAAGTAGCTAGGACAAATAAGTTCCTTACATATAGAGGAAAGCACATGAGAATAACGTCAGACCTGTCCACAGAAACCTGGCAAGCCAGAAAGGGCTAGCAAGACCTATTCAGGGCACTAAGTGAGAAGAACATGCAGCCAAGAATACTTTATCCAGCAAGACTGACATTCAAAATGGATGAAGAGATAAAGAGGTTCCAAGACTGGCAAGGTTTAAAAGAGTATGTGACCACCAAGCCGACACTGTGGGAAATATTAAGGGGTGTCCTATAAAGAGGGAAAATCCTTAGAATATCATTGAACAGAAATATATGGAGACAATCTACAGAAAGACTTCAAAGGTAACACGATGTCAATAAAAATGTATCTCTCAATCACTCTCAATGTGAATGGCCTAAATGCACCCATAAAATGGCACAGGGTTGCAGATTGGATAAAACGACAGGATCCATCCATATGTTGTCTACAAGAGACCCATTTTGAACCTAAAGATACACCCAGACTGAAAGCGAAAGGATGGAGAAGCATGTTTCATTCCAATGGGCCTCAAAAGAAGGCTGGGGTAGCGATTCTCAGATCAGATAAATTAGATTTAAACTAAAGACTGTAGTCAGAAATACAGAAGGACACTACATAATTCTTAAAGGGACTATCCACCAGGAAGATCTAACAATTGTGAATATTTATGCCTCCAATATGGGAGCAGCCAATTACATAAGAAAACTGTTAATCAAGATAAAGAGTCATATTGATATGAATACATTAATAGTAGGAGATCTGAACATGCCTCTCTCAGTAATAGATCATCCAAGCAGAAAATCAATAAAGAAACAAGAGCATTGAATGACACATTGGACCAGATGGACCTCATAGATATATACAGAACATTCCACCTAAAACAACAGAATATTCATTCTTCTCAAGTGCACATGGAACCTTCTCCAGAATAGACCACATACCGGGTCACAAATCAGGGCTCAACTGATACCAAAAGATTGAGATTATGCCCTGCATATTCTCAGTTCACAATGCTTTGAAACTGGAGCTCAATCACAAGGATAAGTTTGGAAGGAATTCAAACAATTGGAGGCTAAAGACCACCTTGCTTAAGAATGCTTGGATCAGGGACGCCTGGGTGGCTCAGTTGGTTAAGCAGCTGCCTTCGGCTCAGGTCATGATCCCAGCGTCCTGGGATCGAGTCCCACATCGGGCTCCTTGCTCGTCGGGGAGCCTGCTTCTCCCTCTGCCTCTGCCTGCCATTCTGTCTGCCTGTGCTTGCTCTCTCTCCCTCTCTCTCTCTGACAAATAAATAAAATCTAAAAAAAAAAAAAAAAAAGAATGCTTGGATCAACCAGAAGATCAAAGAAGAACTTAAACAATTCATGGAAACCAATGAGAATGAAGACACTTCAGCCCAAAACGTATGGGATACAGCAAAGGCAGTCCTAAGGGGGAAATACATAGCCATCCAAGCCTCCCTGAAAAAAAAAAATTGAAAAATCCAGAATACATCAGCTGTGCTACACCTTAAAGATCTGGAGAATCAACAACAAATTAAACCAACTCCACACACAAGAAGAGAAATAATCAAGATTAGAGCAGAGATCAATGAGATAGAAACTAGAGATACAGTAGAACGCATCAATGAAACTAGAAGCTGTTTTTTTTTTAAAGAATAAGATCGATAAACCATTGGCCACACTAATCCAAAAGAAAAGAGAGCCCAAATTCATAAAATTATGAATGAAAAGGGAGAGATCACAACTAACACCAAGGAGGTAGAAACAATCAGCAGAAGTTATTATCAATAGTTATATGCCAATAAGTTAAGCAACCTAGAAGAAATAGATGGATTCCTGGAAAATTATAAACTTCCAAATTTGAACCAGGAAGAAATTGACATCCTGAATAGACTGATATCTAGGAACAAGATTGAAGCAGTGATCAAAAACCTCCCAAAAAACAAGAGACCAGGACCTGATGGATTCCCTGGGGAATTCTACCAAACTTTCAAAGAAGAAATAACACCTATTCTTCTGAAGCTGTTTCCAGAAATTGAAGCAGAAGGAAAACTTCCAGACTCTTTTTATGAAGCCAGCATTACCCTGAAACCCAAACCAGGCAAAGACCCCACCAAAAAGGAGAATTTCAGACCAATATCCCTGATGAATATGCATGCCAAGATTCTCAACAAGATCCTAGCAAATAGGATCCAACAGCACATTAAAAAGATTATCCACCATGACCCGGCGGGATTCATCCCTGGGTTGCAAGGATGGTTCAACATTCGCAAATCAATCAATGTGATAGAACAAATCAATAAGAGAAGAGAGAAGAGCCACATGGCCCTCTCAATTGATGCAGAAAAAGCATTTGAAAAAATCCTGCATCCGTTCCTGATTAAAACGCTTCAAAGTATAGGGATAGAGGGAACATTCCTGAACTTCATAAAACCTATCTATGAAAGACCCATAGCAAATATCATCCTCAATGGGAAAAAGCTTGCAGCCTTCCCGTTGAGATCAGGAACACAAGGATGCCCACTCTCACCACTCATGTTCAACATAGTATTAGAAGTCCTAGAAACAGCAATCAGACAACAAAGAGAAATAAAAGGTATCCAAATTGGCAATGAAGAAGTCAAATCTCTCTCTTCGTGGATGACATGAGACTTTATATGGAAAACCCAAAAGACTCCATCCCCAAACTACTAGAACTCATACAGCAATTCAGTAATGTGGCAGGATACAAAGTCAATGTATAGAAATCAGTGGCTTTCTTATACACTAACAATGAAAATACAGAAAGGGTTGGGGTGCCTGGGTGGCTCAGTGGGTTAAAGCCTCTGCCTTCAGCTCAGGTCATGATCTCAGTGTCCTGGGATCGAGCCCCACATCGGGCTCTCTGCTCAGCAGGGAGCCTGCTTCTCTCTCTCTCTCTCTCTCTCTGCCTGCCTCTCTGCCTACTTGTGATCTCTCTCTCTGTTAAATAAATAAAATCTTTAAAAAAATACAAAAAGGGAAGTTAGAGAATTGATTCCATTTACTATAGCACCAAGAACCATAAGATACCTGGGAATAAACCTAACCAAAGAGGTAAAGGATCTGTACTCGAGGAACTACAGAACACTCATGAAAGAAATTGAAGAAGACACAAAAAGATGGAAGACCATTCCATGCTCTTGAATCAGAAGAATAAACATTGTTAAAATGTCTATACTGCCTAGAGCAATCTATACTTTTAATGCCATTCCGATCAAAATGCCACCGGTATTTTTCAAAGAGCTGGAGCAAATAATCCAAAAATTTGAATGGAATCAGAAGAGACCCCGAATCGCTAAGGAAATGTTGAAAAAGAGACAAAACTGGGGGCATCACGTTACCTGATTTCAAACTTTACTACAAAGCTGTGATCACCGAGACAACATGGTACTGGCATAAAAACAGACACATAGACCAGTGGAACAGAGTAGAGAGCCCAGATATGGACCCTCAGCTCTATGGTCAAATAATCTTCGACAAAACAGGAAAAAATATACAGTGGAAAAAAGACAGTCTCTTTAATAAATGGTGCTGGGAAAATTAAACAGCTATATGTAGAAGAATGAAACTCGACCATTCTCTTACACCATACATAAAGATAAACTTGAAATGGATAAAGACCTCAATGTGAGACAGGAATCCATCAGAATCCTAGAGGAGAACACAGAGTAACCTCTTCGATATCAGCTACAGCATCTTCTTTCAAGATATGTCTCCAAAGCAAAGGAAACAAAAGCGAAAATGAACTTTTCGTACTTCATCAAGATCAAAAGCTTCTGCACAGCAAAGGAAACAGTCAAGAAAACAAAGAGGCAACCCACGGAATGGGAGAAGATATTTGCAAATGACAGTACAGACAAACGGTTGATATCCAGGATCTATAACGAACTCCTCAAACTCAACACACACAAAACAGATAATCATATCAAAAAATGGGCAGAAGATATGAACAGACACTTCTCCAATGAAGACATACAAATGGCTATCAGACACATGAAAAAATGTTCATCATCACTAGCCATCAGGGAGATTCAAATTAGAACCATATTGAGATACCATCTTACATCAGTTAGAATGGCCAAAATTAGCATGACAGGAAACAACATGTGTTGGAGAGGATGTGGAGAAAGGGGAACCCTCTTATACTGTTGGTGGGAATGCAAGTTGGAGCAGCCATTTTGGAAAAAAGTGTGGAGATTCCTTAAGAAATTAAAAATAGAGCTTCCCTATGACCCTGCAATTGCACTACTGGGTATTTACCCCAAATACAGATGCAGTGAAATGAAGGGCCATCTGTATCCCAATGTTTATAGCAGCAATAGCCACGGTTGCCAAACTGTGGAAAGAACCAAGATGCCCTTCAACGGAAGAATGGATAAGGAAGATGTGGTCCATATATAGTATGGAGTATTATGCCTCCATCGGAAAGGATGAATACCCAACTTTTGTATCAACATGGACGGGATTGGAGCAGATTGTGCTTAGTGAAATAAGTCAAGCAGAGAGAGTCAAGTATCATATGGTTTCACTTATTTGTGGAGCATAACAAAGAACACGGAAGACATAGGGAGATGGAGAGGAGAAGGGAGTTGAGGGAAATTGGAAGGGGTGATGAACCATGAGAGACTATGGACTGAAAAACAACCTCAGGGTTTTGAAGGGGCAGGTGGTGGGAGGTTGGGGGAGCCAGGTGGTGGGTATTATGGAGGGCACGTATTGCATGGAGCATTGGGTGTGATGCATAAACAATGAATTCTGTTACAGTGAAAATAAGTTAAATAAAAAAAAATAAAACTAATATTTACTTTAAATGTAAATGGACTAACTCCTCTAATCAAAAGAAAAAAAGAAAAAGAAAAAGAAAATGGAGTGGCTGAATGTGTTAAAAAAGCAAAAAAACAAATCAAAAAGACATATGTATATACTTGATATTTACTTCAGAGGTAAGGACTCACAAAGACTGGAAGTGAAAGGATAGGAAAATATTTTTCATGGAAATGGAAATGAAAAGACAGGTGGTATAGGTACATTCATATCAGACAAAAGAGACTTTGTAACAAAGATTATAGTTAACAACAAAGGAAAGACTCTACAAAATGAAAAAGGGGTCAAGAAGATCCAATACGTAAAAATATATAAGCATGCAAGGTTGGAGCACCAAAATATGTAAAAGCAGATATTATCAGGGAGAAATTACTATATGAAAAAACTGACAGCAATACAATAATAGGGATTTTAACCTGCCAGTTGCTTTCATGGATAGATAATTTCCAGATATATATGAAAACTTGTTTCAGTAAGAAAACATTGATCTTCAATGATCATTGGACTAGATGGACTTTAATAGATATTTATAGGGAGAGAACATTCCATCTAAAAGCAACAGAATATATATTTTCTGAAGTGCACATGGAACATTCTCCCAGATAGATTACATATGAGGCTACAAAACAAGTCTCAATAAATTAAAGAAGGATGGAATATATGAAGCATCTTTCCTAATGACAGTGGTATGAATCTAAAAATTAATTACAAAAAAAACCTGGAAATAGTACAAATACATGGAGATTAAACATGTTACTGGACAACTACAGGGCCATAGGGAAAAAAAATTAAAGGAGAAATAAAAAAATCCAGGGATTAGTGAAAACAGAAATATTATATACCAAAACCAATCAGATGCAGCAAAGAAGAGGGAAAGTTATAGTACTAAAGGCCTACCCCAAGAAAAGAGAAATCTCCAATAAGCAATTTGACTTCATGCCTAAATAAACTAGATAAAAAATCCCAATGTTAGTAGAAGGAAGGTTATAATAGAGGAAATAAATGAAATTAATAGGAAAAGATAACACTAATGATCAATTAAGAGCTGATTCTTTGAATAGATAAAATAAATTAAAACTTTGGACTTGACAACAAAAAGAGAGGGCTCAAATAAGTAAAATCGGGAATGAAAGAAAAGCTGTAGGTGTTAACATAGAAATAAAAGGGTCATAAGAGATTATTATGAAAAATTATAATAAGATCAGCTTCAAACTGATACCAACACCAGACACATAGAGTTAAAAAAAAAATATAGACTAATATCCCTAATGGAATGAGATGCCAAAAACCTCAGCCGAATATTAGAAAATGAATTCAATAATACATTAAAAGGATTATATGGGGTGCTTGATTCGCACAGTCGATTGAGTGTCTGATTCCTGGTTTCTGCTCAGGTCATGATCTTGTGGTCATATAATTGAGCCCTGTGTCCAGCTCCATGCTCTGTGCAGAGTCTGCTTAAGACTCCTTCTCTGCCTCTGTCTCTCTCTCTCAAATAAATCTTTGGGATGCCTGGGTGGCTCAGTTGGTTAAGCATTTGCCTTCAGCTCAGGTCATGATCCCAGGGTCCTGGGATTGAGTCCCAGTTGGGCTCCTTGCTTTGGCTCAGGTCATGGTCTTGGAGTCCTATGATCAAACTCCATGTTAGACTCTCCACTCTGGGAGAGTGTGCTGTTTCCTCTGCCCCTTCCCTTGCTCCTGCTGCCACTTTCTCTCTCAAGTAAATAAAATCTTAAACACATGCACACACACACACACACACACACACACACACAGCTTTTACATCATGACCACATGGAATTGTGAGTAGGCGAGTAAAAGAAATAAAAACATTCATATCGGTAAGAAAGAAATGAAACTGTCACTATTTGTAGATGACATGGTACGATAAATAGAAAACCTTAAAGATTCCACCACAAAACTAACAGAGCTAATAAGAAAGATATCAAGGAAACAACTCCATTTTCAGTTGCACCAAAATGAATAACACAGGAATAAATTTAACCAAAGAGGTGAAGACCCGTACACTGAAAAATAGCAGGTATTGATGAAAGCAATTGAAGAAGAAACAAACGGAAAGACATTCTGTGCTCATGGATCGGAAGAATTAATGTTATTAAACTGTCCAAACTACCCCAGATAAACTACAGATTCAATGTAGTCCCTATTAAAATTACACTGAAATTTTTTACAGAACTAAAACAAGTAATTCTAAGATCTGTATAGAACCACAAAACCTTGAATAGCCAAAACAGTCTTGAGAAAGAACAAAGCTGGATGTATCATGCACCCTGCACCCTGATTTTATTTTATTTATTTATTTATTTTATTTTTTATTTTTCCCACCTATGAGAGAGAGAGAAGGAGTGGTGGGGAGGCGCAGAGGGAGAGAAAGAGAAAGAAACCGACTCCCCGCTGAGTAGGAAGCCCAACACAGGGCTTGATCCCAGGACCTGGATATCATGACCTGAGCCAAAGGCAGATGCTTAACTGACTGAGCCCCCCAAGTGCCCTCATGCAACCTGGTTTTAAACTGTATTACAAAACTCTAGTAGTCAAAACAGTATGGTATTGGCATAAAAACACACATTGATCAATGGAATAGAATAGTGAATCCAGAAGTAAAAGCACCAATATATAGTCTATTTAAAATGGTGTTGCAGGCTCCATAGCTCAGGGGTTAGAGCACTGGTCTTGTAAAATGGTGTTGTGAAACTTGACAGCTACATCCAAAGAATGAAAGTGGAACACTCTCTTGCACTCTATACAAAGTTAACTCATAATGGAATAGAAACTTGGCTCTAAGACTAGACACCACAAAAATCCTAGAAGAAAACTTTGATGATAATTTCTTTGATCAATCTGTTTTAGCAATATGTTTTTTGGATGTGACTCCAAAGGCAAGGGAAGCAAAAGCAAAAATAAACAGATGGGTCTACTTCAAACTAAAAAGTTTCTGCACAGCAAAGGAGAAACAACAAAAAATGAAAAAAGAAAAAAACCTACTGAAAGGAAAACATATTTACAAATCATATAACTGGTAAGGGATTAATATCCAAAATATAGAAAGAGCTCCTACAACTCAATTACAAAGCCAAACCAAACCAAATCAAACCAAACCAAAATAGTTTTAAAAATGGTCAATAGAGCATGCACCTCCTAATCTTGGCATTGTAAGTTCAAGCCCCATGTTGGGTGTAGAGATTACTTAAGAAATAAAATCTCAAAAAATTTTAAAAAGATGCACAGAGGATGCCAATAGACATTTTAACAAAGAAGATATACTAATGGCCAAAAGGTATATGAAAATATTCTCAACATCACTAATTCAGCAGGAAATTGCAAATCAATACCATAGAGATATTTCCTAACACCTGTGGGGATGGCTGTTGTTAAATAGATACCCAGTGTTAGGGAGAATGTGGATAAAAAACAGAAACCTCCTGTATTTTTTGGTGAGAATATATATGGGTGCTGGATCTATGGAAAATAGTACTGAGGTTTTTCAAATTAAAAATAGATATACTGTAGGTAGGATCCAACAATTGCACTACTGGGTAACATTGCAAAGGAAATGGAAACATAATCCATAAAGATATTTCGACTTCTGTGTTTACTGCAGCATTATTTAAATAGGCAAGGTATGGGAGCAACCTAAGTGTCCATTGATGATGAATGGATAAACAAGAAGTCATGTGTGTATGTATGTATACACACACACACGCACACAATAGAATATTATTCATAAAAAAAGGATGAAATCCTATCATTTGCAACAGCATGAATTGAGCTTAGGGGTATTATACTAAATGAAATAAGTCAGACACAGAAAGACAAATACTGCATGATGTACATATGAAATAAAAATAAACAAAACCCAGATTCATGATACAGAGAACAGATTGGTGGTTACCAGAAGGATAGGGCATTGGGGAGGTGTAATTTTTGCAGGAAATTAAGAAGTACCAACTTCCAGTTATAAAACAAGTAAGTCATGTGTCTACGATGTATAGCTTAGGATATATAATCAGTAACATTAAATTTGTAAGGTGGTAGATGGTAACTAGACTTATTTTGGTAGCTATCTTGCAATGTACGTGAATGTGAACTCACTATGTTATACAGCTGAAAATAATGTACTTTATGTCAGTTATATCATAAAAACTAAAAAATTTATACAGAACAGAATATTAGTGTATTTACAGATATGCACAGCTATTGCCACAGTTTTAGAGCTTTATCACATCATAAAGAAACATTTTACCCTTTATCTGTTACCCCCATTTCCCTTATCCCATACCCCTAAGCAACAACTAGTTTACTTTTTGTCTCAATAGATTTTTCTCTTTTCAAAATTTATATGAAGAGATTTGCCATTATATATTTGTAATTCTGTATCTCTCTTTTTTTCTGGGATGTTAATGATATGGATTTTAGATCTTCTCACATTCCACATGACTCTGAGGCTCTGTTCATTTGCTTTTATTTTTTTTCTTTATTTTTAAAAGATTATTTATTTATTTATTTGACAGAGAAAGAAAAAGCGAGAGAGAGAACACAAGCAGGGAGAGTGGGAGAGGGAGAAGCAGGCTTCCTGCTCAGCAGGGAGCCTGATACAGGGCTCCATCCCAGGATCCTGGGATCATGACCTGAGCTGAAGGCAAACACTTTAATGACTGAGCCACCCAGGCACCCCTGTTCATTTGCTTTTAATCATTTTTCATTTTCAATATCAGTTGGTCTTTCTCTTTAAGATTTTATTTATTTGCTGGAGATAGAGCAAGTGTGCACAAGCAGGGAGAGTGGCAGGCAGAAGGAGAAACAGGCTCCCTGCTGAGGTAGGAGCCCAGTGTTAGACTCAATCCCAGCACCCTGGGATCATGACCTGAGCTGAAGGCAGACACTTAACTGACTGAGCCACCCAGGCATACCCATTTTTCATTTTCTTCTTCATATTGGTTCATTTCTATTGCTATATCTTCAAGTTTACTATTTTTTCTGCCATCTCCATTTTCTTATTGAGGCAATCCAGTATTTTTTAAAATCAGCACAGTGTGTTGTACATAAACAATGAATCTTGGAACACTGCATCAAAAACTAATGATGTATTTTATGGTGACTAACATAACATAGTAAAAAAAAAAAACACATTATTTTTGTCCAAAATTATTTACATTTGTTTTTTATGGTTAATATTTTTTGCTGATAACTTTATCATTCTGTTAGTGTATTTTTTCAAGTCTTTATTTTTATTTATTTATTTTAATATTTATTTATTTGACAGAGAGAGAGGGAGAGGGAATACAAGCAGGTGGATTGGGAGAGGAAGAAACGGGCTTCCTGCTGCCAAGCAGGGAGCCTGATAAGCGGCTTGATCCCAGGACCCTGGGATCATGTCCTGACCTGAAGCCAGGCGCTTTAATGACTGAGCCACCCAGGTGCCTCTGAAGTATGTTTATTTTTAACCAAAGAGCATAGTTATAATAGCTGCATGATCTTTGTCAGGTATTTTAACATCAGAGTTATCCTGGAATTGATGCCCATTAATTTTGACTGTTTAAGTATACAATCTGCCTGATTAGATTCAAGTTCTATCTCACCCTCTCTGTGTGACAGTTCCAGCATTAATTATGTCTTCAGATAATTTGGGTCAGAACTCTCCATGTCCTAACTTAATAGTTAGTTTTAGGCCTGATCAGTGGTTTATGTTGCAGTTCATTTTTCAAACCCTTTGATAGGCTTCTTTGATTCTGTTCCACACACATGCAGTTTGTGGTTGAGACCAGGAATTGTGTCTGTTCAGATGCAGAATTAGGGGATCTCCTTTTCCTGTTGTATCTTTTCCATGATATATTCTGTGGATTCTGCAATTCCCATAGGTTCTTTATCCTGATTCTTCTGACCAGAATGGAGTTTCTCTCAGAGTTTTAGTCTTTCATGATGTCACACAGGTTTGTACTGTTAGGGCTGCCCTTGAAGTGAAGGAGAGCATGAAAAAAATAACAGGAAATACCTCCCCTCACGCTTTTTTTTTTTTTAAATCATATGAGCCTCTTTTCCTGGTCTCTTTGATCAGATACGTTTTCTCTTGATTGGGGCTTGCCTTGGAGCACGACTAGGAGTCAAAAGAGAAAAAGAAAATTGGGGGTAAAAAACCTTTAATTCTTATGTTCACCAGCTTAAAATTGTGTCTTTTACTGTTCCTTTTTCCAGAAATGAGGTTTTTCTTGGAAATATTTTTCATACCCACTGTGGAGTTCCATGAATCAGTCAGTCTCTTCTTGTGTCAATGTCAAGAGATAACGTTTTGAAATAAACCCAGGAAACTCACCATAGTGCTGGTTATTCTTTGAACTTTGTCCTCCCTCTCTAATCTGCTTGCTATTATTTAATTTTCAGAGTCCTCCCATAGTTCTGCCCATTTTTAATTGAACTATTTTTTTTTTTTTTTTTGGTGTTTGGCTGGGGACATAGGTCAAGCACAAAGGTCATATGTTTACTGTATGTTAGTAAATCATAGCAAAGCTCTAAATAATATGAGATGAAAATACAGTTCTGAAAGTTAAGGATTCTCAAGAACAATCTGGAAACCATATTAATAATGTTCCTTTTCTAAGTACCTTCTATGTGTTGTTTGACATTTTGTGTTTCAGTAACTGTAGATCTTGCTAAATCATGATGGGAAATGCCTGGGGTTCTATTATTCCTAGTTCTTACCCTTGTTCTAGTAATCCCGAACTTCAGTTTTTGAACAATATTTTTCAGGTGGATGGTCTTCAGATTGTTGATGAGCCAATGGAAGAAGGAGAAGCAGATTCTTGCCAAGTAAGTACTTTCATTAACAGACTGTGCTGCATTTTTAAGATATAAGGAAAGAGAATAATCATCTGTCACTTAAGGAGAAAATCATTTGTCAATTAAAGAAATTTATTTAGGTAAGTTAATAACAAGGAAATTCAATTATTAATAAAACAATAGTTTAAAATATAGACAGTTTTTTGCCAGAAATTTTTATATGAAATTTTTAAATCTTTTAAACTTTATTGATGTATAATCTATATGCCATGAAATTCGCCCATCTTAAGTGTAATAATGAATGAAATTTTTACTTGCTAGTATATGAGTAACTGAAATACAGAATCCTCTGTAAATAAGATTACCTTCAACTTTAGGTTAGAAAAGAGATCTAGTGCAGAAATATTTGACCTGAGGCCATTTAAAATGCATTTCCTGGCTTTGAAAAAATATTACATCTAAATTATTTCAGAATTTTTTAACTAGTTTTATTTTACTTTATTTTATTTTAAAGATTTTTTATTTGTTTGACAGAGAGAGTGAGGGAGAAAAAGCAGGCTCCCCAATGAATAGGGAGCCTGATGCAAGACTTGATACCAGGACTCTGGGATCATGACCTGAGCTGAAAGCAGATGCTTAACTGACTGAGCCACCCAGGGGCCCTTCTAACTAGTTTTAAAAACCATTTGACTACTGGGCCATTCTATGCCAGGCCTATGTACTAGTCTCTTGTCCTACAAGTTCTAGTTTTATAGAAGAGTGTTCTTAAGATTTTAAGAAGATCTAAGTTGTACATCCACATTTATTTTGTTATTTTATTATTATTTCAGTAATATTTTCCTGGAATTATGGATTGTTTAAGCTGGAAGGAGCCTCAGAGACAATATTTTTTAATAATCCCATTGTATAGGTAAATCTATTGAGACCTGGAAAGGTTATGATATATACTTGTTTGTCAAATTAACAAGTAGTAGAAGTGAGACTTATGACCCAGTGTGCATCATATTAAGTCATTTGTGTATTGTGTAGACAAAAAAGAAGTGGAAAATAAGAAAAACATAATCCTCCTCTTATTTAGTTGTGGATAAAATCAACCTTGATGTCCTTTTCCCCCCCTGAAACTGGTTTAAAAGAGGATTTTTTTTCAGATAGGACCAGCAGAGTTATTTAAATTGGGTTTGTCCAAGATTCTTTGAAATATTCTTTGTAAAAATGCACTACCTCTGCAGGTTGTCATGATGTAACAGTAACCTTAGCTCTGGTTAAAAGGTAAAATGTCATTATTTCTTTTGTAATTTACTTAATATAAATAACTTGTGTTAATTATGAATTTAAATGTAAGCTTCTATCAAAATCATCTAAAGTTTTCTCTACAGATCATATGTACTAAGAGACATAGTATTTACATTAGTAGTTTATAAAAGATAAAGTGTAGGAAAATACAAAAACTGGGGAATGGTATATTTGAGAATTAATAAATTGATAGAGAAATACTATGCCCCATACCACAGGAGGCAGAAAAATGTATGTGTGTGCATGTGCACATATGTACATCTGTAGCCAACATAAACACATAGATATATAGAGAGGGTTATTGTCAAATATTTACCTTCCCAGTTTAAAAAAAATCAGGAAGTATATTTTTAATGGAAAGACAGTAAAAATATACAGTGATGATGCTAATGTGATCTAAATTACTCACCTTCAGTGGTTAGAAAGGGAAATCTGAAGATTTGGAGAATCAGGGACCTAGAATCACTTCTAAGGATTTTAGTTTTTTAATATATTTTTATTTATTTATTTGAGTTGGCAGAGAGCACAGAAGCAGGGGGAATAGCAAGCAGAAGGAGAGGGAAAAGCTTAGCAGGGAGCCTGATGTGGGGCTCGATCCCAGGACCCGGTATCATGACCTGAGCCAAAGACAGACGCTTAACTGAGCCACCTGGGTGCTCCAGGATGTGATTTAGTTTATAGCCTGAGTTATATGAACTTAAAACAAAGTACATTTGCTGTGTGATGGTTTAGGTACTCATTTGATGTCAGTTAAATTATGAGTGATAAGAAACACTAAACATAAATTTCTCTTTGATTAATGTTTTTCATTTATAGGATTTTTAGGGATATGGTTACTTATTCCAGTGTGATGCTGGGAGATGTGTGTTTTTTGTGGTTGGCTTTTTTTTCTTTTTAATAGTGGAGATTTGTAGAGATTGCTCTGTGATGCATAGATTCTTTAAGCAGTATTCTTTAAATCTGAACTTAAGAATTGCCTATGTTGCCTGATGCTGTTTTGTTATTGATTGATTTAGACAGCTAATCCACTTCATCACAGTTATCATAGCTTTGGATTTTCATGGTCATCTGATCACTTTTCATCAGTTAAAATAGGCAGAATTAAGTAAATTTCTTCCCATTCTCCAGATATCTATATCTATATCTATATCTATGCATATCTATATATATGTAGCATATATTAGTAAAACTAAATTATAGTTAGTATAATTTTAATATGTCCAGATTAGTAATAATGAATTTTTCTGTTTCTCAAGACAGTGTTACTATTTGGTAAGCATTAAGTAACAGGTCAGAGATAAAAGATATATCATATTTCACCACTTAGTCCCCTATTTCTCCCAACAGTGTCCAGGTTAGAAAAAAAAATGTTATGATTCTTCTTTAATAGATTACTGACATGAATTAATTATTTTATGGTGTCAAAATAAGTAGATGTCTTGTATTTGCTAGTTTATGATCGATTCATATTTACTTTTAAAGTTTGTATGCAGTGGTTAATACTACCTCAAACAAAATACATATTATTAATGCTACTAAAGTTTTTGGAATTTCAAAAGAAGAGTCATTTAACAATTAGATTTTTGTTCACTACAGTAGTACAACATCAGCAGTATGTTTAGTCTCTAAATTGATATACATTTTTATTACCCAGACATATAAAGGTTACATTTAACTGAAAATACACATTAAAAAAATGATTTCCTGATATTTTGATGCCCTATGTTTCTAATTTTTGAAACCATTCTTGACATGTGTCTGTCTTAAGAATCCTTTAAGAAATATTCTTTTACAAGTGTTTTATTTAAACTTATGTATAGCTATAAGTAAGAAGTTCCTTAAGTCGGGGGACCTGCTTCTTATAGGGTGGATTTTTTCCTTCCTTTACTTCTCTTTCCATTCTGGGCATTTTTCGTTGCTGCACTTCAATGTTTTTCTTCCCTTGCAAAGTTGGTCCTTACTTCTCCTTTTTATTCATTTAGCATTAAAAAAAATTGAACACTTGGAAGTGAAGGTTGCAGAGTAAAAGGGGGACCCTATGCTTGCCTCATCCATTAAACACAGCTAGATAAATATCAAATCATTCTGAACACCCAGGAAATCAATCTGAGGACTGAGAATAATCTGCACAACTAGAGGGAGAAAAGAGGCCATATTATGGAGGGTGTGAAATGTGGAGGTGTGATTTGGGGGAGAAAAGAATCATGGTGCTGCAGAGGGAAGGGAGGAGAGAGAAAGAGTGAGGCAGGGGAGATAGATAGAAAAAATGGGCACGGGGCATTACACAAAAAACACTCCCCCAAATAACTGATGTTCTGGGAAAACAATAGAGGCTGATTATGGCAAAGTTTTACAAGCAGTGGAGCTCAAGTTCTGATGTTTTAGAAGTCCGTTCCATTACCAGTGTGGAGCCTATTGGACATAGAGGTGCTCCTGTGGAGAAGGAGGGGAGAGGGCCAGGAGTGGACAGTGTGGTCTGAGGATCCCCTGAGTCACACTGGGAAGGACAGTTCCCATTCTTGAGTGCATTTGGGAGAAGTGGCACTGCCTCTTCAGGGACAAAAGAGCCAGTGGGCAACATTGAGCTGGCCTGTTCATTAGTGTAGGAATAGATGCACCTACTGAGGGCAGCTAACCTGGATGCTGGCTTTATGCTGTGGTTTTCCATAAATTCTAAGCCCCTTCATGTTCCTGTGACTGACCTTTTGGGGGGAAAAAAAAACAAAACAAAACGACACCAACCACAGCTCAGTGAAACCCAACCCCCAGAGGATCAGCATGGGTCCATGCAGTGCCAGGTCCTTAAAATTTGGAATTTTGAAATCCAGCTGGCATGCCTGAGATAAAACACAGGAGCCTTGTGCTACCTGGTGGGCAGAAGGCTCAGACACAGACGGGGTAAAGACAGGGTTCTGAGGGATGCCTGGGACAAAGTAGGGGAGATTGTTTGCTCTTCTGAAAGGGCTTCCTGAATAGGCAAGGCATGAAATCCCCTCTTCAGGGGTGAGAGAACCACCTAATGCCATTTTTACCCCTGCCCACCAGCAAGGGTGGACTTCAGTGAGCAGCCCAGCACCCAGGCTGGAAGCTTGCACCTCTTACACCAAGCTCCACTCCCCTGTACTTTAAAGGTACTTTTTGTTTTGTTTTGTTTTGTTACACTGGGGCAAGTGTGCCTGAGACTCATAGCATCAGCAGACCCCTCCCCTAGAGGACCAGCACAAACCACCCAATTGTACTATCTGCTGACCACAGAGGGCTGCAAAGCTGTAGCTCTAGGGGAAATAGGATCTAGCTTCTTTTAAAAAGCAGACTAAAACACACCTAGTTAAAACTTGCTACACAGGGGGCAATATCCAAGCACTCCCCACTGCAGACAAGGAGAAAGTCTGCAGGGGATTGACCTAAGGGAAAGAGCAGCCAAAGCACAAGAGCAGTGTGCACACAGCATACATCGGAAACAATTCCTGAAGCACCAGGTCCTGGACAGTATAGGACCTCTTCTTAATATAGCCATTACTCTCAGGAGCAGGAAACATAACAGACTTTCCTAACACAGAGAAGACAGAGAGCTACACAAAATGTCAAAATGGAGGCATTCATCTTAGAAGAAAGAACAAAAAGTCAAGGATAGGGATTCCATCAAAACAGTTATAAGTAATATTCCTGAATCAGAATTTAAAACAATGATCATAAGGATACTAGCTGGGCTAGAGAAAAATGTAGACAATGCCAGGAGTCCCTCACCACAGGGACAAAAGACTAAAATCTAGTCCAGCCAAAATAAAAATGCTATCGCCAAGATGTGAAATAATAAAGGTGAGAAGAGGGAAAGAAAAATATTGGCTCACTAGTGTACACTTAGGGAATTCAGCAACTATATGAAGCATAATAAAATCCATATCATAGGAGTTCCAGAAGATGAAGAGAGTAAAAAATGAGCAGAAGGTTTATTTCAGGAAATTATAGTTGAAAACTTCCCTAATCTTGGGAAGGAAAGAGATATCCAAATCCAGGAGGCACAGAGAACTCCCATCAAAATCAACAAAGCAAGCTAACACCAAGATATATCATAGTTAAATTTGCAAAATATAGTGATTAAGGTAAAATCCTGAAAGGACCAAGACAAAAAAAGAAGTCCCTAACTTATAAGCCAAGCCAAATAAGGCTTGCAGCAGATCTCTCCACAGAAACATGGCAGGCCAGAAGAGAGTGGCATAATATTTTCAACATGTTTAATGGGGGGGAAAATGCAGTCAAGAATACTTTATCCAGCAAGGTTGTCATTTAGAATGCAAGGAGATACAGCTTCCAAGAGAAAAACTAAAGGAGTCCATGACCACTAAATAAGCCCTGCAAGAGATATTAAAGGGAACTCTTTGAATGGGAAAGTACGACCAAAAACAACAAAGAATAGAAAGGAACAGAAAAAATTTCCAGAAACACCAACTCTACAGGTAATACAATGGCACTAAATTCCTATTAATAATCACTCTTAATGTAAATGAACTAAATTCTCCAGTCAAAAGCTATAGGGTGTCAGATTGGATAAAAAAAACAAAAAACAAAAACAAACAAACAAAAGACCCATCTATAAACTGCCTCAAAGAGACTCATTTTAGACCGAAGGACGCCTGCAAATTGAAAGTGAGGGGATGGAGAACCATTTATCATGGTAAAGAATATCAAAAGAAAGCAAAAATGACCATATGTCTTCCAGACAAACCAGATTTTAAACCAAAGACTGAAACAAGAGATGAAGAAGGGCACTGTATCATAATAAAGGGGTCTATCCAACATGAAGATCTAATAGTTGTAATTGTTTATGCCCCCAAATTCAGAGCACTGAAATATATAAATCAAATAATAACAAACATAAGGAAACTCATTGACAATAACACAATAATAGTGGGAACTTCAACACCCCACTTACTTCAATGGACAGATCATCTAAGCAGAAAATCAACAGGAAACAGTGGCTTTAAATGACATGCTGGACCACATGGACATAACTGATATATATAAGACATTTCATCCTAAAACAGCAGAATGCACATTCTTTTCATGTGCACAGTAAACATTCTCTGGAAAAGATCACGTACTGGGTCACAAATCAAGCCTAAAAAGTAGAAAAAGATTGAGATCATACCATGTATATTTTCTGACCACAATGCTATGAAACTAAAAGTCAACTAGAACTTTTCTGGTCAAACTGGAAAAAATTTGGAAAGACCACAAATACATGGAGATTGAAAAACATCCTACTAAAAAAGGAATGGGTTGGAAAAAAAAAATGAGTGGGTTAGCCAGAACATTAAAGAAGATGTAAAGAAGTACGTGGAAGCAAATGAAAATGAAAACACAATGATCCAAAACCTTTGGGACGTAGCAATAGCAGTCATAAGAAGGTAGTATATAGGAATGTAGGTATAACTCAAGGAGCAAGAAAAGTCTCAAGGACACAATCTAACCTTACACCTAAAGGAGCTAGAAAAGGAATAGCAAAGATAAGCCTGAATCCAGCAAAACAAGAGAAATAATAAAGATTAGAGCAAAATTAAATGATATAGGAACAACAACAACAACAACAACAACAACAAAATGGCACAGATCAATCTAACTCGGAGCTGATTCTTTGAAAGAGTTAATAAAATTGATAAACCCCTAGAAAAAAACTTATCAAAAAGAAAGAAAACATACCCAAATAAATAAATCATGAATGAGAGAGGAAAGATCACAACCAATACCACCAAAATATAAACAATTATAAGCAAATATTATGAATATATGGAACAAATGGATAAATTCCCAGAAACAAATAAGCTACCCATGCTGAAAAACACTGAAACAGAAGAAATAGGAAATTTGAACAGACCTATACCCAGCAAAGAAATTGAATCATTAATCAAAAATCTCACAATAAAAATAAAGTCCAGGACCAGTTGGCTTCCCAGGGATATTCTACCAAACATTTGAAGAATTAATACCTATTCTTCTCCAGCTATTCAAAAAAATAGAAATGGAAGGGTAACTTCCAAACTCTTTTTATGAGGCCAGCATTACCTTGATTCCAAAACTAGGCAAAGGTCCCACTAAAAACAGTTGTAGGCCAATATCCCTGATGTACATGAATGCAAAAATTCTGAACAAGATACTCACAAATTGAACCCAACAATACCTTAAAAGGATTATTCACTGGTAACAAGTGGTATCTATTTCTGCCTACAAGGTGGTTCAGCATTCACCAATCAATCAGTGTGATACACCACATTAATAAAAGAAACCTGTGATCCTCTCAATAGATAAAGAAAAAGCATTTGATAAAATGCAGCATCCATTGTTTATTTAAAAAAAACTTCAATAAAATAGGGGAATAGATAATATACTTCAATGTCCTAAAGGCCATATATTAAAGACACACAAGTTATATCATTCTCAGTGGGGAAAAAAGAGCATATCCACTATGGTCAGGAAAAACACTGGGATGTCCACTCTCACCATTGTTGTTTAACATACTACTGAATGTCCTAGCCTCAGCAATCAGACAACAAAAAGAAATAAAGGTCATCCAAGTCAGCAAGGAAGAAGTAAAACTTCCATTCTTTGCAGACAACATGATACATTATGTAGAAAATCTTCAAGATTCCATCAAAAGTTGTTAGAACTGATATATGAATTCATCAAAGGCACAGGATACAAAACCAAGTACATTTGCATTTCTATGCACCAAAAATGAAGAAGCAGAAAGAGAAATCAAGGAATTGATCCAATTTACAATTGCACCAAAAACATAAAATACCACAGAATAAGCCTAACCAAAGAGGTAAAAGAAAGTTACTTTGAAAACCATGAAACTCTGAAAGAAATTGAAGATGACACAAAGAAATGGAAAGACATTTCATTTTCATTCATTGGAAGAACAAACATTGTAAACATGTCTATACTACCCAATGCAATCTACACATTTAATGCAGTCCCTATTAAATCCCACCAGTATTTTTCACAGAGCTAGGACAAAGAATCCTGAAATTTGTACAGAACAAGAAAAGAGCCCAAATAGCCAAATGAATGTTGAAAAAGAAAACCAAAGCTGGGGGCATCACAATTCCTGACTTCAATCTCTATTACAAAGCTATAGTCATCAAGACTATATGGTACTGGGACAAAAACAAATAGATCAATGGAACAGAACAGAAAACCCAGAAGTAGACCCACAACTACATGGTCAATTAATCTTCAACAAAGCAGGAAAGACTATCCAATGGAAAAATGACAAGTCTCTTCCAACAAATTGTGTTGGGAAAACTGGACAGCCACATTCAGAAGAATGAAAGTATGCCACCTTTTTACACCATACACAAAAACAAATTCAAAATTTATGAAAGATGAAAGACCTAAATGTGAGACAGGATACCTTAAAAATCCTGAAGAAGAACACAGGCAGTAACCTCTTTGACATTGGATATATCAACTTCATACTGGATATTTCTCAAGTCAAGGAAAACAAAAGTAAAAATGAACTATTGGGACATCATCAGGATAAAACGTCTGCACAGTGAAGGAAATTAAAAGGCATCCTACAGAATGGGAGAAGATATTTGCAAATGACATATCTTAAAGGGTTGTTATCCAAAATCTATAAAGAAATTATCAAACTCAACACCCAAAAAGCAAATAATCTGGTTAAGAAGTGGGCAGAAGACATGAATCGACTGTATTCCAAAGAAGATATCAGATGTCTAATAGATGCAGGAAAAGTTGCTCATCAGGGAAAGACAAATCAAAACTACGATGAGATACCACCTCACACCTGTCAGAATGGCTAAAATCAACACAGGAAACAACAAGTGTTGGTGAAAATGCAAAGGAAGCGAAACCCTCTTATATTGTTAGTGGAAATGCAAACTGCTGCAGCCACTCTGGGATATGGAGATATATATATATATATATATACACACATACACACACACAATATATATATAATATAAAATATAGCTGCCATATGACCCATATATATATATTGTATATATATATAAAATATAACTGCTATATGACCCAGCAGTTACACCATTAGGTATTTATGCAAAATATACAAAAATGCTGATTTGATGGGGCACATGTACCCCGATGTTTATAGCAGCATTATCAACAATAAGCGAATTGTGGAAAGAACCTGTTTCCTTCAACTGATTAATGAATAAAGAAGATGTTGTACATGTATACAAGAGAAGATTACTCAACTATAAAGTGAAGCTTGCCATTTGCAATGATGTGGATGGTAGTAGTGTGTATTATTCTAAGTAAAAACAGAGAAAGATAAATACCATAGGATTTCACTCATATGTGGAATTTAAGAAACAAAACAGGTGAATATAGAAGTGGAAGAAAAAAAAATAGAGGGTGGAACACCATAAGAGACTGTTAACTATAGAGAACAAACTGAGGGTTAATGGAGGCAAGTGGGCATGGGAAGGGCTAAATGGGTGATGGGTATTTAGGAGGCCACTTGTGATGAGCACTGGGTGTTATATGTAAGTGAAGAATCACTAAATTCTACTCCTGAAACCAATATTACAATATATGTGATCTAACTAGAATTCAAAGAAAAACTTGAGAAAAACATAATGCAGTGTAAAAATACTGATAATATGATAAAGGGAACATTTCTGCAAAAGAGAAAAACATCCAAACCCTTGTAGTATAGATATGCAAAACTCTCTGATAAACAATTATTGTTCATCTAAATATTGATGCTTAGCCAATAGAAGGTGTAGTTATGCTATACCACAAGGGGTGCAAAGATAAATAGTATAAATAATTCAATCTCCATTTTTTTTCAAAGATTTTATTTATTTATTTGACAGATAGAGATCACAAGTAGGCAGAGAGGCAGACAGATAGAGAGAGAGGTGGAAGCAGGCTCCCTGCAGAGCACAGAGCCCGATGTGGGGCTCGATCCCAGGACACTAGGACTATGACCTGAGCCAAAGGCAGAGGCTTTAACCCACTGAGCCACCCAGGTGCCCCTCAATCTCCATTTTTATAAACATTTTATGGTTTTCAAAATTCTCAGTTGACTCTGTTGCCCTGATCTGAAATACATAGGGTAAGTTTTATTGCCGGACGGAACCAAAGTGTTGATCCTAGTAAATAGAATAATCCAAGCCAAGTGGGAACTAGCTTGCTTCCCTTGTTTGGTTTTCAGTCGGTACAAATTGATACTATTTTCCTAACCTAAATATTCTGTAATTACTTTCCAATATGTACATTATTTGAGGAGTTTTGTTCACCCTAATTGTGTTTTGACATTTACATTATTATTACTGTTAGCTCTCTTTCAAAGTATGCTGATACTTAGCCTGGTTTTCAGTGACCCTGGATTATTCACTGCATGAGAAGAGTACATCAAGCTGCTTTCCCAGATCTTTGCATGTACATTTTACCAAATTCACAACTAAGTGCTCTTGGAATTTTTGGGTAATCAAACTGGCTTGGCTACCCAGAAATATAGCAAGTATTTGAACAGATGGATTATTACATAAAATCCAAACAATTATGCTTTAAAAATTTCTCTTCTTTATTTCCATTTTTAATTTTAATTCTAGTATAGTTAACATACAGCGTTATATTAGTTTCAGGTGTACAATATAGTGATTCAACAGTTCCATACATCACCCAGTGCTCATCATGACAAGTGCTCTCTTTTTTCCTTTTCATCTATTTCACCTATCCCCCACCACCTTCCCTCTGATAACCATCGGTTTATTCTCAATAATTAGGAGTCTTGTTTCTTGGCTTTTCTCTCTCTCTCTCTTTTGTCCCCTTTGCTCATTTGTTCTGTTTCTTAAATTCCACATATCAGTGAAATCCTATGGTATTTGTCTTTCTATGACTGACTTATCTCACTTAACATTATACTGTCTAGGTCAATCCCTCTTAATTTTGTTTTGACCTTATTTTGTGAGTGTAAACTCTGTGGGCCTCATTTATTTCCTCTATTTCCTCTATGCTTAGTTCCATAGTCAGGAAGTAGTCATAATAGCATTTTATAGTATGATTTCCTAATAGATTGTCTTCAGCTTCTCTTTTGCATTAACAGGTGATTTCAAATAAGTTGTCGAAAGATTGGAACAGTAGTGTATTTGGTAGTTTGTTTTGTACTCTATCACTATATTTTTCTAGTGTTACAACATTCTTGGGCCACTGAATTAAAAAGATGGTAACAGACTGAAGAGGTCAGAGCATATTATTTTGGTTGTGATTGAACCTTCATAATTTTTATATTTATCAACAATTACTATGATATTCCAAAAAAATACACACACTAACAATTATCCTTGCCATAGATTTGTCATATGGCATTGGAAAGAACAGTGGCTCCTATTTCAAAGTTATTAGATCTTGATTTCACAGTAGCAACTTTCTTTATAGATATCAACTATATTCAGGTACTATGTATAAGTTTGCTAGGGCTGCCATAACTAGGTACCACAGACTAAGTAACTTAAACAACAAATTTATTTTCTCACAATTCTGGAGGGTAGAGGTTCAAGATCAAGATGTTGGTAAAGTTGGTATCTTCTGAAGCCTCTTTTTTTTTAAGATTTTATTTATTAATTTGACAGAGATCACAAGTAGGCAGAGAGGCAGGCAGAGAGAGAGGGGGAAGCAGGCTCCCTGCTGAGCAGAGAGCCCAATGTGGGGCTCGATCCCAGGACCCTGGGATCATGACCTGAGCTAAAGGCAAAAGCTTAACCCACTGAGCCACCCAGGCACCCCTGAGACCTCTTTCTTTGTAGATGGCTCTCTTCTCCCTGTGCTTTCACATGCTTTTTCTTTTGTGTGTGTCTTTGTCTTAATCTCCCCTTCTTATGAGAACAGCAGTCATATTTGATAAGGGTCTATCCTAATAACCTTATTTTACCTTAATTACCTTTCTTAAGGCCCTGTCCCTGAATAGCTACATTCTGAGATACTGGGGGTTGAGACTTCAGCACATGAATTTTGAGGGGAAACAATTCAGCCTATAACATATTATATACCTTTTTGTTTCATTAAGGGATGTGATATATCTAACAAAATTTGTTATCCTCAAGTCCACATTTTATCTTTGTGTTCCCAGCGGGTAGTGCAGTGCCTAATACATAGCATGTGTTCCATGAATATTGTTGTTTTTTCTGAATGAATGAATAAAGAGAAAAGACAGTATATATGGGAAGATTATGTAATATATCACAACTTTATTATACCAGGATAGAGAAAATTTTTTTGAAGATGATTCACCTTAGGAGAAAACAAGTGGATTACTGTCTTATTTCAGGCTAGAATGCTGCCAGTCTAAAGCTTTTGGAATGGTGCAGAATCAAAAGAAAGTGAAGTAAAGGAAGAGGGAAGGGCTGCAGATGACACAAAAATAATGTTTTAATAATAAACACCCATTAAATCAAACAGTACTGTGGTAAGCCTTAGGAATGCAGAGATGAATGTGATGATACCTGAATTCAGGAAGCTCACAATCTAGTGGGGGAGAAGACAAGGTAATGGGTTATTAGGACACAGTGTAACAGTATTTTATGGTGGCTATTCACTGGGGAAAGTAGTCTTTTCTAATCTAGAAGCATTTTTGTGTTGGAAACTTTTTATGGTAATGCTGCCAAAAATTGAAAGACATACTATATTTTTAAAGGATGGGCATCTGTGGATTTTAATTAAGAGAAGGAGAGGCATTGGGCAGACACTTCATTTGGAAGACATTCTTAGGTTTGGTGAAAGTAGCTAGAGTATAGTTGTTTCCTTGGTGACAGTAACTAGAATAGAGGATGGTTGTTTCCTAGCTCTGAACATTTCTAAAAACCTAATGTCATTATGACCCATGTTTATAATGATGATCTTAAATGGCAGAAACAAAAGTACTTAAAATAAAAATGCTGTGCTGTGTTCAGCATAGAATTACAGATTTGTGGGAACCTTAAAGATCCATCTAGGGGCACCTGGGTGGCTCAGTGGGTTAAACCTCTGCCTTCAGCTCAGCTCATGATCCCAGGGTCCTGGGATCGAGCCCCGCATCGGGCTCTCTGCTCAGCAGGGAGCCTGCTTCCTCCTCTCTCTCTGCCTGCTTCTCTGCCTACTTGTGATCTCTGTCTGTCAAATAAATAAATAAAATCTTAAAAAAAAATCCATCTAATATAACCTGCTTGTCACGTGAGAACAATGGAGAATACTTTGTTATTTGGGCTAAGGCTGCTTATCTTAGCGCATGGCAGAACCAGGAACAACATTTATTCTACTGATCTGTCTACCAGTGTTCTTTCAGGTGGAGAAAAATTCCAAGATGTGTTTTTATTATATGTTCTGAAGACCAGTGCTACATTCACAGCATGTGGTGAAAACCCAGTTAACCGTCATATTAAGAGTATACAGTCTGCTGTTGCTTTTGATAGACACATACTCTATTGCAAAGGTGCATACAGATGTGCCGTACTTTCATCCCAGCATGGTAGCTGCAAAGCATATGTATTTCTATTAAAAAAAGTTTTTTACTTTTTTGGGGAAACTCACTCTCATAGCTACTTAGGATTCTGCTGAAATACTATTTTTTAAAGATTTTATTTATTTATTTGACAGAGAGAGATCACAAGTAGGCAGAGAGGCAGGCAGAGAGAGAGAGGGGGAAGCAGGCTCCCTGCTGAGCAGAGTCCGATGCGGGGCTCGATCCCAGGAGCTTGGGATCATGACCTGAGTCAAAAGCAGAGGCTTAACCCACTGAGCCACCCAGGCGCCCCTGAAATACTACTTTAATGTATAATGAACATCCATGGGCATGCTTTAAGAGCTGATTCTTAATTTCTGGCTGATTAGTGGTTATGGATACCTGAAGCTAAAATTCCTTTGCCTACCCTCATGAAAGAGTGAATGTTTGACTACTTGTGTAACATGTAAGTTATTTTAGCTGCCATGAAGTCTAGTTTACTTGGGATGGGGCTCATGCCCACTTTGGCCATAGTCACTATTTATTAATCAGTCAGTTAGCATATGAATTGATTGAGAATATGCTTAATTCCAGACTGGAATTAATATGGTATTCTGGGAAGCTACCAGGACTTCTAGACATTGTGATTAACTGGTCATGTGAACTTAAACTCTGTGGGCCTCAGTTATTTCCTCTATGCAGTAAGAATGTTAGATACTAAATCCCAGCTCTTGTTATTTTGTGATATGTAATACATTTGAGGTTTTTTTTATCCTAGCTACTATGCTTCTCTAGGGACTGGAATTACACATCACTTGAGTATAATCTTCACAGCTGAGTAGAGTCCTACATCGAAAAGCAGAAAGTCTCCCGGGGTGGCTTCTTTTCTGCCTGACCCAGGTGGTAGGATATCTGGCATATAATTTATATACAAAGTTTTAATAAAAATAGGGTCATAGCCTGAAAACATTTGTTTGGGCTCTGCAGATTTTGTTTGCCTATACCCAGTTTTTCTTTTCAACGATGTAATCAGTTAGACGTTTAAACATTTATATATCATTAACTACTTAAAAGGCTACTGAAATTCCATTTCAAAGAACTTTTGAAGCTTGCGTGTTTTGCCATGGCCTATAATTTACAAGGTTTTATCCGTCTCTTGACTTTCTCTGCAGCCACCTCATAATTCATACTCCAGGGAGGGTCTTTTGTTTTAAAGAGGCACCACACCCAGCGTGGGTCTTAAACTCATGACCCTAAGACAGAATCACATGCTCTACGAACATTAAGAACTGCACGCCCTTGGGGCGCCTGGGTGGCTCAGTGGGTTGAGCCTCTGCCTTCGGCTCAAGTCATGATCTCAGGGTCCTGGGATGGAGACCCACATTGGGCTCTCTGCTCGGCGGGGAGCCTGCTTCCCCCTCTCTCTCTGCCTCCCTCTCTGCCTACTTGTGATCTCTCTCTCTGTCAAATTAATAAATAAAAGTCTTAAAAAAAAAAAAGAACTGCATGCCCAAGTGACTGGGCCAGTCAAGCACCCCTCCAGGGAGGGTCTTACAACTGTTGTTGATGTTTGTCTTCTGTCACTACCTAGTTGGACGGGAAACCTGAAGCATAGATTTTATGTGCTTCTATTTATATGCACTTATATAATAGGGGTGATGGTGTATCTCTATGTGTTAGAAAATAGGGAAGTGAATTTACCAGTAGCCCATAAAACTCTGTGTTAAGGTGAAAGGGTTGGATGGTCAGTTAATTTCTGGTGTGATTTTGGTTCTAAATAGGGCTAATCATTAGATGTTGCAACTGGATTTGAGTATTGTGTGGATTTCTTTTTACAGGATGAAGGAGTTGTTAAAGAAATCCCTATCATTCATCATGTTAAGGAAGGTTATGAGAAGGCAGATCCTGCGCAGTTTGAGTTGCTCAAGGTTCTTGGCCAGGGATCCTTTGGAAAGGTAATAAATTGTTTATTCCACATGTTTTTTCTCTTCTAAACATTTAACCAAAAAATGTACACATAGACAGAAATTTGGAAAATATACCATTTCTGAATTTGTCAAGGATACACACAGAGGTAACTCTCTAACTTTACTCCTTTTATTTCTGTTGTGCTTTAGTCATATGTCTTTATACTTGTCTGTAATAACCAGCATTTGCCAGCACTGTGGGCTTACTCATTTCTTCTGGACAAAGTACAGCATGCTATTTATTAGCTGCCTAAGTCAGCGTAGTTTGATTTAAAAAAAAAAAAAAGGCTTCCTTGTTTCTCTGTTCATACACTGGCATGATCACAGCTTGCTTTTTCCTAGTGATTTTATCTCTATTCCTTAGCTCTATCACAAAAGTCAGAATGTATGTACCGACTCACATATGAGTGTGTGCATTCACCTATCCTCGCTTAAAGCAGTGTGTATATACATTACAGCAGGGGCAGGTACTGGGTGACATATGGATGACATGAAGCTCCTGCCTTCAAGGAGCTTAAATTTCAAGGGAGAGAGCAAAATTGAGAAAGATTAACCCTGAAATCATTATTAAAACTGTTTATTAAGTGCTTACTGGCTGGCATATGATTCTCAGAGGTGTGTAGGTCTAGCTCTTGAGTTTTGTACAGCTAGCATCTAAGACATGAAAGTTGCTGCACACACACAATCATGAACAGCCCTTAAGAAAACAACAACAACAACTTGAGGGGAGAGAGATAAGGGGAAACTGTTCATTTGAGGGTGGCTGAGATTTAGTGTCAAAGGGGAAAAGCAGGCAACTGAACAGTGATTATTATGATCTGAATCATTTTAAAAGAAAGATGTTTATTGAACACCCAGTATGTGCACTGCATTTGGAAAAGCAGTATTAGTGAATATAAAATTGACATTAATTGTCTTAAGGTAGTGTGATATCTATGTGGTGCAGAATGTAACATATGAAATACAAATGTTTTCAGGACACAAAAAAGACAAATGAGGGTAGATTATGGTTTGATAGTAAATTGATATGGAAGATATTTGAAGACTAGGAGATAAGATCTGAATACTTGTACTGGGGAGAGTAAAACTAGAAGGAGCTTTTAACAGATTGTGTGTGGGGGGTCTGTTTATAGAACTGACCTGTAGAGTAGACATGTACATTCTTCATACATATATATTTTGTTAATTTCTAAAAGTACAATATTCTCTTAATTATTTTACATTGTATTTTTGTGATGTTAATTTTAGAGGAGCAGAGATGAAGTTCTTTTATATCCCAAATATGTAAATGCTTAAATATCAACTTTAAAATTTCAACAGGCAAATATTTCAAGACATTGAAAGTCATTGTTTTTTTTTTTCATTTGATGTGCATATTCATATATATATCTATTTATATCCAGCTTTCTCCAGAAAAGATTTAAGTTTTCGATAGATGAATACCAAATAAAATAAGATTGAAAATAAGTGGAGAAGATGATTACAGCAGGAAAGATTAGATGAAGCCAGTGATATAACCTTGTCATTTACAAGTTCATGACATAAAAGCCTGTAAGTCTTCTAGAAGTGGGACTAAAATGTAGACTTAAAATTTCTGGCAGCTATCCTAAGGAAGTTGATACTTTTCTTTTTTTTAAGATTTTATTTATTTATTTGACAGACAGAGATCACAAGTAGGCAGAGAGGCAGGCAGAGAGAGAGGAAGAATCAGGCTTCCCACTGAGCAGAGAGCCCGATGCGGGGCTTGATCCCAGGACCCCGGGATCATGATCTGAGCTGAAGGCAGAGGTTTTAACCCACTGAGCCACCCAGGTGCCCCGAAGTTGATACTTTTAATTACATGATTATTACAGTATCTTTAAAGTTGTAAACAGATCTAACAGACCAGAAATTTTTTTTCTCGTGGGGTTTCATAAAGAGAATACAGTGTAACATAATGTAATGTCTTTAGTAACATCTTCACATTAAATATAGCAACATGTGAACAAGTTGTCAATGTAGTCCTTAAATTCAGGAAATACTCAGCTTTGTGCAGGAACTTCAGTTTAACAGGGATATCATAGAAGCCTTTTTAAAATTTGTAATACTTGAATACAAATTGATGATCTTCATGCAGTTAATCAACCAAAGAAATATTAAGGAGGTGGCTCATTTTTCCCCCCCGAGGATGTGAACCTACCTGCTTGTCAGTATTACATCATTTGCATGGGCATTGGATGGATGTGACTTGTTATATGCTGAACCTATGCAGGAATTTGGCTAAGGCTGCAAATCAGAGAAGTGTAGGAGAAATTCCAAGACACTTTGGGCTGCCGCCTTATTTAGTTGTCTGCAAAAGTTCCATTGTTAAAATACAATAAATGGAATTCTGGCCTATATAAAGCCTTGCAATTACATATCTTTATAGCATATTTAATGGTGGAAAAATACTACTAGAATATTTTAAAATTGTATTTTAAAGAAGTTTGCATTATCATCATGAAATAAGCATGAAATAAGTAAAATTCTGAATACACTGAGTATAATGCTATTAATGATCCTTAATGTATGAATTGAAATGTAGTATGCCAAACAACTTACTTTTTTTAACATATTATTTCTTTTTTATTAATATTTTTATTTTTTATAAACATATAATGTATTATTAGCCCCAGGGGTACAGGTCTGTGAATTGCCAGGTTCACACACTTCACAGCACTCACTATAGCACATACCATCCCCAGTGTCCATAAATATATTATTTCTTTATTTGACAGAGAGAGACCCAGTGAAAGAGGGAACACAAGCAGGGAGAGTGGGAGAGGGAGAAGCAGGCTTCCCAGTACCGAGCAGTGAGCCTGATGTGGGGTTCAATCCCAGCACCCTGGGATCATGACCTGAGCCAAAGGCAGATGCTTAACAACTGAGCCACCCAGGTGCCCCAGAACAGCTTACATTAATGATTTTAAAACACAGTCAAATAAGAGAAATGAAAACACATGTGAAATTGTCAGACTAACTTTCCTTGTATTTCTCATTCAAACAATATTTAGGATTATATATATATATATTTTACTGATGTGATAATACAGTATGGGACTTAAATATGAATTTTTAAAAATATTTATTTTTTTTAAAGATTTTATTTATTTATTTGACAGACAGAGATCACAAGTAGGCAGAGAGGCAGGCAGAGAGAGAGGAGGAAGCAGGCTCCCTGCTGAGAAGAGAGCCCGATGTGGGGCTCAATCCCAGGACCCTGGGATCATGACCTGAGCCGAAGGCAGAGGCTTTAACCCACTGAGCCACCCAGGCGCCCTAAAATATTTATTTATTTGAGAGAGAGCACATGCACAGGCATGGAAGTTGGGGGAAGGGCAGAGGGAGAGAATTTCAGACTTTCTACTGAGTGCTGCACCCATGAGATCATGACCTGAGCTGAAATCAGGAGTCAGATGCTCAACTTCTTGAGCCACCCAGCTGCCCCTAAAAATGAGTTTTTGAAAATATTAAACCCTTGCCCTCTTGAGTAATTTTCAAGAGATAGTTTTAAAAATATGTTTACATCTTAAAATTTCTTACAGTTTTTTTTTTCTCTTCAATCAATGTTAAAGTTGCATGATCTTTAAGTTCACATGTACAAATATTACTGAGTATTTCTTAGTGGAAAATATAAAATTCCATATGACCAAAAGAGATATATTGGAGTAACTCACTCACTCATTTCTTTTCTGAACTGTTTCCAAGAACTGGATTAATGTGACTGAAAACAAACCTCTGATCAGGATAGGTATGTTTTTTTGATACAGTAGCTTGAAGCCATGCGAATTCTTCTAGTTGATCATGAGAAGAGAGCAGAGTGAGAGGATATTGTCTTCTGCTAATTTAGTCCATCTAAGATCTGAAAAGAACAAATCAGGTGATGAACAAATAAACAGTTCTTTCTCTAGACTATAAATAATGATTTCCATTAGATGCCATATTAGGATACTAGTAGTGAGTGTTAGAAGAGCTAGGGAAAAAGTGACTGTTTTGTGCAAGCAAGCGTCTTCCAGAACGTCTAGACCATTTTTTTTTTTCTTTCTTGATTCTTCTTTTTGCCCACTATATTTCATTCTGTTCAAGCCTACCAAGGGCTCTGTTTCAGAACAGTAGTTCTCAATGTGTGGTCTATCTACTCCTGAGCATCCATAAGACACTTCAGGGGGTCATCAAGGTCAAAACTATTTTATAGTAGTACTAAGATACTATTTATAAAACTTCTGGTGCCTTGGCACAACCAAAGCAGTGACTACAAATTATGTCAGTAGTCGTTGTATTCACTACTGTGCAGTTTTAAAAAAATGCAAGTTTTACTTCAAAATGTCCTTGATCTTTGGTTAGGTTTATTCCCAGGTATCTTATGGTACTGGGTGCTATAGTAAATGGAATCGATTCTCTAATTTCCCTTTCTATATTTTCATTGTTAGTGTATAAGAAAGCAACTGATTTCAGTTCATTGATTTTGCATCCTGCCATGTTACTGAATTGCTCTATGAGTTCTATTAATTTGGGGGAGGAGTCTTTTGGGTTTTCCATATAAAGTATCATGTCATCTATGAAGAGAGAGAGTGAAACCTTTTATTTGAATACCTTTTATTCAAATAAATACCTTTTATTTGAATACCTTTTATTTCTTTTTGTTGTCTGATTGTTGTTGCTAGGACTTCTAGTACTATGTTGAATAGCAGTGGTGATAGTGGACAGCCCTGCTGTGTTCCTGACCTTAGGGGAAAAGCAAAAAATTAGCTTTGGAAAATTTTTTACACTGAATTTGACATCTTAGTACTCAAAAAACTTTTCTGATGAGATCACTACTGTTCAGCATTTGGAAGATTTGCATAACTCAGTGAGGCAGTATTTTTTTAGATGACTAACACATGATATTATCAAATTAGATAGTACAAAATCCATTCAAAGTGTAAGGTAGACCAATAGACTATTATGTAACAGAATATGGACAGTTAATTGATAAGGTATCAAATTCTGTATTGAAACTAACCTACACACACACACACACACACACACATATATGTATACATATATATATACACACACACACATAATATTACATTGTGTATATATATGTGTGTTTATATGTGTGTGTGTGTGTGTGTGTGTGTGTGTGTGTGTACCAAATTTTTTTTTTTCGCATCTAGGATTAGGGTTTGGTTTAGGGCCAAAGTAAGAGTTAGGTTTAGGGCCAAGGTGAAGTTATGTGCCTATTATCCTGCAGTTCAAAGACCTCTCCAGAGAGATAAGTTTAGGGTTAATGTTAGGGTACAGTTAGGGTTAGGGGTTAGGGTTAGTGTTTGGGTTAGGATTAGGTCTTCACTTAGAATAACACTCTCTGCCTTGATCCATGTCTTTGCAAATGGCAAAGTTTCATTTTTTATGACTGAGTAATATTCTATTGTATGTATGTACCAAATCTTCTATTTCCTCAGATCAGCGATTAGGGTTCAGTTTAGGACTAGTGTAAGGGCTAGGGTTAGTGTTGGGGTTAGGGTGAGGAGATGTGCCTCTCATCCTGCAGTTCAGAGACCTCTCCAAGTGATCCATTTAGTATTAGAGTTAGGGTTGGGAGTTAGTGGTTACCAGTTAGGAGTTAGGGATAGGATTTGGGTTAGAGTTAGGTTTAGAGCTAGTGTTAGGGTTAGGATGAGGCTATGTCCCTCCTATCCTGCAGTTCAGAAACCTCTCCAGAGTTTACGTTTAGGTTTAGTATCGGATTAGAGGTAGAGTTTAGCAGTTATTGGTAAGTGTTGGGTTATGTATAGGGACACGGTTAAGGTTAGGGTGAGGGTTAGGGTTTGTGTTTGGCATCCTGTAGTTCAGAGACCGCTCCAGAGAATAACCTTAAACTTACTTTGGGATGAAAATAAACATGGCCACCATCCACAGAGCTGAGGTCATGAGGGGACTTGTTGTTCTAAGTACTCTTTAGGTGGAAATTCAATTGGTCATTCTGTTTTTGTTGCTTTTGGGTCCTTTACCTCAAGTTTTTATTTAAACTCCTCTCAGTTGGGGCGCCTGGGTAGCTCAGTGGGTTAAGCCGCTGCCTTCGGCTCAGGTCATGATCTCGGGGTCCTGGGATCGAGTCCCGCATCGGGCTCTCTGCTCGGCAGGGAGCCTGCTTCCCTCTCTCTCTCTCTCTCTCTCTCTCTCTCTCTGCCTGCCTCTCCGTCTACTTGTGATCTCTCTGTCAAATAAATAAATAAAATCTTTAAAAAAAAATTCCTCTAAGTTAACATACAGTGTGATATCAGTTTCTGGTGTAGAATTTACTGATTCAGACTTATATACAACACCCTGTGCTCCACACAACAAATGCCGTTCTTTTTTTTTTTTTTTAAGATTTTAATTATTTATTTGACAGACAGAGATCACAAGTAGGCAGAGAGGCAGGCAGAGAGAGAGAGGAGAAAGCAGGCTCCCTGCAGTGCAGAGAGCCCGATGTGGGCCTTGATCCCAGGACCCTGGGATGATGACCCAAGCCGAAGGCAGAGGTTTTAACCCACTGAGCCACCCAGGTGCCCCACAAATGCTGTTCTTAATCCCCATCACCTTTTAAAAAAAATTTTTTTTAATTTCTTTTCAGCGTAACAGTATTCATTGTTTTTGCACTGGGTGTGGTGCAAAAACAATGAATACTGTTACGCTGAAAA
>NW_019154191.1:1114828-1115369 GCF_002288905.1 Enhydra lutris kenyoni
ATGACCTAAGCCGAAGGCAGAGGTTTTAACCCACTGAGCCACCCAGGTGCCCCACAAATGCTGTTCTTAATCCCCATCACCTTTTAAAAAAAATTTTTTTTAATTTCTTTTCAGCGTAACAGTATTCATTGTTTTTGCACCACACCCAGTGCTCCATGCAATCCGTGCCCTCTCCAATACCCACGACCTGGTTCCCCCAACCTCCCACCTCCCAACCCTTCAGACCCCTCAGATTGTTTTTCAGAGTCCATAGTCTCTCATGGTTCACCTCCCCTTCCGATTTCCCTCAACTCCCTTCTCCTCTCCATCTCCCCTTGTCCTCTATGCTATTTGTTATGCTCCACAAATCAGTGAAACCATATGATAATTGACTCTCTCTGCTTGACTTATTTCACTAAGCATAATCTCTTACAGTCCCATCCATGTTGCTACAAGACTTGGGTATTCATCCTTTCTGATGGAGGCATAATACTCCATAGTGTATATGGACCACATCTTCCTTATCCATTCGTCCGTTGAAGGGCATCTTGGTTCTTTCCAC
>NW_019154191.1:1130369-1132780 GCF_002288905.1 Enhydra lutris kenyoni
CCGAAAGTGGTTGATTTTCTGTTTCTAGAGTTGCTGTTCTTCTTCTCTTTGATCTCCTGTTGGATTTGTAGGTGTTTGCAATCTTTAGATAAGCTATCTAGCTGATCTCCTGCTACCTGAAGTAGTCTCAGCTTGCTACTTCTCTGCCATCTTGACTCCTCCCCCTATTTTTAAGTTTTTGGTGAACCTCCATACTCTTTTTTCAGAGTGGGTGCACCAGTTTGCTTTCCCACCAACAGTTTAAGAGGGTTCCCCTTTCTCCAAATCCTTGCCAACACCTGTTTTCTGTGTTGTTAATTTTAGCCATTCTGACTGGTGTGAGGTGGGATCTTATCATAGTTTTGATTTGTATTTCCCTAATGATGAGTGATATTGAGCATTTTTTTCATATGTCTGTTGGCCATCTGGATGTGTTCTTTGTTAAAATGTTTATCCATGTTTTCTGCCCATTTCTTAACTGGATTATTTCTTTTTTAGGTGTTGATTTTTATAAGTTTGGATACAATCTTTGGATACAATCCCTTGCAAATGTCTTCTCCATGTCATAGGTTACCTTTTAGTTTTGTTGATTGTTCCCTTCACTACGCAGAAGCTTTTTATTTTGATGAAGTCTCAACAGTTTATTTTTGCTTTTGTTTCCCTTGCCTCAGGAGTCATTTCTAGTAAGAAGTTGCTATGGCTGTCAAAGAGGTTACTGCCCTTCTCTAGGATTTTGATGGTTTCCTGTCTCATATTTAGGTCTTTCATCCGTTTTGAATTTATTTTTGTGTATGGTGTAAGATAAGGGCCCAGTTTCATTCTTTTGCATGCTACTCTCCAATTTTCCTAATACCATTTTTTGAAGACACTGTCTTTTTTCCATTGGATATTCCTTCCTGATTCATGGAAGATTAATTGGTCATAGAATTGTTGGTTCATTTCTGGATTTTCTGTTCTGTTCTGTTCTGTTGATGTATCTGTTTTTGTTCCAGTACCATACAGTCTTGATCACTACAGCTTTGTAATGTAACTTTAGAAAGACCGGATTTGTGATGCCTCCAGCTTTGCTTTCCTTTTTCAAGATTGCTTTGCCTATTCAGGGTCTTTTGTAGTTCCATACAAATTTTAGGACTATTTGTTCTAACTTTGTGAAAAATGTTGGTGATATTTTGATAAAGATCGCATTACATGTGTAGATTGCTTTGGGTGATACAGAACATTTTAAAAATATTTCTTCTTACAGTCCATGAGCATGAAATGCTTTTCCCTTTTATTGTGTCCTCTTCAATTTTTTTCATCAGTGTTTCATACTTTTCAGAGTAGAGATCTTTACCTCTTTTGTTAAGTTTATTCCTAGGTATCTTATGGTTTTTGGTGCAATTGTAAAAGGGATTGCTTCCTTGATTTCTCTTTCTGCTTCATCGTTATTGGTGTGTAGATATACAACAGTTTTCCATATGTTGATTTTGTATCCTATGACTCTACTGAACTTGTTTATCTAGTAGTTTTTTAGTGGAGCTTTTGGATTTTCTATATAGAGTATCAAGTCATCTGAAAATAGTGAAAGTTTGAATTTTTGCTGATTTGGATGCCTTTTTATTTCTTTGTGTTGTCTGATTGTTGTGGCCAGGACTTCCAATACTAAATTAAATAACAGTGGTGAGAGTGGACAACTCTGTCTTGTTCCTGGTGGTAGAGGAAAGTTCTCAGATTTTTCCCCATTAAGGATAATATTAACTGTTGGTTTTGCATATATGGCCTTTATGATTTTGAGGTATGTTCCTTCTAATCCTACTTTGTTGGGGGTTTTATCATGAATGGATATTATACTTTGTCAAATGCTTTTTTTGCATCTCTTGAAATGATCATGTTGTTTTTAACCTTTTTTTAAATTAATCATTGTTAAGTAATCTCTGCACCCAAAGTGGGGCTTAAATTTACCACCCTAAAATCAAGAGTCACATGTTCTACCAACTGAGCAAGACAGGCACCCCTGATTTTTTTAACCTGTTGTGGATTCGTTTTACTAGTATTTTAGTGAGAATTTTTACATCTGTATTTATCTGCGATATTGGCCTGTATGCTTTTTAGTGATGTCTTTATCTGGTTTTGGTGTCAGGGTAATGTGGGCCTCATAGAATGAATTTGGAAGTTTTCCTTCCTTTTCTATTTTTTGGAATAGTTTGAGAAGCATATGTATTAACTTGTCTTTAAATATTTATTAGAATTCGCCTATGAAGCCATCTGGTCCTGGACTTCAGGTTGCTGGGATTTTTTTGATTACTGATTCAATTTCATTGGTGGTAATTGATCTGTTCAAATTTTCTATTTCTTCTTGATTCAGTTTGTTGTTGTTGTTGGTGGTGGTGGTGGTGGTAATTGATCTGTTCAAATTTTCTATTTCTTCTTGATTCAGTTTGTTGTTGTTGTTG
>NW_019154191.1:1132790-1149444 GCF_002288905.1 Enhydra lutris kenyoni
TTGTTGTTGTTGTTCTAGGAATTTATCCCTTTCTTCCAGATTGTCTAATTTGTTTGCATAGTTTACCATAATAATCTGTTACAATTGTTTATATTTCTGTGGTAGTGGTTGTTATTTCGCTATCATTTGTGATTTTTTTAAATTTGGGTCCTTTTTCTTCTCTTTTTGATAAGTCTGGCTAGAGGTTTATCAATTTTAATAATTTTTTCAAGGAAGAAGCTCCTGGTTTCATTGATCTGTTGTATTGTTTTGTTGTTGTTGTTTAATTTCTATATCTTTTATTTCAAAGTAGTGAGCAACTTTTACTAACTTTTAAGAATGAAACATCCCGGGGTACCTGGGTAGCTCAATGGGTTAAAGCCTCTGCCTTCAGCTCTGGTCATGATCTCAGGGTCCTGGGATCGAGCCCCACATTGGTCTCTCTGCTCAGTGGGGAGCTGCTTCCCTTCCTCTCTCTCTGTGGGTCTCTCTGCCTACTTGTGATCTCTGTCTGTCAAATAAATAAAATCTTTAAAAAAAAAGAATGAAACATCCCTTTACTAATAAAAATCTCCTATAAAATTTTAATCCATTCATATTTATTTTCATGATGGAGGCTTTTTAAAAACTGTTTTTAATGAGTCATAATCTTAGTTTGAAAATATGAGGTAATATTACTCGTTTGCTCAATAATCTTAAAGAGTTTAATTTGTTTATTGTGATAATTTGCCATCTTGATTCTTCAACCTGGCAGACAGACATAATTGCCTCTGATTTCTTATTAGAACATAAAGTACCTGGTAACTTCTAAAATGGACCAGTAAGGAGGTAGAAATGAAGGTATAAAATTAACAGTCATTATGTTCCTTTGGTCTTTAAAGGTAACAAAAAGATGCTTGGGTCTTAAAAGTAGTTCCCTTAGATCAAATTGCCTTTCATTATGTTGCTTATCTCATACAACACAAACTTCTTAAAGTCATGACCATGTCATCTATTTTAAAAATTTTCTTTCCTACAGTAGTATGTATGTTAGTGTGATTTAGTAAATGAATGAAAATGAGCAAACATTAACCAAGAGTGTAATTTATAAAAGAAAGGTATATATTTATAAAATTAGAGAAAATGCATGGACTTATATATATGTGTGTGTGCTAATGTGTATGGCAAGAATGTCTTCAAATATCAATTTTACTTTAAAAAAAAAATTCCTCTGTTAGGTTTTTCTTGTTCGGAAGAAGACCGGTCCTGATGCTGGGCAGCTCTATGCAATGAAGGTGTTAAAAAAAGCTTCTTTAAAAGGTAGAAAATTACAAAGTTTATTAAAATAGAATTTGATAAAGCTCGTTTTAAGAAATGTGCTTTGTATTGCTTGTATAAGTTGAGTAGACTTAGTTTCCTTTAAACATTAGTAAGTGTTAGAGTTTTCTAGCCTGCAAGTGATATTTCTATGTTTGATATTGGCATATGCTCTAATTTAGTGAGACTGTACCCTGGCAAAAATTTAGTTGTATAAAACGTGACACTTTTTATTTAACATAAAGTGAACTTATTTTAGTAAGCTATATTCTTTTATTTTAAGATTCTTATTTTTTTCTGTTCCATTTGTGTTGGTTTTGCATATTGAAAAAACACAAGCACCTGGGTACGCTTACATATACCATCTTCTAGGCTGTCATAGAAATAACACTGTGCTCAGTTTTAATCAGTAAACTCATTCGAACAATTGGAAACCAATACATAATAAGCACATATTAGCCAAATATCTATTTATGTCACTTCAATCCATCTAGATCTAAACAATTTGTTGGCTTTCTGAGAATATGGTAATTATTGTCTTAGAATATATAGATTGCATATTTAAACACTTACAATGTTATATTTTCACATTTTTGTGGGGTGAATTATTGATGGGATCTCTACGGAAATATTATATAGAAGAGTAATATATTCTACCCTTCTATGATTTTTAGTCCGAGACAGAGTTCGGACAAAGATGGAAAGGGATATACTGGTGGAAGTAAATCATCCATTTATTGTCAAATTACACTATGGTATGTAATTTTTTAAAAATTTATAGAATTAGAGAATTAAGATTTCCTTTCAAACAATAATATAACAGAGAATAAATACTTCAGAATGATTTAATACACTCAATTATGTAAAGTATATTTATCTGAAATAAGAATCAATATCCAATTTTGAATTGTGTTTTCTGTACCTATATTGGTTAATTTGTCTAAGGTATTAAGATAGTATCTTCTGGTTACTTGTCCAGTAGTATTTCTTGACTCTGCTAGTACGTACCTTTAATGATCTTAGGCTATAAACTGTGATAATTTATTCAAAGCATCTGATGTTTGGATATGTTCCTCTTACATGTTCATAATGAGCATATTAATTTATTTCCTAGCTGTTGAAGAGGACCATGTGGTTATATTAGTCCATTTGATTTATTCTTTCTTATATTTGGGGGAAGAGGAATACCAATAAGAAGCAGTAAATGTAATGGAAAGAGCATGCGTTTGGAGTCAGCTCAGAGTTTGAATCATGGTTCCATTGATAATTTAATACATGCATGAGATTGTGAAGTGTGGCCTTCCTGGAGAATTCAAAGGTATACACATGATTAAATCACTGATCTATTCTTTGATGTCACTTTAAGTTTTCAAGATTTTAAAAAGTAGCAGCTATTGACTTTATTCTTAGGAAATTTTGAAAAATAATTCATTGAAGTATGTACTAAATTATTTGTATAAAAAATCTTCAAAAAATGCCCACCTATTATTCTTTCACTCCTTGTTAAGCAAAATGGAAAGTAGTAGTATCTAATGTCCCACTTCCTTGAATCACCAGGATGGCATTACATTAATCAGTAAATACCAATTGTGTGCAGAATACTCCATTGAATGCAGTAGGCTCTAGAGGTGAAACAGTCTCTGACTCAAAAAAACTTCTAATCTATTGAAACACAGACATGTAAACAAATTAATTGTACAAATCAAAATGGAGTGAGTGCCATAAGAGAGACATAAATAAAAAACAATGAGATCTCAAAAGTAGTAGCAAGTAATTCTTACGGAGAAGAGGGTAAGGATGCTATGAAATGTAAAAAGAGAGAAATCCTTTAATAGAGGAAAGCTTGATGGAGGAGGTGGCATTTTTGTTGAGCTTGAAAGAATTAGTAGATTTTCAGTAGGTAGGGAGGTGGAGTTCTGGCAGTTAGCAGTAGAGCATGATGCTCCATAAATCAGGATGATGGTGGTGGTAGAAGTTTCTGAGGAACCACATGGAAAGTCGATTATGTTCTAGGAAGGGATTTACAGATATTTCAACACTAAATTCAATTTTGAGATAATATTATACAATAACATTGGACCATATGAATAAATGGTTAATTCCTTTATAATATTTATTGATAAAACTCTAAACATATATATTAACTAAAAGTTATACTAAGGTTGTTAAGCCTTTAAGATTCTGTTAGTGTTCTGTTACTACATCCTAATTTGTAATTAGCCTTTCAGACTGAAGGGAAGCTGTATTTAATACTGGATTTTCTCAGGGGAGGAGATGTCTTCACAAGATTATCCAAAGAGGTGGGTATCTGTTTGTAAATTTTTACCATATTTTTATTGAAAAAAAAAAAACTAAGAAAAATCATTTGTGTTTTGCCAATTAATTTTTTCTATAGAAATTTTAAATAATTATTGTTTGTTTCACTGCATACTCTTTAGTTGATGTGGCAGTTAATGGCATTTTCTGTCTGCCTATCATTTAGACCATCTGAGTGTGCTACTCATTATTCCTTTAGGCACAAGATCAGCATAAATAACTGGATCAAGTAGATGGGGCAAGCCTAGGATTTTGGCTACTCAAGCTACCAGAATTCTTCTGGGAGCAGTGTTTAATGTATTCTAAAACAGCTTCATGAAGGTATTAATTGACATACAGTGAATTGCACATTTTAGAGTACATACTTTGATAAAATTTGACATTTGGATATACCTGTGAAACTGTCATCACAATCAAGATAGTAAGTTTATCCATCACCCCCAACCATTTCCTGTGCACCTTTGTAATGCCTCCCTTCTGCCCTGCCCCTCCTGAATCTGCTTTCTGTCATTATTTAGTTTATATTTTCTAGGACTTTATATAAATGGAATCATATAGTGTCCATTTTCTGTCTAGCTTATTTAACTCAGAATAATTATTTTGAGATTTAGCCATGGTGTTGTATGAATCAGTGGTTCATTCACTTTTATTGCTGAACAGTATTCCACTGTATGGATACAGCGCCATTTGTTTATGCATTAACTTACTGCTTGGTATTTGGGTTGTTTGTAGTCTTTAGGTATTACTAATAGAGCTGCTACAAAAACTCATGCACAAATGATTGTATGGACATATGTTTTCATTTTCATGGTTATGTTTTCATTTTTCATGATTAAATACCTAGGCGTGTAATGACTGGGCTATTTTGTTTGTGTATGTTTTTTAACTTATTTTAAAGACACTTATCAAATTGTTTTCTAAGATGGGATTGTAATTTTTACATTCCCAGCGGCCATGTGTGAGAGTTTTAGTTGCTCCACATCCTTGCCAACCCTTAATATGGTCAGTAGTCTTGTTTTGATTTTGGGCATAATTGTGTAGCTGCACCTTATTGTGGTTTTGAATTACATAATCCGAATGACTAATGATGTTGAGCATCTTCTCATGCACGTATTCAGCATCTGCCTTTGATAAAATGTCTGTTTAAATCTTTGGCTCATTTTTTATTAAGTTGTATGCTTTCTGAGTTTTGAGAGTATACATTTTGGATGGTAAGTCCTTTCTCATATATGTTGCTTGCAAATGTTTTCTTCTGGTCTGTGGTTTGTCTTTTTGTTCTCTTTAATACTGCCTTTCAAAAGCAGTTCTTGATTTTGATGAATTCCAACTTATATTTTTTTCTTTTATGAATTTGTTGTCCTATATAAAGAATATTTGCCTAATCTCAGGTCACATAGATTTTCTGTTTTCTAGACATTTTTTAAATTTTGCATTTAAGTTTACAATCCATTTTGAGTTTATTTTAGTGTATGGTGACAGGTATGTGTTGAAGTCCTTTTCTTTCTTTCTGTCTTTCTTTTCTGTCTTTCTTTCTTCTTTTCCATATACATATCCCAGTGTGCTAACATGGTGATTAAAAGTCTATGCTTTCTTCATTGAATCACCTTGCATTTTTGTTGGTTATCAATTGACCATGTATGTGAAGATCTATTTCTGGACATTCTGTTTTGTTCATTGATCTATTTGTTTATCTTTATTTCACTGCTACTTGATTTCTTAATTACCGTACCCTTATAATATGTCTTAAAGTAAGTTAGTGCAAATCCTTGAGCTTTGCTCTTCTTTTTCAAAGTTGTTTTGCCTCTTCTGGGTCCTTCGTATTTCCATATCAATTTTAAAATCAGCCTTTCACTTTCTATAAAAAAGCTTGCTGGGCTTTTGATTGGGATTGCATTGAATCTATAGGTTAATTTGCAGATAATTGCCATTTTCTCAACACTGAGTCATCAATCCTTGAATGTGATTTTTTTCTCCAGTTTTTGAGTCTCCTTTAATTTCTCTCAGCAATGTCTGGTCTGTATAGGTCTTGCACATTTTTTTATCAGATTTATCTCTAAGTATTTCCTTTTATAAAATGACATTGTAAATGGAATTGCTTCCTTATTAAGTTCATTTTCAAGTTGGATGAAAATACTGTTGTTTTTTTTTTATTGAACTTGTCTCCCACAATTTAACTTAACTTAATTATTACACCTAATAGCGTTTTTTGGTAGATTCCATAGAATTTTCTATTTATAACCTACTAACAAGGAGTTTTTGCTTTTTTTTCTTTATGAAAATAATTTTTTTTCTTTTATTTGTCCTTGTTGCAGTGGTTTGACTCTCCAGTCTCCAGACCTTCTTGCATTATTTCTAATCACGGGGGGAATAATATCATTTTAGCATAAATTACAAAGTTCAGTATAGGTCTTTTTACATGTTCTTTATCAGGTTGTGCAAGTTCTCTTCAGTTGCTAGTTTATTGCATTTTTATCAGGTATGTACATTAGGTTTGTAATACTCTTTTAGTGTAATTATTGAGATATTATGTTTTTCTTCTTTAATCTTTTCACAGGTGAATTACATTGATTTATTGTCAAATGTTGAAGCAGTCTTGATTATGGATGAATCCCCCATGTAGACATGGGGTATTATCTTTTTTTCATATTGATAAATGATATTTCCTAAATTTTTTTCAGATATTTTATATTTATTTTTATGAGGGATATTTGACTTTAGAATTCTTATATTTTTATGTCTAGTTTTAATGCCAAAACAATTCTGGTTTTATAGAATGAGTTGGGTAGTGTTTTCTCCTGTAAAACTGTTATTAAATGATTGGTAGAATTCACCAGTGAAGCTATCTGGGCCTGAAGTTTTTTAATAGTGAAGTGTTTTGGCTACAAATTCAATTTATTTAAGAGACTTGTAGGTATTCAGTTTATCTTTCTTTTTTGAGTGAACTTTGTTATCTTGTGTCTTTTAAGGAATTTAATGTTTTAACAAATTTATCAAATTCATTGACATGAAATTGTTCATAATAGTCCCTTAATTATCTTTTTTATAGCAGTAGAAACATTATTGATATTTGTATCATTCCTGATGTTGGTATTTTGTATCTTTTCTCTTTTTTATCTTGCTTAGCTTTGCTTGAGGTTTATCAATTTCTCTTATTTTTCCTCAAAACCAACTGACTTTTGGTTTCATTGATTTTTTTCTATTGTTATTTCCATTTTTTATTTCATTGTTATCCACTTTAATTTGTATTACTTCATTTTTTCTGCTTACTTTATGTTTCACTAACTTTTCTGGTTTTTAAAATGGAAGCTGAAATTATTGATTTGAGACCTTTCATCTTTCCTAACATAGGTGTTAGTGTTATAACTATCCTTCTAAATACTGTTTTAGCATTATCCCATAAATTTTGATATATGTTTTAATTTTCCCTCAGGTCTGCATACTCTAATTTCCAAATAACTTTCTATTATTGATTTCTAATTTAATTTCATTGAATTTAATTTAATCTAATTTAATTTCATAAACCATAGTTTATATTACTTGAATTCCCTTAAATTCACTTATAATTATTTTATGCTCCAGAATATAGTGTATCTTAGTAAATATTCCATGTGTGCTTGAGAGGAATATGTTTTTTGATTTTGCATGGTGGAAGGTTCTATAAATGCCAATTAGATTGTTGGCTGAGAGTAGTATTAAGTCAACTACATTCTTCCTAAAATTTTGCCTACATATTCTATAAACTTTTGAGATATAGAAATTTAAACCTTTGATTATAATTATGGATTTATCTATTTTTTCTTGAATTTATGTTAATTTTTGCTTCTTGTATTTCAAAGTTCTGTAAGTGTGTAAATTTTTAAGATTATCATTTCTCCTTGATAAATTAACCTTTTTTTATTACAAGATGACTTATTTTAACACTGCTAGTGTTCTTTGCTTTGAAATCTTCTTTGATATTAATATAATCATCCAAGCTTTTTTAGTGGTTTAGCCTGATATATTGTTTTTCATGTTTTCATTTAACCTGTTTCTGTCTTCATATTTAATGTGCAATACTTGAGACAGTACTTAAGGACAACATAATTGTCCTTGCTTTTTATCCAATCTGAAAATCTGTGCCTTTCAATTTGGGTGTTAGTCCTGTTACATTTAATATTGATATGGCTGGGTTTAAATCTCCAATTTTGCTGTTTGTGTGGGTTTTTTTTTTTTTTGTCCCATCTCTTCTTTATTTTGTTCCTCTTTTTCTGCATTATTTTTTAATTGATATATAATTGATGTACAACTTTATGTTAGTTTTAGGTGTATAATAAAATGATTTTATACTTAAATACACTGAAAATTGATCACCACAATAAGTCTAATTACCACCTGTCACCACAAAAAGTTACAAGATTTTTTTTCTTGTGATGAGAAATTTTAACATCTGTTCTTGTGGCATCTGTAAATATACACTGCAGTACTATTGACTAGTACCCATGACCTATTGATGTATCACAACTGAAGTTTGTACCTACTAACCCCTGCATTTCCCCCACCCATCAACCATCCTCCCCTAGGCAGCCACCACTATGTTCTCCATATCCATGACTTTTATTTGTTTGTTTCATTTTTTAGATTACGTATATAAGTGAGATAATATGGTATTTGTCTATGACTTATTTCACTTAGCATAACACATTCAGGGGCTACCCATTTTGTTACAAAAGACAAGATTTCCTTCTTTTATATGGCTAAATAATATTCCACTGTGTGTGTGTGTGTGTGTGTGTGTGTGTGTGTGTGTGTTTATTTGTATGCTGTATCTTCTTAATCCATTCATACATCAGTGGACACATGATTTACATATATGGCCATTGTAAATAATGCTGCAGTGAACATAACAAGTTAGTGTTTCTGTTTCCTTTGGATAAATATCTAGTCCTAGAATTGCTAAATCATATGATACTTCTATTTTTAATTTTTTTAGGAAACTTCGTATACTGGTTTGCATACTAGCTCTACCAATTTACATTACTACCAATAGTGCATGTGTTCCGTTTTCTCCACATCCTCCTCAAGACTTACTATTTCTTGTCTTTTTGATGATAGGCTTTCTAATAGATGTGAGGTGATAACTCATCGTGGGTTTGATTTTTATTTCCCTGATGATTAGTGATACCTCCTTTGAAAATATGTCTACTCAGATCCTCTGCTTTTTTTTTTTTTTAAATTGAATTGTTCGATTGTTTTTGGTGATGAGTTGCAGGAGTTCTTTATATATTTTGGATAGGAATATCTTATCAGATATGTGACTTGAAAATGTTTTCTTCCATTTAGTACATGGCCTTTTCATTCCATTGATGTTTTCTTTTCTTTTTAGTTTGATGTGGTCCCACTTGTTTATTTTTGTTTTTGTTACCTTTGCTTTTAGATCAGTTAAAAAATCAAGACTGATGTCAAGTAATTTACTTCCTAAGTTTTCTTCCAGGAGTTTTATGGTTTCAGGTCCTATATTTAACTCTTTGATCCATTTTGAGTTAATTTTTGTGTATGGTATAGGATAATTGTCTAGTTCCATTCTTTTCATGTGGCTGTCCAGTTTACCCAATTCCATTTTTTCCCAATTCCATTTATTAAAGAGACTATTTCACCCCTTGTGTTTACTTATCTCCTTTGTCATAAAATAATTGACTGTATATGTGTGGGTTAATTTCTGGGCCTTTAGTTATGTTCTGTTGAGGTATATGTCTGTATTTATGCCAATATCATACTGTTTTGATTAGTATTGCTTTGTAATATAGTTTCAAATCAAGGGGCTTGATGACTACAACTTTTATTTTTTTCTTTTTCAAGACTGGTTTGGCTATTTGGGGTCTTTTAGAATTGTTCATTCTATATTTTTTGAATAATGCCACTGGAATTTTGGTAGAGATTGCATTGAATTTGTACATTTTTTGATAATATGGACATTTTAACAATATTAATTCTTCCAGTCTGTAAGTTTGGAATATTTTTCCATTTATTTGTGTTTTTTACAGTTATTTTCATCAGCATTTTATGGTTTGTATAGATTTTTCACTTCTTTGGTTAAGTTTATAGCTAAATATTTTATTCTTTTTTAATTCTAATTTTTTTATTATGTTCAATTAGCCAACATATAATACATCTTTAGTTTTTGATGTAGTGTTCAATGATTCATTAGTTTCACATATAATGTAAAAGGATACTTTTCTTAATTTCTGTTTCTGATAGTTCATTATTAGTTTATAAAAATGCAAATCCATGTTGATTTTGTTCCTTGCAAGGTTACTGACTTTGTTGATTAGTTCTAACACTTTTTTTTAATGGAGCCTTCTGTGTTTTCTATACACAAAATGATGGTGTCTGCAAATAGTGACAGTTCTACTTCTTTCCAATTTAGATGCCTTTTTATTTCTTCTTCTTGCCTAATTGCTCTGGCTAGGATTTCTAATACCTGTGTGGAATAAAAGTGGAGATAGTGGACATTCTTATCTTGTTCTTGATCTTAGAAAGCTTTTCACTGTTGAGTATGATGTTAGCTGTGGACTTATTATGTTGAGGTATGTTCCCTATACACCAACATTTTTGAGATGTTTCACCTAAATGGATGTTGAATTTTGTCATGCTTTTTGTGCATTTAGTGACATGATCATATAATTTTTATATTTTACACAGTTAATATGAGGTATCATGTTGTTTGATTTGTGGAAGTGGAATCTTTGTTATATCCCTGTAATAAATCCCACTCCATCATGAGACATACTAATTTTAATGAATTTTTAAATTTGTTTACCAATATTTTGTTGAGAATTTTTGTATCTATGTTTATCAGGGATATCTATGTTTTTCTTTTGCTTCCTTTTGATTTTTTAGTGTCTTTGTATGATTTTGTTACCAGGATAATGCTGACAGCACGAAATAACTTTGGAAACTTTGCCTCCACTTCAATTTTTTGGAAATAGTTCTAGGATAGGTATTATCTGTCTTTAAATGTTTTGTAGAAATCACCTGTCAAGGTATCTGGCTTTGTTTGTTGAGACTTTTTTTTAAATATATAAATGATGCAGTTTTATTTCTACAAATAGGTTTGTTCTGATTTTTTCTCTCTTCTTGATCTAGGCTTAGATTATGAAAGGATTCCAGAAGTTTACCATTTCTTTTAGGTAGTCTAATCTCTTGGCTTGTAATTATTTATAGCAGCCTCTTATAATGTTCCATATTTCTGTGTTAACAGTTATAATATCTCCTTCATTTCCTTTTTTGTTTTTGTTTTCGTTTTTTGTTCTGTTTCTGTTCTTGTATTTTTTATTTTATTGTGTTCAAATTCAATTAATTAACATGTAGTATATCATTAGTTTCAAAGGTAGAGTTCAGTAATTCATCAGTTGAATGTAACACCCAGTGCTCATTATATTCACATGCCCTCCTGAATGTCAACCACCCAGTTACCCCTTCCCCCTACCCACACGCCCTCCAGAAACCCTCAGTTTGTTTCCTATAATTGAGTCCTCAGGCTTTTTCTCCCTCTCTAATTTAATCTTATTTTATTTTTCCTTCCTTTCCACTGTGATCCTCTGTTTTGCTCTATAAATTCCACATATGAGTGAAATCATATGAAAATTGTCTTTCTCTGATTTTTTTGCTTAGCATAATACCCTCTAGTTTGTATCCTTTCAGTAAATACCTAGTAGTGCAGTTGCTGGGTCATACAGAAGCTCAATTTTTAATTATTTGAGGATTCTTCATGCTGTTTTCCAGAGTGGCTGTACTAGCTTCCTTTCCAACAGCACTGTAATAGGGTTCCCCTTTCTCTTACATCCTCACTAATGTCTGTAATGACAGACTTGTTAATTTTAGCCAAGCTACCCAGTGTGAGGTGGTATCCCATTGTGGTTTTGATTTATAGTTCCCTGAAGCCATGTGATGTGGAGCATTTTTTCATGTGTCTGTTGGCCATTTGTATGTCTTCTCTGGAGAAGTGTCTGTTCATGTCAATTGTCCATTTCTTGACAGGATTATTTGTTTTTCTGGGTGTTGAGTTTGTAAGTTCTTTTACATCTCAGATACTAGCCTGTTATTTGATGAGATATTTCAAGTGTCTTCTCCCATTCTGTAGCTTGTCTTTTGATTTAGTTAACTGTTTCCTTCACTGTGCAAAAGCTTTTTATCTTGCTGAAGCCCCAACAATTCATTTTTACTTTTGTTTCCCTAGCCTTTGGAGATGTGTCTAGCAAGAAGTTGTTGTGGCCAAGGTCAGAGAGGTTGCTGCCTGTGTTCTCCTCTAGGATCATGATAGATTCCTGTCTCACATTTAGGTCTTTTATGCATTTTGAGTTTATTTTTCTGTATGATATAAGATAATGGGCCGGTCTCATTCTTCTGTGTGTGGCTATCCAGTTTTCCCAACACCATTTGTTGAAGAGAATGTCTTTTTTCCATTGGGTGTTCTTTCCTGCTTTGTCAAAGATCAGTTAACTATAGGGGGCACCTGCGTGGCTCAGTGGGTTAAGTTTCTGCCTTCAGCTCAGGTCATGATCTCAGGGTCCTGGGATCGAGCCCTGCATCAGGCTCTCTGCTCCACAGGGAGCCTGCTTCCTCCTCTCTCTTTGCTTGCCTCTCTGCCTACTTGTGCTCTCTCTCTCTCTCTGTCAAATAAATAAATAAATAAAATCTTCAAAAAAAAAAAAAAAAGATTAGTTAACCATAGAGTTGAGGGACCATTTCTGTGTTCTCTATTCTTTCCCATTGACCTATGTGTCTGTTCTTTTTCCCAGTACAATACTGTCTTGATGACTGGAGCTTTGTAATATAGCTTGATGTCTGACATTGTGATGCCACCAGCTTTGGTTTTCTTTTTCAACATTCCTTTGGCTGTTTGGAGTGTTTTCTTGTTTCATACAAATTTTAGCATCATTTGTTCCAGCTCTGTGAAAAATGTAGATTTCTTAAATTTAAATTCAATTAGCCAGCATATAGTACATCATTACTTTCAGATGTAGTGTTCAATAATTCATCAGTTGCATATAACACCCAGTGCTCATCACATCATGTGCCTTCTTTAATGCCTATCACCCAGCTTGTTGATGGTATTTTGATAGGGATTGAATTGAATGTGTAGATTGCTCTAGGTAGCATAGACATTTTAAAAATATTTATTCTTCCAATCCATGAGCATGGAATGTTTTTACATTTCTTTATGCTTTCCTCAATTTCTTTCACAAGTATTCCATATTTTTCAGAGTATGGATTCTTTACCTCTTTGGTTAGCTTTATTCCTAAGTATCATATGGTGCTTGGTGCAATTGTTAAATAGGATCAATTCATTGACTTCTATTTTTTTTTTGTTTCATTGTTATTGTGTAACAATGCAATTAATTATTTGCATTGATTTTATGTCCTACCACTTTTATGACTTCCCATGTGAGATCTAGCAATTTTTAGGTTGACTTTTGAGTGTTCCACAGAGTATCATGTCATCTGGGAAGAGTGAAATTTTGACTTCCTCTTTGCCACTGTGGATGATTTTCTTTTTCTTTCTTTCTTTCTTTCTTTCTTTCTTTCTTTCTTTTTCTTTCTTTCTTTCTTTCTATTTTTTGTGTGATTGCTGAGGATAGGACTTTCAGTACTATACTGAACAACAGTGATGAAAGTGGACATCATTGTCATGTTTCTGCCCTTAGGGGAAGGTCTCAGTTTTTCCCTGTTGAGAAGATATTTACTGTGGGCTCTTCATAAATAGCTTTTATGATATTGAGGTATTTTCCTTCTATCCCTACACTGTGGAGAGTTTTAATCAAGAAAGGATGCTGTATTTCATCAAATGCTATTTCTGAATCAATTGAGAGTATCACATAACTCTTGTCCTTTCTTTTATTAATGTAATGTATCATGTTGATTGATTTGTGAATGTTGAATGTGAATGTGAATAAATAAATGCAAAATTTCTTTTTGATAAGTCTGACAAGGGGGTTAGCAATCTTACTAATTCTTTCAAATAACCAGCTCCTAGTTTTGTTGATCTGTTCTACTGTTCTCACTGTTGAATCAAATGATCAATCAAATCTCATTGATTTTTACTCTAATCTTTATTGTTTATTTCCTCTGGCTTGGTTTTTGGTATTGGTTTGGTATTGTTTATTTCCTCTGGCTTGGTTTGCTGTATTTTTCCAACTCCTTAAATGTGATAGTAGCTTGTGTATTTGAAACCTTTCTTGTTTCTTGAGAAAGGCCTGTGTTTCTCTATACTTCCCTCTTAGGACCACCTTTCCTGCTTCCCAAAGGTCCTGAACTCTTGTGTTTTCATTTTTGTTTGTTTCCATGAATTTTTTAAATTTTTCTTTAGTTTCCTTGTTGACTAATTCATTGTTTTGGTGTTGCTTTTAACTTCCATGTATTTGTGTTCCTTCCAAATTTTCTCTTGTGATTGAGTTCAAGTTTTAAAGCATTGTGGTCTGTACATATGCAGGGAATAATCCCAGACTTTTGGTACTGGTTGAGTACTGATTTGTGACCAAGTATGTAATCTGTTCTGGAGAATGTCCCATGTGCATTTGAGAATAATGTGTATTCTGTTACTTTAGGACAAAATGCTCTGAATATATCTGTGATGTCCATCTGGTCCAGTGTGTTATTCAAAGCCTTTTTTCCTTATTAGTCTTCTGCTTAGATGATCTGTGTTATGGTGAGTGGAGTGTTAAAGTCCCCTACTATTATTGTATTATTATCAGTGTTTTTTTTAAATTTTGTTATTAGTTGGTTTATATAACTGGCTGCTTCTAAGTTAGGGGCATAAATATTTAGAATTGTTAAAACTTCTTCTTGTATCAAACCTTTAATTATTATATAGTGTCCCTCTTCAGCTCTTATTATACTCTCTGGTTTAAAATCTAATTTGATAGAAGGATTACTACCCCAGCTTTCTTTTGATATCCATTAGTCTGAGAAATGGTTCTCTACCCCCTCACTTTTGATCTGGAGGTGTTTTTAGGTCTAAAATTAGTCTCTTGTAGACAGAATATTGGGTCTTCCTTTTTTTAACTGATACCCTGTGTCTTTTGGTTGGAGCATTTGGCCCTTTATATTCAGAGTAATTATTGAAAGATATGAATTTATTGCCATTGTTTTACCTGTAAAGTCACTGTTTCTGTAGATTGTCTCTGTTCCTTTCTGGTCTGTGTTACTTTTGGGCTCTCTCTTCACTCAAAGTATCCCCTTTGATATTTCTTGCAGTACTGGTTTAGTGATCACAAATTCTTTAGTTTTTGTTTGTCCTGGAACCTCCTTATCTCTCCATCAGTTCTGAATGAAAGACTTGCTGGATAAAATATTCTTGCCTGCATATTTTTTCTCACTTAGCACCTTGAATATATCATGCCAGTCCTTTCTGGCCTGCCAGATCTCTGTGGACAGGTTTGCTTCCAGCCTTATGGGTCTACTCCTTTAGGAGAAGGACCTCTTGTTTTGAGCTGCTTTCAGGGTTTTTCTTTATCTCTGAAATTTGTAAGCTTCACTTTTATATGTCAGAGATTACATGTTTCCCTATTTTTATTGATTTTGATGGGGCTTCTCTGTGCCCCCTGATCTTGAATGCTTGTTTCCTTCCCCGATTAAGGACGTTCTCAGCTATAATTTGTTCAAGTAAACCTTGTGCCCCCCTCTCTCTTTCCTCATTTTCTGGGACCCCTATTATTCAAATATTATTGTGCTTTATGGTATCAGTGATTTCTTAAAGTCTCCTCTCATGATCAAGTCATTGTTTTTCTCTCTTTCAGCTTCCTTACTTTCCTCATTTTGTCTTCTGTATCATAGACTCTTCTGCCTCATTTACCCTAGTAATTAGAGCCTCCGTTTTTTTACTGCATCTCTGTAATAGCATTTTTAATTTCAGCCTGCTTAGATTTTAGTTCTTTTATTTCTGCAATAAAGGATTCTCTAGTATCTTTAATGCTTTTTTAAAGCCTAGCTAGTATCTTTATAATCATTGTTTTGATTTCTATTTCCAGCATCTTACTTACATCCATATTGATTAAATCTATAGCAGAGAGTACTACCTCTGGTTCTTTCTTTTGCTGGGAATATCTCCTCCTAGTCATTTTGTCCACAAAAGATAGAAGGAAAGAAGGAGAAGGGAAAAAAGGGGAAAGAAAAGAAAAAGAAAAACAGCAATGACAGCAGTAATAATATAAACAACATCAAGAATATCTCCAGGAAGTGATTCTGGTGTATGCTGTGTACACTCCACTGTTTTGTTTTGGCTGCTCTTTCCCACTGGTCCTTCCTCTACAGAGTTCCACCTTGCTTGTAATAGGGAATGTTTGGTCCTTTAAGTAGGTACGCTTTGAATTGTTTGTGAAATTAAGCCAGAAGCTGATGTTTTGGAGCTTTCTTTAATCAGTAGACTTGATAGATGGGTGGGTTTATGTTGGTCTTCTGAGGCAGAGGCCTGCTGTGCTGGCACACAAGCTGACTTGCCCTTGTAAAGATGTTCCTCTCAGGCCAGGGGGTGGGTTTTGGTGTTTGGACTCCAATCTTTACCAAAGGTGCTGTGTTTCTCTCTGGAGTCCTACTCTGCTGGTGGGTGGGAGGTGAGAGGGGTGGTGAAGGAGGTAGAATATGGTGCCACCTCACCGTCTTGTCACTGGGGAGGGGAACTCCTGGTAGCCACTGCTCAGGAGGCCTTCCTAGAGTAGCCAGAAATCTCCTGTGTCCTGGGCCCTCCTCAGTTCCCTGACCTAACCTGTCTGTATCTGGGTCGTTGGCACACCCAGAACCACAGATCTCCTTTATTTAATCTCTGACCAGTGGCTTATTTTAAATGGCCTGTTGGTATGCCTTCCTACTCCCGTCCCCTGGCTGGGGGGCTCAGGGCATGTCCAGCACTATCCTGTCCCTGGAAAGCCTTCACATAGTGTGTGTGCAGAAGCTTGAGTTTATTGTAATGCTCAGTGAAAAAAAATTTTTTTTTAATTTTATTTTTTATAAATATATAATATATTTTTATCCCCAGGGGTACAGGTCTGTGAATCGCCAGGTTTACACACTTCACAGCACTCACCATATA
>NW_019154191.1:1159444-1167603 GCF_002288905.1 Enhydra lutris kenyoni
CTCCTTGGTATTGAAACTGCACTCCTTGGTAGGTGAACTTGGTCCTGGCTGGTTTCTTGTTGATCTTCTGGGGGAGGGGCCTGTTGTAGTGATTCTCAAGTGTCTTTGCCCTAGGCGGAAATGCACTGCCCTTACCAGGGGCCAGGCTGAGTAATCCACTCGGGTTTGCTTTCGGGAGCTTTTGTTCCCTGAATGCTTTCCGTAGAGTTCCGGAGGACAGGAACGAAAATGGCGCCTTCCCAATCTCCAGCCCGTAGGAGCCGAGAGCTCGGGGCCCCACTTCTCAGTGCGCCCTCAGAGAATAGCACCGAATCACTTCCGTCTCCCTGGCCTCCGGCCGAGCGCCGAGCTCACCCAGCCTGTGACCGGTTCAAGGTAACCTTGAGCTGAGAGCTGACTCCTCAGCTCTGTCTTTGTAGCTGGCTTCCCCGTTCTAATACCTGTAAGCTCTGTGACACTCAGACACCCCCGATCCTTCTGTGACCCTGCGGTACCTGGGGCCACGCTGACCCCACATGGGCTTCACCCCAGTTTAGCCTCTGCAGCAATGTCCCTCAGCGGAACAGACTTTTGAAAGTCCTATTTAGTGCTCTGTTGCTCTACCGCTTGCCGGGAGCCATCCCCTCCCCCCGTAGTCTATCTTCCTGTCGCTTTGGATTCATTTCTCCGCGAGTCCTACCTTTCAGAAAGTGGTTGATTTTCTGTTTCTAGAATTGCTGTTCTTCTCTTCGATCTCCCATTGGATTTGTAGGTGTTTGCAATCTTTAGATAAGCTCTCTAGCTGATCTCCTGCTATCTGATGTAGTCTCAGCCTGCTACTTCTCCTTCATTTTGACTCCTCCCCGAACCCCCCTAGTATATTTTTCAATTTGGTTATTTTATTCAGCTATATGATCTTTGTTTGATGCTTTCTTATATTTTCTATCTGTTGAAGTTTTCATTGTGTTTCTGTTCTTCACTATAGTTTTCTGAGCATCTTTATAACTATTACTTTAAACTCTATTAGGTAAATTACTTATCTATGTTATATTTAGGTTTTTTGCCTTGAGGTTTTATCTTATCCTTTCATTTGTAACATATTCCTCTATTTCCTCATTTTGCTTGACTTTCTATGTTTTTATGTATTAGGTGAAACATATACTTCTCCGTCTTGAAGGAGTCATTTTGTGTAAGGGATGAACCTTATCTTTCAACCATATGTGAACTCATGGTTATCTCTTAAACCTTCATGATTGTTGGTGGCTCAGTCAGTAAGGTGTCCAACTCTTGAGTTTGGCTCAGGTCCTGATCTTACAAGTGTGAGGTCAAGCCACATGTCCAGCTCTGCACTCAGCATGGAGTCTGCTTGAGATTCTCTCTCTCTCTCTCTGTGCCCCTCACCTCTCTCTCTCTCTCTCTCTCTCTCTCTCTCTTATTTCTCAAAATAAATACATAAAACCTTTAAAACAAAGTGTTCATTATTGTCAAAGCAGCTTGATTTGTTCTTTTTTAAAAATTTATTCTTGATAGGTCTCAGTTATTGTTGATGTACCAAGACCTGTCAGTGTTCCACATGGAAAGATCTCAGTCAGCAACTAGTTTTAGACTGAAAGCCAGATCATCTGGCAGGAGTTTTAAAGCATGCCAATACATACATTCCTTTGGACTGCAATTATAAACCCTGCTAGCCTCCAGACCAGACAATCTTGAGGGGGTCCCCTGGGCTATTAGTTGCAAAAATTAGGACTTTGTGCCCTCCCTCAGCCTTGCTACAGCTCACTGGTACCTCACAGAAATTAGAGCCCATATGAAGCTCTAATTTCACTCAGTTCACTCTATGTGAGCTCTCTCTCTCTCTCAAATAAATAAATAAAATCTTTAAAAAAAAAAGAGAGAGACCTGAAAACTAGGTAAACAGATTCTTCACAAGAAATGGTAAAAGGCCCACACATTTAGAGGTTACAGAGTGAGGGGGAGAGCACGGGCAGGGGAGGGGCAGAGGGAGAAGCAGACTCCCCATGGAGCAGGGACCTTGGAGCCTGATATGGGGCTTGATTCCAGGATGCTGGGATCATGACCTGAGCCAAAGGTAGATGGTTAACTTACTGAGCCACCCAGGCACCCCTAAGGTCTCTTTCAGAGGGAGCTTTTCCACATGTAGCGTAGATTTTGTGTGTCCATGGGAGGAAGTGAGTTCAGGATCTTCCTATGGCACTATCTTGGAACCTCACTTTATTGCCTTATTTTTAATTTAACTGTTTTTATCTATAATAATTTTTTGTCTTGCCTTAGTAGTTGTTTAATATTTGTGGTATAAATCTGTATCTCAGGAGTCAGAATCTGTGGTTTCAGGCCAAATATGGCCACTTGCTTATTTCTGTAAATACAGTTGTATTGGAACACAGCCACATCCATTAGTTTAAGTGTTGTCTATGTCTACTTTCATGCTTCAATGGCAGTGAAATTACATGGTAATTTTTTCTTGTAGAAAACATTGTATAGGCCTTATGAATTTATTTTTCTTGTATTCTGGATACTATTATTTTTTTTTTGTTTTTCCTAAAGGTTTTATTTATTTGATAGAGTGAGAGAATGAGAGCACAAGCAGTGGAGAGGGAAAAGGAAAAGCAGGCTCCCCTTTGAGCAGGGAGCCTGACATGGGGCTTGATTCCAGGGTTCTGGGATCATGACCTGAGTTGAAGGCAGACACTTAATCAACTTAGTCACCCCCTATTGTTTTCTTATAAGTAGTATTTAACTTTGGTCTTGGATGCAGTTAACCTTTTGAGTCTTGCTTTTAAGCTTTGTTATGTGGGACCAGAGCAGAATTTAGTCTAGAATTAATTTTTCCCAATACTGAAGCATGACCCTTCTTAGTACTCTAAACCAATACCCTGTGAATTATGAAACGTTTCACTCTCACTTTTGAGAATAGGACCTATCGTGTTACTTTGTGAATTCTGTGAATTCTTGTTTTTAATCCCTTAGGATTACCTGGCCTCAAGTAGTTTCCTCAATCCATGATTGGCAATTTTTTACTGAATGGCAGACTTTCTGAAATTTATCTTGTTAGGTGATCATATTATTGTATTCTTATTTTTTTATTTATTATTTTTGTATTCTTATAAATATTGAGATTTATTCTGGAATATAAAACTAGTTTGATTTTTTCAGGTTCTTAAGCTGGAGCACAACTAATCAGAGACTAATTTTGCAGCACTCTGAAGCAAAACACTTTGGATTACTCTGTCCAATATCCTGTGAATTATGAGGTTTTCTACTGTGATTAGAGGGAACAGGAAGTATTCTTGGTCCTGTGTAAGTTCCACAGAATAGTCCTCTAATCCTTTCATTGATTGTTTCCTAGCTCAGGATAATTTCCTCACTCCTTTGTCGTAAACATTTCTCTTCTAAATCCTTGAGGGAGACCTCTGCATAGCTCTATAGTTCTCTTTCTTTCTCTGAAATTCTCCTTTCTATACTCTGTCCTGTGAATTCTATCCTTCTTGTCTCCCCAGCCTCTCATTAACTCAGGGAGTCTTACAGGCTTTGCCTGACTTGGGCCTCCTTACACAGCTGCCTAGAAACTCTAGATAGTAAGGTAGGACAGCTGTAGGGCTTACCTTGTTTGTTTCCCATTTTTCACTATTCGTTGTCCTTTGTTGACTGATGGCTAATATCTTGAAAAGTGTCATTTCATAGCTTTTGTACTGTATTTTAGTTGTTTCAGGCAGGAAATGTATCCTGTCCTTGTCTACTTCATGTTGTCTTAAAGTGGTAGTCTGGGAATAGCATTTTAATTGGGTGATAGTGTTTCAACATCTCACTTCCAGAATTAAGATGTTGAGTGTGGGAGAAATATTATTGATTCCCAGAGCTCTGGAACGTGCTGTGAAAAAGGAACTATATGCTAGCCAGTGCTTAAGTGGCTAAGGTCTTTGGCTTGTATCTGTCTACATCCAGTGCAGTACATGCCATGCATGAACATAGACTGTGATCTTGGTATATTTTTTATTATAGAACAGAATTCAGTTTATGGTAGAGTCTATTTAGGACTCCTTTCCAAGGATGGTTATAAAGGACCTTGTTAAAAACTGCACTCAAGACACCAAATGGCAACAGTGAAAGGCTCCAAAATTCATGATTTCTTGTGTTATACTGTAGAAGTTTTAAGAATGTGTTTGAAAAATATTTACTTGTAGTCATTTCTAATTTTCTTTTAAACTCTTCAAACCTTCATGCTTGATGTGGGACTGTCTAAACCCATACTAGCACAGAGATGCAGTCAGTAAGTTTTGATTCCCAAGTCTGGAATATTAGGTAAGAGCAAGCATTTTAAATGAGTTTCCCAAAAGACAATAAATTAGTATATTCATTGAACAGGCTTTTAGAAAATGATTTCTTACTTCTATAGACAGCTTATTTGGTTACACTTCACTTGTGTATAGAAAAAAGACTGTTATGTCATCCAAACTGAGGTCATATTCTTCATGCCTTAGTAAAAGACTTTAAAAAGTGTATTTTTGTGTGCGTTAAAGAATATTATACTGTATGTCGTATATATTTCAAAGGAACAGTACCTCTCCAGATGGCTCTCCCACAAACACCTTCCCCCAAAAAAGCCATGTTTTACCTTGCTAATATTAAGAAAATATATCTGGATGAATGGCTGATAATTATAAAGCCACCAGTTTTCCCAGAATCAATTTACAGGTTTAAAAGTTTTTTTTTTTCCAGAGGGGAGGAGCAAGATGGCAGAGAAGTAGGAGACCTAAATTCCATCTGGTCCCAGGATTTCAGCTAAATAGTTATCAAACCATTCTGAACACCTACAAACTCAACAGGAGATCGAAAAGAAGAATAGCAGCAATTCTATGAACAGAAAAGCAACCACATTCTGGAAGTGAATATTTTTCTGGGGTTGTTGTTACTGTTTTAGTATTTTGTTCTCTCATTCATCTGTTCTTCTCTGGATAAAATGATAAGGTGGAAAAACTCAGCCCCCCCAAAAAAAGAACAAGAGGCAGTACTGACTGCTAGGGACCTAATCAATATGGACATTAGTAAGGTGTCACAACTAAAGTTCAGAATGATGATTATAAATATGCTAGCTTGGCCTGAAAAAAGCACGGAAGGTACTAGAGAATCCCTTTTTGGAGAAATAAAAGAACTAAAATCTAACCAAGTTGAAATTAAGAAAGCTATTAGTGAGGTGTAATAAAAAAAAAAGAGGCTCTAACTGCTAGGATAAATGGGGCAGAAGAGAGAATTAGTGATATAGAAGACCAAATGATGGAGAATAAAGAAGCTGAGAAAAAGAGAGATAACATACAAAATAAATAAATAAATAAATAAATAAAAATTTTTTAAAAATTAAAAAAAAGAGAGAGAGATAACAACTACTGGGCCATGAGGGGAGAGTTTAAGAGATGAGTGATACCATAAGATGAAACAATATTAGAATAATTGGATCCCAGAAATAGAAGAAAGAGAGACAGGGCAGAAGGTATATTGGAGCAAATTATAGCAGGAATTTTGCTAATTTGGCAAAAGGAACAAGCATCAAAATCTAGGAAGCACAAAGAATCCCCATCAAAATAAATAAAAATAGGTCAACACCCCATCATCTAATAGTAAAACTTAAAAGTTTCAGAGACAAAGAGAAAATCCTGAAAGCAGCTCGGGACAAGAGGTCTGTAACCTACAACAGTAGAAATATTAGATTGCCAGCAGACCTACCCACAGAGACCTGGAAGGCCAGAAAGTACTGTCATGATATATTCAGAATACTAAACAATAAAAATATGCAGCAAGAAAAAAAAATAGTATATCCAGCTAGGCTGTCATTAAAAATAGAAGGAGAGATTAAAAAGCTTCCAGGACAAACAAAAACTAAAAGAATTTGCAAACACCAAACCAGCCTTATAGGAAATATTGAAAGGGGTCCTCAAAGCAAAGAGAGAGCCTAAAAGAAACAGACCAGAAAGGAACAGAGACAATATACAGTAATAGTCACCTTACAGGCAATACAATGACACTTAATTCATATCTTTCAGTAGTTACCATGAATGTAAATGGACTAAATGCCTCAGTCAAAAGTCACAGCATTAAAAAAAAAAAGACCCATTGATATGCTGTCTGTAAGAAACTCATTTTAGACCCAAAGACACCTCCAGATTTAAAGTGAGGGGGTGGAAAACAATTTACCATGCTAATGGATGTCATAAGAAAGCTGGGATGGCAGTCCTTATATCTGTCAAATTAGATTTTAAGCCAAAGACTATAATAAGAGATGGGGAAGGACACTATATCATACTTAAAGGGTCTGTCCAACAAGCAGATCTAACAATTTTAAATATCTATTCCCCTAACATGCAAGCAGCCAATTTTATAAACCAATTAATAACAAAATCAAAGAAACACATTGAAAATAATACAATAATAGTAGGGGACTGTAACACCCCCCTCACTGAAATGCACAGATCATCTAAACAAAAGATCCACAAGGAAATATAGGCTTTAAATGACACACTGGACCAGATGGACATCACAGATATATTCAGAACATTCCATCCCAAAGCAACAGAATACACATTCTTCTCTAGTGCACATGGAACATTCTCCAGAATAGATCACATCCTGGGTCACAAATCAGGTCTCAACTGGTACCAAAAGATTGGGATCATTCCCTACATATTTTCATATCACCATGCTTTGAAACTAGAACTCAACCATAAGAGGAAAGTTGGAAAGAACTCAAATACATGGAGGCTAAAGAGCATCCTACTAAAGAATGAATGGGTCAACCAGGAAATTAAATAAGTCTCAAAAAAATAATGGAAACAAATGAAAATGAAAACACAACTGTTCCAAATCTTTGGGACACAGCAAAGGCAGTCCTGAGAGGTGAGTATATAGCAATACAAGCCTTTCTCAAGAAACAAGAATGGTCTCAGATACACAACCTAACCCTACATCTAAAGGAGCTGGAGAAAGAACAAGAAAGAAAGCCTAAACCCAGCAGGAGAAGAGAAATAATAAAGATCAGAGCAGAAATCAATGCACTAGAAACCAAAAGAACAGTAGAACAAATAAACGGAACTAGGAGCTGCGTCTTTGAAAGGATAAATAAGATTGATAAACCCCTGGTCAGACTTATGAGAAAGAAAAGTGAAAGGACCCAAATTAATGAAATCATGAATGAAAGAGGAGAGATCATAACCAACACCAAGGAAACACAAACAATTATCAGAATAGAGAGCCCACTAGATTGGCTTAGAGTCAACTAATCTTCGACAAAGCAGGAAAATAACATCCAGTGGATAAAGATCATCTCTTCAGCAAATGGTGTTGGGAGAATTGGACAGCCACATGCAGAAGAATGAAACTGGACCACTTCCTTACACCACACTCAAAATGGACTCAAAATTGATGAAAGACCTCAGTGTGAGACAGGAATCTACCAACATCCTAGAGGAGAACACAGGCAGCAACCTCTTTGACCTCAGCCGCAGCAACTTCTTCCTAGAAACATTGCCAAAGGCAAGGGAAGCAAAGGCAAAAATGAACTATTGGGACTTCATCAAAAGCTTTTGCACAGCAAAGGAAACAGTCAACAAAACCAAATTACAACTGACAGAATGAGAGAAGATATTTGCAAATGACATATCAGATAAAGGGCTAGTATCCAAAATCTAGAAAGAACTTATCAAACTCAATGCCCAAAGAACAAATAATCCAATCAAGAAATGCGCAGAGGACATGATCAGACATTTCCCCAAAGAAAATATCCAGATGGCCAACAGACACATGAAAAAATGCTCCACATCACTCAGCATCAGGGAAATACAAATCAAAACCACAATGAGATACCACCTCACACCAGTCAGAATGGCTAAAATTAACAAGTCAGGAAACAACAGATGCTGGTGAGGATGCAGAGAAAGGGGAACTCTCCTACACTGTTGGTGGGAGTGCAAGCTGGTGCAGCCACTCTGGAAAACAGCATGGAGGTTCCTCAAAAAGTTGAAAATAGAGCTACCCTATGACCAAGCAATCGCACTACTGGGTATTTACCCTAAAGATACAAATGTAATGATCTGAAGGGACATCTGCACCTAAATTTTTATAGCAGCAATGTCTACAATAGCCAAACTATGGAAAGAACCTAGATGTCCAAC
>NW_019154191.1:1167703-1223690 GCF_002288905.1 Enhydra lutris kenyoni
TGCAAGCTGGTGCACCCACTCTGGAAAACAGCATGGAGGTTCCTCAAAAAGTTGAAAATAGAGCTACCCTATGACCAAGCAATCGCACTACTGGGTATTTACCCTAAAGATACAAATGTAATGATCTGAAGGGACATCTGCACCTAAATTTTTATAGCAGCAATGTCTACAATAGCCAAACTATGGAAAGAACCTAGATGTCCAACAACAGATGAATGGGTAAAGAAGATGTAGTGTGTGTGTGTGTGTGTGTGTGTACACAATGGAATACTATGCAGCCACCAAAAGAAATGAAATCTTGCCATTTGCAATGCTGTGGATGGAACTAAAGGGTATTATGCTGAGCAAAATAAGTCAATCATAGAAAGACAATTATCATATGATCTCCCTGATATGAGGAATTTGAGAAAAAAGATAGAGGATCATAGGGGAAGGAAGGGGGAAAAAATGAAACAAGATGAAGCCAGAGAGGGAGACAAACAATGGAAGAGACTCTTCATCTCAGGAAACAAACTGAGGGTTGCTGGAGGGGGTGATGGGAAGGATGTGGTGGCTGGATGATACACTTTGGGGAGGGTATGTGCTATGGTGAGTGCTGCGAATTATGTAAGACTGATGAGTCACAGACCTGTACCCCAAAACAAATAATACATTATATGTTAATAAAAAAATTGGTTTTTCAAATAAAGTCCCCAATGGGAATTTTTGTTTGTTTGAATGTGACAGAATAATTTTACCAGCTTATCCAGAAAAGTAAACAAATAAAAAAAAACTAACACATTTTGAGAATAACACCCTTTTCTTACCCTACCTCTTGTTTAAAACCTGTAAAACTGCTGCTATAAGCTGAACATCATGATATCAACACAAGATTAGACACACACTGTAAATCCCCCAAATACTCATGTATATATGACTTACTATATGTTATTATGATAAAGGATGAATCACAAGTTAATGTCAGAGAGATTGATTGTTCAGTCAATGGTATATGATACATTGGTTAGATATTTCAGAAAAAGATCATTTAAAATTTTCATCTCTACCATACAAAGATACATTTTACTTAAGAGTTAAATCTGGAAAACAATTGTCCTAATAGAACATGCAGCCAAATGTGTTGTTGACCACTTAATGGAGGTTTCTCCTTAATCATTTAAATAATGAAGGAAAATCATACAGAAAGGATATGTAAATTTGACTGCATAAAATTAATAATTCCTGAATGTCAAAAACAAGCACAGAATGGTGAAAATATTTACAAGTAATGTGATGGAGAACTGACATTTTTAAAATTTGAGGTACTTGTACTGATTGAAAAAAAAACACCATAAGTAAATAATGGAAAATAAGCAAAAACATTACCGAGAATTCACTTACAAAATAGAAAGGCCTAAAGGACATGGAAAAATGTTTTAGTCTAGATATCAAAATTTAATTTAAAATTATTGGTGGTTGTGTAAGACTGATGAGTTACAGACCTGTACCCCTGAAACAAATAATACATTATATGTTAATTTTAAGAAATAAACAATTGGTGGCTTTCTTCTGTATCAGATTTAAAAAAAAAATTTTTGAAGAGTGCTATTGTGGATGTGGTAAGACAAATGCTTTCATAAATTGCTGATGGGAGTAGAAATTATTGTAAAATTTTTGGAAAATAGTTTTATTCTGTATGTCAAAATCTTGGACTGTTTATTTTCAGAGACCCAGTATTTCCTGTTTTATTTCTTAAAAATCCTTTTTGGGGAAATAATCATAAATATAAATAACACATATGCATATTACAGAGTTATTTAAAATAATGAAAAACTGAAAATAATCCAAATGAACACTTAGGTAAATTATGGTAAATTAGTATATTGGTATTGTGCAGCTACTGAAAACTGTGAATAAATTTTAAAGATATGGCAGAATGCTTATGTTACAATATTAAGTGGGGAAAAAAGGAAGCCACTGAAATAATATATATACTGTGATCTTAAATATGCTAAAACACACATGCATTCATACATACATAAATGATTTGAAGAGCAGACAACAAAAGACTAGCAATGCTTACCTTACCAGGTGCTAGTGTTTAGATGATGTTCTTTCATGGGTTCATTGGTGATAGGATGATTAGTAAATAGGAACACATTCATAGTAGTGAAACTAAAAATAAGCTGAAACATAACATATGGTGGAAGTGGCTTCTGTGAAAGAGGTAGTTCTTCGAGATAAGTATTCCTGAATTCAAATTGTAGGCCTGCTTCTTATAAGCTATATTATTCTAGCTATTCTGATTCTGAGTCACTTTCTCCAGAGGTAAGGTAGTGATAATATATATACCTCAGAGTGTTGTTTGAAAGGTTGTAGTAACATAATAACTGTAAAGTTACTGGCACATAATTTCTACTTAGTAAGTTTCTTATTTGTGTCTATCACGAGGCTTTTCACAGAGACAGCTTCATGACAAAATAATATGCTTGCCATAAAACTGTAACGTGGGACACCAGGTGGCTCAGTCGGTTAAGCCTCTGCCTTTGGCTCAGGTCATAATCCCAGGGTCCTAGGATCAAGCCCCGCATCGGACTCCTTGTTCGGCAGGGAGCCTGCTTCTCTCTCCGGCTCTGCCTGCCACTCTGCCTGCTTGTGTGTGTGCTCTGTCTCTCTCTCTCTCTCTCTCTTTGACAAATAAATAAATAAATAAATAAATAAATAAAATCCTTTAAAAAAAAAAACTATAACCTGGGCAAAGCTGCTTCTTCAGAGTTAGAAAGATTTTTGTTTAGGATTTCATGTGTTAGGTTTAAATGAAAATTTTGATTAGCCTTTCTGAGAAGTTAAATAACAAATACTTTTATTTTTAATAAGGTATCAAGTGAAAATTATGTTTTTATAACTTTACCATTATAATATTCAAATGAACTCCCTGAAATTTAGATAGTGCACGATCTTTATTTTTCTATAGCTTATTTTAAAAAGCAGGTAGAGTTTCAAAATTTATCTTTAACTGCTCATTCTCTGCAATTTTACTAGTAACCAGAGTCTGTATTATGTAATTGAAGGGCCATAATTCTAAATGGGCAAGTCAGTTATAAGGTTTAATGATATTTCATTCAAATTTTGAGCTTTCCTAATAATTCAGATATTTTTGTAGTGAAAATAACCAATTTCTAGACAAGTTATTTGTTTTGCCCATCAGAAGCCTTTGATAAGTCTTAAAAATTATATCCAATGGAAAAAAAATACATCTAATGGTTGAGTAGTACCTAATTTTCTGTGTAAATTTAACACTCACTTATGAATGAATATAGACATAAACCTATAATAAGTATACCTCATGGTTACACACATAGTATTTTATAGTTTACAATGCTTTTTTTCACATAAACTATTTTCACTCTTCAGTGTAGAAGATATGTAAATTCCATAAAATGTTTTAGGAAAATTTACATTAAAACAGTTAATATTGGGACGCCTGGGTGGCTCAGTGGGTTAAGCCACTGCCTTCGGCTCAGATCGTGATCCTGGGGTCCTGGGATCGAGTCCCGCATCGGGCTCCTTGCTCGGCAGGGAGCCTGCTTCCTCCTCTCTCTCTGCCTGCCTCTCTGCCTGCTTGTGTGTACTCTCTCTCTCTGACAAATAAATAAAATCTAAAAAAAAAAAAAAAAAAAAAAAAAAACAGTTAATATTGAAGGAAAGGATTCTTAAAGAGTTTAGTTTCATCTGTCTACTTTTTTTGTTTTTTACTTACCTAGATTTGTCTGTTTACCGGTTTTTTAATGACATAAATTTTAAAAGTTCAATATTGAAAAAAGGATCAAATGTTAAATTATTGTATTCTAGGTTCTGTTTACAGAGGAAGATGTGAAATTCTACCTTGCAGAACTGGCCCTTGCTTTGGATCATCTGCACCAATTAGGAATTGTATATAGAGACCTGAAGCCAGAAAAGTAAAGCTATATTCTCCTTATGAGTCCCTGTTACCAATACTTCTGTAACTACTTTTTTCTCCATTAAGTCTTTTATTTTATTTAAAAATTATATGAAAATATGAGCTATACAGTTTTATGAAACTTACTTGTGAAAAGTAATCTTTATGGGATACCCATTGATTTTATTTTCCCATTGATGTTAAATTAATCATTTACATATTTTCAAGTATATCAAATAAATATTATTTTAAAGTATATGATGACTTTTGTGTAAATGTTTTATATAAAAATATTTTATTCCATCTTCTTGTATATGATTTTTGATTTACAGCATTCTGCTTGATGAAATAGGACATATCAAGTTAACAGGTATGCAAATTTCCTTATTTTACCCTAAGTCCATTTGATATTTTTCTATAATATATATTTGTCTAAGCCTGTTTTCTTTTTTCCTTGACTTGTATTTTATTCATCTCTTTAGTGAACTAGAATTCATATAAAAGATAGGTAAGATAGCTCTCAATATGTTCTAATTGTAATGCCAAAAAATTATATACCAGAGAGTTACTATCCTGATTAACAAATGACATTTGGCTTTCTAGATAAAAATACATCATCTTAGTTTAGCCTATACTGAAAGATTTATCATAAGTAGTTATCACATTTGAAATACAGTGAATTATAAACTTAAACCAAGTGTTTCGGAATCAGAGGTTCATTTTTTTATTTGTGAAAATGTTTTATTTTTCTTTATTTTGAATATTGTCGGCTTACTATAACACAAGGTGCTAATCCTCACAGGATTCTTAAGTGTAAAATATCTTTATTATACCACTTTTAAAAACTTATTTTAAAATAATTATAGACTCACAATAAGTTGCAAAAATAGTACTGAGAGGTCTTGTCTACCCATCACCCAGCTTTCCTCAATGGTGACATCTTATAAACTATAGTGTTATTATCAAACCCCAGAAATTGATATGTATAATACAACTCACTGGACCATATACTTGGATTTCACTAGTTTTTGCATGCATTTTTTTTGTGTATAATTCTGTGACTTTTTATCACATGTACAGATTTGAATATCACCACCACAAATCAATATACAAAACTGTTTCACAACTACAAAAGAACTCTGTTGTGCTGCCCAGTTACAGTCTCTTGTGCTGCCCATTTTTTACAATCATGCCCTCCCCCAACTCCCCCAACTCCTGGCAAAGACTTATCTATTCTACATCTCTAGTTTTGTTATGTTGAGAATATGATATAAATAGAACCATACAGTACCCATCCTAGGCATTTGTCCTAGAGAAATAAAAACTTATGTCCACATAGAAATCTATACATGAATTTTCATAGCAGCTCTAATTATAATAGCCCAAGACTGGAAATGTCCCAAATGTCCTTCAAAGAATGCATAGATAAACAAACTGATACAACCATACAATGGAATACTGCCCAGCAGTAAAAAGGAAAGAATTCTTGATATATGCAGCAACTTGGATGGATTCAAGGGCATTATGCTGAGTGAGCCAATCTCAAAAGGTTACTTATGTTATAAATAGATAGTAAAATCTTTATTTAATTATCAGAATGTTAAAATGAAGATGTGGTCTTTACAGAGAATTTTGGACCAGTACACATTAAAGGTAAGTTGCTTTAAATTCCTAAGTATACTGCTTCAATGTAAAAATAAAGTATAAAGCTGTTAACTTGAAAGCTCAGGCAAATGTGACAAAGTTCAAATAAAGTTTAGTAAATATTTTTGAGTCATAGCTTGCTTCTCTTTTTCATATATAAAGGAAGCAACATAGGTTTAAAGGGATTATGAAAGGATAAGGAGAGAAAAAATAGTAGGAGAGAACAGTAGAATTTTAAGATTTTATATATTGTATAATTTTTATCTTACAGTAATCAAGTTTTAGTTGCAAAGCTAATTAGAATTTAATTCTTTTCGTTTTTAAAAATAAATTATACCTGTTTTGTCAGGGGTTAAGGAAGGGAGGTGGGGAAAAAGTAGAATAAATCCTACCTATATCTCTTTTATACAGTAAGATTAATTGGGTGAATAATGATGTCAAATTGTTTTATATTTAGTCTTATAATGTAAATTCTGCTTTTATAGCTTTTGGACTAAAACTAGCTGAGGAGGAAAGATTAATTAGAATAAATGTAAACTTAAAAGCAAAGGACAGATGCTTATAACAGGAAGAAAATGTGATACATATACACACACACACACACACACACACACACACACACACACACACATATATAAACAATCTATTTTCCTTAAAATGATGTAAATATTTCTTTAAAGAAACTATACAATAGTAAATATTAGTAATTTACACTGTTGTATAATTATAGCCTAATTCAGAGTTGTGTAATGAGTAATAAACGTATGGATTTAATCTCAAACCATTCCTGTAATGTCGGTTAAAGTGTGACTGTTCACGGCAAATATTCTAATACTTTACTTTTTTTCCCATTATTCCCTTTATTTTCTTTTTATCCTTTCTTCCTTTCGTTCTTTTCTTTTTCTTCCTTTTCTTTCTTTTTCTTCCCTTTCTTCCTTCCTTTCTTCCTTCCTCCCTTCTCCTCTCCCTGTTTTCCTCTTGTCCTTCCTATCTTCTTCCTTCCATTTTGAATACTATAGTCAAAAGTACCAGACTGATTGCTGTTTGTCATTGATACCTGTGGGCTATATCTAGGCAGGGTCTTCCCCCACATTGTTTCTTCTTAGGCTTAGGAGGAAGAATTAGGAGGTTTTCCTTAATCATAGGAGAGGGGAATGTCTTTCTTTTTACCTGTCCACTTTAAAAATCCTCTAGATAGAAAGAATAGATGGAATGTTTAACAGGTTACTCTAGAATGGCAGCGGACTATACAAATGTTTCTTGGTATGACTATAATTTGAGCGTAATTGACCTCATACTGAAAATATGATTGTATAGCAGAAGATCAACAGAATGAGAGTGAATACCCCCAAAATATCTGCATTAAATGTCAATATATTATTTATATTGCTTTTGTGTCTTTTTTTTTTCTGTAATACCCCACCTCATAGTCTCTACAGTTGATTTCAACTATCTGTGGTTGCTATAATGTGTTTTTGGAGTGACATAATTCAGGGTAATTTCTATAAAGAGAAGGGAGAAAAAATATACATTGTCAGAAATTTATATCACACAGTACTTGAGCTGGATATTTAAGAGAGAATGTATGCCTAAAATAATTTTAATAATTTTATGGTTATCTGCAAATTAGTCACTGAGATTACTTTTACCCATAGTAAATACTCATGAAATCATTGTTTTCTAGGCATGCTTTTAAAATTTGAAGTCTCAGAGTCATTTAAGGTTACAAAGATACACTGTCCCTCCCCACTCCAGAAAAAAAAAGCCTTTATAGAGCTGATTTCTGTATTTTGTTTTCAGATTAGTGGCTTGGAAAAATCTCTGATTAACTTATATCTTATTTAATCTTGTAGCTAATTCTTACTGTAAATTTTTTGTCAATTGATTGCTGAGCAAATTCTAGTGTTAAATGTCAGTTTTGTCAGAAAGTACAGCAGAGGACCTCTGTGGAGTGGTATAAATCTCTGAAAGGTAATGGAGGATAAGAAAATTCTCTTCCTTTTCTCCTCCTCTCTGGAATGGCCAAAGAAGCCAGTGTTCTTCTCTACAAGGTATGTTGTTTTATCCAGCTGAACTGACCTTGAGGGCTAAATTTTATTACATCTAATCTTTGACATGGAATGTGCAAGAGTTTAAAAGTCTCAAAATGGAGAGAAATAAAGTAGAAGTACGTTGAAAAGATTTTTTAAATTGTGGAAAAATCACAATGCATTCGAGTTATTATACAAGGGTAAGTGATTTTTAAATGAAAATATTGAGCATGGTTAGAAAATTAATTTCAAGAGACCCTAAAATTAATATTGATATTTTAAGAGATCCATATAGGACTTATGGCTTTATTTTCATTTATAGAATTAAGGTATAATTTACATCGAGTAAAACTCATTCTTTGGGTCTTTGTGGTGATGGAATTTTTCTTTATCTTGACTACATCCTTGTTATATTGTGGTTGTGATATTGTAATATAGTTTTGTAAGATGTTACCATGGGGGAAACTGGGTAAAGGGTAAATGAGATCTCTTGTAGTATTTCACATAACTGCATGTGAATTTGCAGTTGTCTCAAAATATAAGATTTAATTTTTAAAAATCACTTTTTCATCTATAGTTCTGCAAACTTTGACAAATACATTTAGTTTTATTCCCATTATCAACATAAAGATATAAAACAATTCTATCACCCTCTACAATTTCCCCATTATAAGTTAATCCTCCTTTTTACCCTAGACAAATATCAATCTAATTTCTGTCCCTAAGGTTTTGCCTTTTCCATGATGTTATGTAAATAGAGGCATACAGTAAATAGCCTTTTGAGTCTGGCTTCCTTTACTTAATATAGTGCATTTGAGATTAATCTATATTGTGTGTATCAATTTATTTTTTATTGCTGAATAGTGTTCCATTTTATCATGATGCCATGGTTTGTCTAATCCCCAATTAAGGGGTATTTGGCTTGTTTCCAGTTTTTGGCAGTGATGAATAAAACCACTGTAAATATTCATGTGCAGATTTTATGTGAACATAAATTTTTATTTCACTTGAGTAAATACTGAAGGAGTGGAATTGCTTGATCATATGGTAAGTGTATTTTTAACTTAGTGAGAAACCTCCAGAGTGTCATCCAAGTGGTTGCACCATTTTACATACCCAGCAGTAACATGTGAGTACTCTAGTTACTCTGCATTCCTGTCATTACTTGGTAGTATCAGTATTTTTATTTTAGCTATACTAATAGGCATGTAGTAGTATTCATTGGGGTTTTAATTTGAATTCCCCTAATAATTAATGACAGTGAGCATCTCTTTGTGTATTTATTTCTTTGGAGAAGTTACTGTTCAGATCTTTTGCCCATTTAAAAAAATATGGATTGTTTGTTTTCTTACTACTGATTTTCGAGGGGTTTTATTGAGTTTTTAAAATATATTGAGTACAAGAGCCTTACCAGATATGCAGCTTGCAAATATTTTCTCCAGTCTGTAGCTTCTTTTTTTTCTTCTCTGAACAGTATCTTTTGAAGAGTTTTGATTCTGATAAACACCAGTAATCAACTTTTTTTCTTTTATGAGTTATGGTTTTGATGTTGTATCTCAGAAACCCATGCCTAATGCAAGATCACAAAGATTTCCTCCTTTTATTCTTTTGGAAATTTTAGTTTTAGGTTTTCCATTTAGTTCTATGATTCATTTTTAGTTAATGTTTCTTTATGTTATGTGGATGTTTTTGTGTATTAATATCCTGTTGTTCTGACACCAAAGAAAAGAACTTAACTTTCTTCATGTAATTGCTTTTACACCTTTATCAGAAATTAGCTGACAATATATAGGCAGCTCTAATGCAGCATGTGGGATCTTAAAAAAAAAAAAAATCATTCCACTATGAATAATTACATAATGAAAAGCACAGGGCTTAATGGGAAAAATGGGGGCTAGTGGTTTAATACTCAAATATATAACCAGACAAAATAAATATAGGAAATTGATAAAAATGAAAGCATTCTTTTACACATTCTAAGTGTTTAAGAATATGTAAATTCTACAATAAGTAGGAGCCTTACTTTGGAAAAAAATCCTGAAATTTGCTTGTAGAATTGTTGTCAGAAGGGTTACAGTTTGTTGGTTCTTGTGAAGTAGTAGAAGATAGATTATCTGGAATTGGGAGGAAAGTTGTAACACTACAGGTGGACAGGAGTGGCTCATAATACACATGGTGAGCTGAAATAGCTGACCGATGTGTGGGGTATGTGCTTGCTTCAGCTAGGTACAGTTTTGTAGTGTTTCACCTAGTACTCTCTTGTAGACAAAATTGCACATAAGCCACACATAAGCCAACCCCATTTGAAATTCACATTATGCTCAAATTGTTCCCTAATGTATCAATCACATTGGAACAAATTTACATTTTCTTTTAATTTTTTTTTCAGTGCTCCAAAATTTATTGTTTATGTACCACACCCAGTGCTCCATGCAATACGTGCCCTCCTTAATACCAAAACAAGCACTATAGTAGAACTGTATGTGTTAGTCTATTCTTGGACACTGTCCTTTTGCATTGATATACATCAATATGTATGTCAATATATAGCATCATATATGTGACATATGTGTGTCTGCCTTTCTCCAATACCACAATTTCTTGATTACTGTAGCTTTATATTAAGTATTGAAAGTGAGGTAGAGTAAGTCATTCATTGTTTTTTTTCCTCCAAAATTACTTTGGGTATTATATTTCCTATAATATTTTTATGTAAATTTTAAGTTTAGCTTTTTGATTTTTACAAAAGAAATCTTGCTGGGATTTTTATTAAAGTTTCATTGACTCTAAAAACAGTTTCATTGACTCTGTAGATTTTTCTTTAAGATTTTATTTATTTGACAGACAGAGATCACAAGTAGGCAGAGAGGCAGGCAGAGAGAAAGAGGTGGAAGCAGGCTCCCTGCTGAGTAGAGACTCCGACACGGGACTTGATCCCAGGACCCTGAGATCATGACTTGAGCTGAAGGCAGAGGCTTTAACCCACTGAGCCACCCAGGCGCCCCTGTAGATCAGTTTTTTAGGAAAACTGATACTGTAATAGCACTGAATCTTCCAAACCATGCATACGATGTGTTTCTGCGTTTATTTAGATCTACTTTTATTTCTTTCAGCAGTGTTTCTAGTTTTCAGCATACAGATCTTACATATACTTTGTATATTTATACCTGTGGATTTTATGTGGGGGATTTTGGTGGTATTATAAATGGTACCTTTTGAATTTTAGCCTCCAATTTTTCATTGATAGCACATAGGAATAAGATTGATTTTCATATATTAGTACCTTTAGCTCTTGAAAGCCTTAAACAAAAATGGAAGCTCACCAAAGCCAAAGCATAATTTGCTTTTTTAGTGTTTTAAAAAGTGTAAGTTACTCTCTCCTTGTCTTAGCCTGATTTAAAACTTAGATCACTATGACAGCTTTGATTTAATTGTTGACCTCTCAAAGTTGCTGAATGATATTCTAGTATAGACATGAAAACATGTATTTTGATGATGAAATTTAACTGAGCAATCTTTAAATGCTCTTAAAGAGTGTATTATGAAATACAGGCTGCATTCCATTGTCTCACAGAAGAGGTTTCTAAAAAGTAATTATAGGCTATCCATGAATTGTTTTAAGGCCTAACACAATTTTATTTCTTTTGGTATTTTCTATTTTCTGAATATCTTCAGATATATTTTTGTGTCATATTGTTATTATAGATTTTGGACTCAGCAAGGAATCAGTAGATCAAGAAAAGAAGGCTTACTCATTTTGTGGTACAGTGGAGTATATGGCTCCTGAAATAGTAAATCGGAGAGGCCATTCCCAGAGTGCTGATTGGTGGTCATATGGTGTACTTATGGTAAGTAGTGTTATTTTTTTTTTAATTATGCCAATATAAAAGTAATATTATTTAGAATTTTAATTTAAATTTTAGAATGTGTAGGTGAGAATAGAGTTTTGACAGTTCATGATTACTAAAAATTTGTGACTGGCTAGCTGTTACACAGTAAGAATTAAAGTTTTGGTATTCTGGTTTCTTTTAAAGTTCCTAGAAGGAAAAAAAGGTAAATGGCACCATTCTTTTATAAGCTATTCAAATTTAAAACTTAGAAAAAGGCTTTCCAGATTTTAGGTTTCAGAATACTATGTTTAACTGTCACATGATTTTTAATTAGGTATCACAGAATTTAGCACTTTACCATAAACTGGCTTATTGTCAAATTGTTTCATGTATGTACCTAGAAAGATTGAAAACTTCTTGAGGAGAGCAATCCTGTTTCCTACTACTTTTCATCTTCCATGGTACCTAGCATAGTGGGCATACACACTGATTAATCTGATATAAATTAAGGATAGAATTTGCAGTATTAAGTAGGGTGATAAATGAATGGCTATTGAATCAATTTGCTTGTGTAAGCCATCTTTCTGATAATCCATTTTGCCTATTTACTACTGAATAACATACTATATGACACATTAATATATTAGTAACTATTAAAAACCTGGCATTTGGAGAGGGTAGTGGGGTTGGGATAAACTGGAAGTGCAATATTTGACATTTTTCATGACCTAAGAAGGCATATGGTCTGGTTGGGGAAACTGGATCAGCTCAGTCAACTGACAGTATACCTTTGGAATTCAGGCAAGAAATCACATACATTCATTTAGGAGACGTGGAGGAGGTGAAACTTAAATCCTGAAGCATGTATAAAATTTAAATAGCTCCAAGTCAGGAAGTATAGTGTTGTGATCATATTAGCAAGAAGTGGAGAACCAATTAGAATATTAGAATAGTAGTGGAGAGTGAGGGTGAAGGTGGAGGAAACGAGACTATGAGCCTATAAAGTTATATACATGTGATTCTCTGGAGTAGTAAGAAAGTTTTGTAGATTCTTTAAAAAGATGGTAATTAGAGCAAAAATGTATTTCAGGAAGGAAGAAAGAAGTACCTGATCTTAATACCTGATTTGATGTCACAGATGAAAGCAGAAGGAAAGGGTCAAAGATAAAGATACTTTTAAAATTTATGAACTTCAGGGAATTGAAAGAATGGAAGTTCAGTAGAAAAGAGATAGTTGGGAAGGAGAGCTGGTTTTGGAAGTGGAGAAATAATTTATAAAATATTACATAGGTTACTGTAGGTTTGTGGCTAACCGCTTGGTGATAATAAATTAGGAGAGGGAAGTGGAGAGAGGATCAAAATCATCTGGAGACTTTAAAAAAAAGACACACTACTCAGTCAGCCAACATACAATTTAATTTAGGGAGGGAGATGTGATTCCAGTATAATATCCTTATTCCTTTTGTCCTTGCCATTACCACCTCTACTCCTCCAATCCCCAGTAGAGAACCATATCTTTAGGTTTGGACACAAGGGACTGGAACTTGAGAACAATGTTCCCTATATACTATAATTTCTTTTTTCTTTTTTCCCTTTCTGTGGCTCCTACCTCTACTTCTTCAGTTTCCAGTTGAGAAACATTACTACAGGTTTGGGAGGGATGACTGGGGCTTGAGAAAGATTGAGGCTAGAACAGATTTGAAAGTCATCAGTGTATAGGGAAGAGTGGAATGGGTAAGCTAACTAAGGTTAAGAATTCAGATAAAGGAGCAGAGGACTGAAGCAAAAGCCATTGCTGAATCCAAGTTCAAGATTTAAATGTTAGAGATATATGTTGGCTTACTGAACATAATAATTAAAAATGAATGAAAAAAAGATTTAAATATTAGAGATATAAAAAGTTTTATCTTTAGTGAACTGTAATCTTAATTTTTAGATCTAGTCTTTTTTATGCCATTATTTAATGTTCTAATTATTTACATCGCAGTTAAATCTCTTAGAGAAATTGTTTTTATGCCATGTACAATGATCTCAAAAATTCTTTTTTATGATATTGGTATGTGTAGCTTCTTGTTCTTTTTTTGATTGCTTTTTTGGGGGGAGCAGTGAGGAGAATGAGAATGACTAAATCTTTTTTTCTTTTTATTTCACTAATGACTAGTGATGTTGAACATCTTTTTCATGAGATTATTGGCCTTTTATAGAAATTCTTTGAGTTTTTATTTAAATTCCAGTTAGTTAATATACATTGTAGTATTAGTTTCTGTTGTACAAAGCATGTATCAATTTGAAATGGCTCAATGCTAATTTTTTCCCATTCATTGTTAAATGTTTGCGTTAATTATGTTTTAAAAAGATTATCCACCATGACCAGGTGGGATTCATTCCTGGGCTACAAGGATGGTTCAACACTCGTAAATCAATCAATGTGATAGAACAAATTAATATGAGAAGAGAGAAGAACCACATGGTCCTCTCAATTGATGCAGAAAAAGCATTTGACAAAATCCTGCATCCGTTCCTGATTAAATCGCTTCAAAGTATAGGGATAGAGGGAACATTCCTGAACTTCATCAAATCTATCTGTGAAAGACCCACAGCAAATATCATTCTCAATGGGAAAAAGCTGGCAGCCTTCCTGTTGAGATCAGGAACACGACAAGGATGCCCACTCTCACCACTTTTGTTCAACATAGTATTAGAAGTCCTAGCAACAGCAATCAGACAACAAAGAGAAATAAAAGGTATTCAAATTGGCAATGAAGAAGTCAAATTCTCTCTCTTCACAGATGACATGATACTTTATATGGAAAACCCAAAAGACTCCACCCCCAAACTACTAGAACTCATATAGCAATTCAGTAACATTGCAGGATACAAAGTCAATGTACAGAAATCAGTGGCTTTCTTATACACTAACAGTGAAAATACAGAAAGGGAAATTAGAGAATCCATTCCATTTACTATAGCACCAAGAACCATAAGATACCTGGGAATAAAACTAACCAAAGAGGTAAAGGATCTGTACTTGAGGAACTACAGAACACTCATGAAAGAAATTGAAGAAGACACAAAAAGATGGAAGACCATTCCATGCTCTTGGATCGCAAGAATAAACATTGTTAAGATGTCTATACTGCCTAGAGCAATCTATACTTTTAATGCCATTCCGATCAAATTTCCATCAGTATTTGCTGGAACAAATAATCCAAAAATTTGTATGGAACCAGAAGAGACCCCAAATCGCTAAGGAAATGTTGAAAAACAAAAATAAAACGGGGGGCATCACATTACCTGACTTCAAGCTTTACTCCAAAGCTGTGATCACCAAGACAGCATGGTACTGGCATAAAAACAGACACATAGACCAGTGGAACAGAGTAGAGAGCACAGATATGGACCTTCAACTCTACGGTCAAATAATCTTCGACAAAACAGGAAAAAATATACAGTGGAAAAAAGACAGTCTCTTCAATAAATGGTGCTGGGAAAACTGGGCAGCTATATGTAGAAGAATGAAACTCTAACATTCTCTTACACCGTACACAAAGATAAACTCAAAATGGGTAAAAGACCTCAACATGAGACAGGAATCCATCAGAATCCTAGAGGATAACATAGGCAGTAACCTATTCGATATCAGCCACAGCAACTTCTTTCAAGATATGTCTCCAAAGGCAAAGGAAACAAAAGCGAAAATAAACTTTTGGGACTTCATCAAAATCAAAAGTTTCTGCACAACAAAGCAAACAGTCAAGAAAACAAAGAGGCAACCCACGGAATGGGAGAAGATATTTGCAAATGACAGTACAGACAAAAGGTTGATATCCAGGATCTATAACGAACTCCTCAAACTCAACACACACAAAACAGACAATCATATCAAAAAAATGGGCAGAAGATATGAACAGACACTTCTCCAATGAAGACATACAAATGGCTATCAGACACATGAAAAAATGTTCATCATCACTAGCCATCAGGGAGATTCAAATTAAAACCACATTGAGATACCACCTTACACCAGTTAGAGTGGCCAAAATTAGCAAGACAGGAAACAACATGTGTTGGAGGGGATGTGGAGAAAGGGGAACCCTCTTACACTGTTGGTGGGAATGCAGGTTGGTGCAGCCACTTTGGAGAACAGTGTGGAGATTCCTCAAGAAATTAAAAATAGAGCTTCCCTATGACCCTGCAATTGCACTACTGGGTATTTACCCCAAACATACAGATGTAGTGAAAAGAAGGGCCATCTGGACCCCAATGTTTATAGCAGCAATGGCCACGGTCACCAAACTCTGGAAAGAACCAAGATGCCCTTCAACGGACGAATGGATAAGGAAGATGTGGTCCATATACACTATGGAGTATTATGCCTCCATCAGAAAGGATGAATACCCAACTCTTGTAGCAACATGGTTGGGACTGGAAGAGATTATGCTGAGTGAAATAAGTCAAGCAGAGAGAGTCAATTATCATATGGTTTCACTTATTTGTGGAGCATAACAAATAACATGGAGGACAAGGGGAGTTAGAGAGAAGGGAGTTGGGGGAAATTGGAAGGGGAGGTGAACCATGAGAGACTATGGACTCTGAAAAACAATCTGAGGGTTTTGAAGGGGCGGGGGGTGGGAGGTTGGGGGAACCAGGTGGTGGGTATTAGAGAGGGCACGGATTGCATGGAGCACTGGGTGTGGTGCAAAAACAAGGAATACTGTTATGCTGAAAAAAAATTATAATAAAAAATAGTAAATAAGGCAAAAAAAGAATGATTCATTGGGAAAAAAAAAAGAAGATGCTATGTATCTATTTTCAGATTGCATTGGTTTTGGGACCTTAGCCAGATTAGACAAGACTGGAAAAAATTGATTGGTTTCATTTCCTACAGGTCACTTGTCAGTTGGGCTATGTGTAGTGGGGTACCAGAAGTGTAGGCCCTTAATGGACTTAGTTTTCTGGTCCTATATTGACCTATCATGTAGATCCTACATGATTTGATGATCATATATTACCTGTCTCAATTTTTTTCCTAAAGAATTTTATTATATATTCTAAGTTCTGCTAAATTATGTGTTACTTTCTATTTGTTTTAGTTTGAAATGCTTACTGGTACTCTGCCATTTCAAGGTAAAGACAGAAATGAGACCATGAATATGATATTAAAGTAAGTGTGAACATTATTTGTTTTCTTTTGGGAAAAATTCCTTGCTTTCAGTTTTGAGATACTTGTTTTCAGTTGACACAAAGAACATTTTTTCACACTCTTTTGTTTTGTTCTCCTACCATAAAAGAGACACTGTCTGTCATTGCTAAAGAATTCTTTTAAATTCTTTTTAAGATCTGTCAATTTAAAATATGGCTAGATTTAAGTGAAATTTTCTAAAATCTTCTTTTACAGAGCAAAACTTGGGATGCCTCAATTTCTTAGTGCTGAGGCACAAAGTCTTCTAAGGATGTTATTCAAAAGGAATCCAGCAAATAGATTGGGTATTCTTCATTGCCTTAGCTTTCATAACAATACATTGCATGCTTTGGGAGGATAATTGTAACTTTGTTTTCTGGCTAAGTTTATTTACTATTGCTATATATTTATACCTAGAAGTTTGCATTTCATATGTACATGGATCCAGTAAACTCTATTGTGTCTATAATTTAAAAATGGAGTGGTCTAGTTATTCAGAACTTTCATTTAATATCTATCATTATGTATATCATGTGGATTACCTCTTGTAAAATAATTCACAGAATTATCCCTTATATAGGTAATCCTATTACATATTTGAATGTAATTATTTTGTCCCTTCCAGTACTCTTCAAGGTAAATATGTCCCTAGTCTCTCATTATTTGGCTACTTACTGGTAACCTTTCCCTGGATCTGGATATGATCCTATTGTTTTATTTATGTACTTGTGTTAAAATTTCAATGTGACTTTGTTGCACTTTTTAATTTGGCCTTGAGATACAAGATTGTAAGTTTAATTGTGAAGGAAAAAATAAACCTCAATTTTAGTTATATGTTAAATGTTACTTTGATTTAACTTGCAAAGCATTTCAGTATTTCATGATACTTTATGTGCTTCAGTGTGAACATCAGCTATATTTTATCATTAAATCAAAAAACACAATAAAATATCAGATAAATCATAAAATTTTCACTGCAAGGAATCTATGAAATGTGCATACTCTTACACAGATAATAGCAGAGAAGCCAGGTAGAAGGCTTAAAAAATTACACCAGTAAAAAATTATTTCTTCTTTTATAGGTTCAGAAGGAGTTGAGGAAATTAAAAGACATCTTTTTTTTGCAAATGTTGACTGGAATGTAAGTTCAGTAGAAACTTTGTTACTGAGTGACTTTAATATAAACTAACACTGAAGAATAAAATGGTTATATTTGGACTTTGTTGATAAACTTAATGTAGTTTTTTTGGGGGTATGAGATTTTTACTTAGATGTCATTTTATGTAGATGTCATGGCAATTACTTTGAACCAGTAAATGTGTGGATGATATTTAGTAAATTTTTGTTACTCATATGGTTTACCTATTGAGTGTGGTTACTATTCTCCCCTATTCTCAGTTGGGGAATGTGAAGGAGGGAGAGAAAGGGGTAAGAGGGTAAATGATAAGGCAAATTCTTAAAGAAAATGAATTCTAATTTATTTTTCTTCTTCCTTCACATTCCCCAACTGAAAATAGGGAAGAATAACCACACTTAATTGGTAAAAAGCTTCTGTACAGCAAAGGAAACAATCAACAAAACTAAAAGGCAACCTACGGGAATGGGGGAAGATATTTACAGATGACATATCTGATAAAGGGTTAGTATCCAAAATATATAAAGAACTTATAAAATTCAACACCCAAAAATGAATAATCCAATTAAAAACTGGGCAGAAGACATGAATAGACATTCTTCCAAAGATAGACAGATGACCAGCAGATACATGAAAAGATGTTCATTGTCACTTGTCCTCAGGGAAATACAGAACTACAATGAGATATCACTTTATATCAGTCAGACTGGCTAAAATTAACAACACAGGAAACAACAGGTATTGGCAAGGATGCAGACAAAGGGGAACCCTCTTACACTGCTAGTGGGAATGCAAACTGGTGTAGCCACTCTGAAAACAGTATGGAGGTTCATCAAAAAGTTAAAAATAGAACTATCATATGACCTAGCAGTTGCAATATTAGGTATTTACCCAAAAATACTGATTCAACGGGATACATGCACCCTGATCTTTATAACAGCATTATCAAGGATAGCCAAATTATGGAAACAGCCCAAATGTCCATCAACTGATATAGATAAAGAAGAAGTGACATATAGATAGATAGGTATCTATCTATCTATATATATTAGAATATTACTCAGCCATCAAAAAGAATGAAATCTTGCCATTTGCAATTACAAAAACGGAACTAGAGTGTATTATGCTAAGTGAAAAAAGCCAGTCAGAGAAAGACAATTATATGGTATCACTTATATGTGGAATTTAAGAGACAACACAAATAAACATAGGGGAAAAGAAAGAGAGGCAAACCAAGAGACAGATTCTTAAATATAGAAAACAAATTGAGAGTTGCTGGAGGGGAGGGGTTGGGTGGGAAATGGGTTAAACAGCTGATGGGGATTAAGGAGGGCACTTGTTATAATGAGCATCAGGTGTCATGTAAGTGATGCCTCACCAAATTCTATACCTAAAACTAGTATTGCACTGTATGTTAACTAGCTGGAATTTAAACTAAAAGTTGGAAAAAATGATTTTTATAATTGTACAACTGCATAACATAACCCATTAGTATTAATACCCTGAAAGGCCACTCAGTAGACATGCTACATGGGAGTCTGCCCTGTGTCATAGGTGTGTGCCTCCCTTTCCTGGTGTCCTTGTATCCCCTTGTCATTTTTTTTCCTAATCTTGTCTACTCTTCCTTTCTCCTCAACTAGACAACTGCAAATTCCTTTTTTCCATCAGTCAGTTTATGTTCATTGTTCTTAATTTAAATAACAAAAGAATTGTTTATATATTTCAATAAATGAAAATCAGAGTAATTATCTATTAATTTCCCCCCACTTTGGGACTGTGACCTTTTAAGAAAGCAGATTTTCGAAAGAGGGTAATATATTTTCATATGTTTTAATATGTTTTAAATGTCTTTCGAAAACTTGTTTTAGAAAGTTAAATTGTTAGACAAGATTATATTTTTAGATTATATAGTAAGAGCCCTAAACAGTATATTTAAGACATATTTTTATGTAACAACAAAATATTTTAGGTGAAATATATACTTCTTAAAGATAATCTAGGGGCACCTGGGTGGATCAGTGGGTTAAGCCTCTGCCTTCTGCTCAGATCATGATCTCAGGGTCCTGGGATTGAGCCCCACATCAGGGTCTCTGCTCAGGGGGGAGCCTGCTTCCCCCTCTCTTTCTCTGCCTGCCTCTCTGTCTGTCAAATGGATAAATAAAATCTTTAAAAAAAGATAATCTATTAGTTTTGAAATTCTTGAATATTATTAGTTATTTCTGTATGGTCACATTGTGATACATTGTACATGGTTATTTTACCAATGAGAATTCAAGTCAGTTTTTGATATCCAAAATTGAGCATCATTCCTTGTGACTGCAACTTTTGACATCATTGTTGTGTTTCCTGGTCTCATTTAACTGTGTACATTCTCTCTCAAATTTTTGGAATTTGGTTAACAGGTATCTGAAGCCTGTCAGAATTTTATTTATTAAACTGTGAGTCTTATGTTAAGGACTGTGAAACTTATGTTCTTTCCCTTTGAAAATATAATAATTTTAAAATGTTAATATGATTTTGTGTTATCCTGTTTTTTTTTTCTAGAAATTATATAGAAGAGAAGTTCAACCTCCTTTCAAACCTGCTTCTGGAAAACCAGATGATACCTTTTGTTTTGACCCTGAATTTACTGCAAAAACACCTAAAGGTAATGTATGTTTATATGTAACATTAGGGCTGTCATTCAGTTAGATTGTTAAAAATAAACTAGCTTCTTAGGTAAAAACTAAATGAATTTTAAGTTTGCAGAGGGTTGGTTTGCCCTGTATGTAAGTGTGGAGTTTATCTACAGCATTGCTTGGACATCTTTCAGAGAATTTAAATAGGAAGTATTTATCAGGGAAGCAAGGGCTAGAGGAAGGGGTAAAATTTTTTCATTCTTTTTTAAAAAATATTATTTATTTATTTATTTATTTATTTAATTATTTGAGAGAAAGAGAGAGAATGAGAGCGAGCACAAGCAGGTAGAAGAACAGAGGGAGAGGGAAAAGCAGACTCCCTGCTGAGCGGGCAGTGGGACACAGGGCTCCATCCTAGGACCCTGGGAACATGACCCGAGCTGAAGGCAGATGCTTAACCAACTGAGCCACTCAGGTGCTCCAAGTTTTTTCATTCTTGTTTTTAAAGTCCTTTGACATGCTAATGATTTACAGGGTAATGATTTACTAAGGAAGTAAAATGAGATATATCACTGACTCTTACAATTTATAATTTAATGAGGTCTACTTATAATAGCATCTATTTCATATATTAATTCAACAAATATTGAATATCAACAAATATTGAAGGTACTAAGCAGTGAAGATGCTGCAGTGAACAGAAGAGGCAAAAATTACAATCTATGGGACTTGCATACTAGCTAGCATGGGGAGATAGATCGTCTGCAGTAAATCAAACACATGATATACTATGTCTGTTGGAAACATTTAATGGTTTCTTTTATAAATATAAATAAAGAAATGCTAACATTTCATATCACAGAATTCTATGTAGTTCTAATTAAATTTAATTATTTGGACATTAGATTCTCCTGGTTTGCCAGCTAGTGCTAATGCTCATCAACTCTTCAAAGGATTCAGCTTTGTTGCAACTTCTATTGCGGAAGAATATAAAGTCACTCCTGTCACAAGTGCAAACGTGTTACCAGTTGTTCAGGTAAATTCCACTTAATCAGATTATTTGGTGTAGGGATATCTATTTCTTTCAGTTATTGCTAATGGATTTACAATAATTTTAAGTGATTTTAAAAATTTATTTATTTTTATTATGTTCAGTTAGCCAGCATATAGAACATGATAAGTTTTTGTTGTAGTGTTCAACGATTCATTAGTTGCATATAACACCCGGTGCTCATCCCCAAAAAATGTTCAACATCACTAGCCATCAAGGAAATACAAATCAAAACCACAATGAGATACCACCTTACAGCAGTTAGAACGGCCAAAATTAAGAAGACAGGAGGCAACAAGTATTGATGAGGTTGTGGAGAAAGGGGAACCCTCTTACACTGTTGGTGGGAATGCAAGCTGGTACAGACACTCTGGAAAACAGTAATGAGGTTCCTCAAGACGTTAAAACTTTTAGGTGATTTTTAACTTCTTAATTTATCTCTGTGTATAATATGATTTAAAGATGTCTCCTCCATATGTTTTGGAAAAAAGCAGATAGTATTAATTTTTAATTGTATTTTTTATTGTATTTTTTTAATTGTATTTATGTATCTCTTCTGGCAAGAAAAAGATAATGGCAGTGTCTAAACTAGTTGTTTTATTGTTTTGGCTTTGGGGATCTCAAAAACCTAAAATTTAAGATCAGCAATGAATCTTCTTTAACCCATTTATAAATACTGATAAAATTTCTCTATAATGAACTTTTTTTAAAATTTCAGATTAGTGAATATTTAGGAGAGAAGATAAAAACCTGAAAATATTTCATTCTCTTTAATATTTTACTTTAAAAAAAATAGATAAATGGAAATGCTGCACAATTTGGTGATGTATATGAATTAAAAGAAGATATAGGTGTTGGCTCCTATTCTGTTTGCAAGCGATGCATTCATACAGCTACCAACATGGAATTTGCAGTGAAGGTATTATCTCTGAGCCTAACCTGTTTGTTTAAAAATAATATAAATTTTATAAGTTTATAAATATATATAATTTATAAGTTATTTATAAGTTACATATATATGTTTTATATATATAAAATTACAGGGTAGCTGACACATTTTTCAGTGGAGCAAGTGGAGATAGCAAAGATAAGATTATAGGGGATTTTTTTTTTCCAGTTTTTAAATTCAAGTTAGTTAACATATATGGTAAAATTAGTTTCAGGTGTAGAAATTTAGAGATTCATCACTTACGTATAACACCCAATACTCATCATAGGTGGGGGAAAAGTCTTAACACTTAATATTTTCATTTGAATTTCTTTATAAGACTATTTTGGAGGAATGGTATATTTCATGAATGTCTTGTTTTAAATAGTTTTATTGTTATATGTTAAGATTGTGCAATTGTGACAATTACTGTTACATTTTGATCACATTATCTGTTGGTATAGTTTCAGTTAAGTGGGATATAATGTTAAGGAAAATGTTCTGGTTTTTTATTGTTACGTTTCAGTTATAGGAAAATTTTAAATGTTAAAATAATGTAAAACTAGCATCACTCTCGAGTTTTCAGTGTTTACTTAAAATATAACCAAATTGAAAATATTTCATTCATTTTTAGACAAAGCAAATAATATGGTTTTCTCTGAGATTTTTCTTGACTTATTTCTTAGATCATTGACAAAAGTAAGAGAGATCCCTCAGAAGAAATTGAAATTTTGATGCGCTATGGACAACACCCCAACGTCATTACTTTAAAGGATGTAGGTATTCAAAATCTATGTATCAGCTAAGCTAATGAAGTTCTGACTTGACACTTTATTTCCTTTTTGAAACTTTTCATGTTTATGGTATATTCTACTTTTAGGCCACAGAAATCTCAAAAACCTTAAATTAGCCGCTTTAGTTCTTTTTTTTTTCCCTGTGATTCTGTACTCCTATACCACATCAAAAAGGAACCACGATGGTTGGTAAATGACAGTGTCCTGATGGCTTGAATATATTCTGACTGGTCAACTAATCAACATCATAAGCAGCACCATTTATTATTCTGTAGTACTGTAAGTGTAGAAGATATAGATTTGGAATCTGCCGAATTCTCAAATAGTTTACTTTCTTGATTATATAGCAAATGGCTATAACATTATGGATTGTTTGTTGAGTGAGATAGTATTATGCATTTTGATTTGTAATCTTTAAGCAGTATTTTGTTTTATATATATATGCACACATTCACACACACACAGACACACATACATACACACATATCTGTGTACACTAACACCTCACATGCCCTGAATTGAAGGGTACACATATTTTTCTTAATTTATTCTCCTTAATATAGTATTTGAAATCAACAAATATTTAAGATACCATATCAGATAATGGACTGTGAGGGCAATATTTAAAAACAATACATTTACTGCCAGAAGGAAGCTTATTATTAATAGGAAAGAGAAGTGGCTATAATATAATAAAAAATGAGATAGGTGCTATTTGAGAGACACAGAGTTCTGTCGTTCCTCTTATACCATTTGTGAAGTATAATGTACAACTTCAAAAGTTAATACAATCATATGTTTAACATGGTCTCGAAACTGTGTAGGAGGTTGTTTAGCCATTTTAATCTTCAGTGTAGCCTGTACTATATTAACAGTAAGGGGTTAATGTCCTTTTTAAATCATAGAGGTTCACTAGAAAAGGAAAGTAAATATAATTTCAAAATTTCAGAATTATAATTATAAATAATAATATTTAAAAAATTTTTTTTTTAGGTTTATGATGATGGTAGATATGTTTACCTTGTTACGGATTTGATGAAAGGAGGAGAACTACTTGACCGTATTCTCAAAAAAAAATGTTTCTCAGAACGGGAAGCTAGTGATGTACTGATTGTAATAACTAAGACAGTTGACTATCTTCATTGTCAAGGAGTAAGTTGTAGTTATATTCTCCCCTTCAATTTTGAGACTTCTGTATCTTCATAAAATTATATTTAGGAGATGCAACCCAAAATGAATTTTCTTGTAACGTATATTTCTATAGAGAATATCCTAATAAAATTCATAATGTAGTGAAAGTTACAGATTTAGGAAATTGGGTAATACTTTATTAATTCTCTTCACTCTGGCTGTTGCCCTGATTTAAGAACATATTAGTTTTAAGATGGTTTGAATTATATAAATATATCTAACTTTGATTTTGAAATTATTAAACCTAATCAAACTTAACAGTCAAAATAATTATCCAAGGACATGTTGTGAATATTATTCAAATTATGCTGTATCTGACATAAAAAGTTCTGGCAGTAAAAGGACTTGTATATCTTTTTTGAGGGGTATAGTTGACATACAATGTTACATTAGCTTCAAGTGTACCACATAGTGATTCAACAACTCTATACATTATGCTGTACTCACCACAACAGATGTAGCTACCATCTGTCACCATACAATATTCCCTATGCCATACTTCTTATTCCTGTGACTTACTCATTCCATACCTAGAACTCTATTATCCCTTCACCCATTTTGCTGATACTTCTACCTGCTCTCCTCTGGAAGCCATCATTTTGTCTCTGTGTTTATAGGTCTGATTCTGCTTTTTGTTTATTTTTCATTTGTTTTTTAGATTCACTTGAAAGTGAAATTTTACGGTATTTGTCTTTCTCAGTCTGACTTATTTCCTTTAGCACAATACCCTCTAGGTCCATCCATGTTGTTGAAAATGGCAAGAACTCACTTTTTTGTGGCTGTGCACTAATACCCCATTATAGACACACACACACACACACACACACACACACACACACACACATCCTATCTTCCTTATCCATTCATCTGTGGATGGACACTTAGGTTGCCTCCATATGTTGGCTATTGTAAATAATGTTGCAGTAGACATAGGGGTGTCTATGTCTTTTTCAGTTAGTGTTTTTGTTTTCCTTGGGCAAATTCTCAGTAGTGAAATTATTAGATGATATGGTAGTTCTATTTTTAACTTTTTGAGGAACCTCCATACTGTTTTCCACAGTGGCTGCACCAGTTTACATTCCCGTCAGCAGTGCTCTACAGTTCCCTTTTTCCACATCCTTGCTAGCACTCGTTATTTCATGTCTTTTTGATTCTAGCCATTCTTACAGTGGTAAGGTGATACCTCATTGTGCTGATTTGCATTTTCCTGATGATGAGTGATACTGACCATCTTTACATGTGTCTATCACCCATCTCTATGTCTTCTTTGTAAAGATGTCCAGAGGACTTATATCATGACCCTTGACAGCCTCTCCTCCAAATACAGTAACAAATTTGGTTTCTAAGCATTTGAAATATTAATATATTAAAATTTTTGGTGGAGGAGCAGGCCTATTATTTTGCTTCCCATGTCTTCATAAAGAAAGCAAGTGAATTGAGTTATGAAAAAAGTCAATTTTTATTATATACAGTTATACAAGGAAACAAAGTCACAAATAATTTAAAATTTTACATTTGAATCAGTTGTAATAGTACATACATACTCACTTAAGTATAAAAAATTTAAAAATGAACAATTCAGAATTGGCACAGTGAAAATTCTATAGGGACCCTTCTTTTAATTAAGATAAATAAGCCAGTACGTATTGTGTGTTTTAAGAGAGTATATTTTAAATATTTTGAAATATAAACTGTATAGTGCTAAATTTGATTCCTTGACTGTGTTCACCAAGACTCTCTAAAATAAAGGGTGACCAGGGTTTCTGAGAAAAGTAAAATAACTGTTTTTTTCTTTATTACTTTAGAAACCTTCAGATTCTTATAGCAATTAAGTCAATGACAGAAATATATCGAGTATTTCTACATGCCAGGCATTGTAAAAGGTATTACAGATTCAAGCATGAGTAAGACTTGGTCCTCGTCTTTAAAAAACTTTTAGTGCAGTAAAATGCTGATTAAAGATAGGACTAGAATAAACGAAGTTGATAATATTAGTAGAAAAATCATCACATAGAGAATTTCAGAATATTTTCCATTTCTAGCATTTCATTTTGTTCTCACTGCCTTTCTTCTGAGTTTCATGCATTGCGAACATGTTTTTGTTTTACTTCATTGATATAGTTATTATAGCCACTTAATTTTTAATATTTCTTTTATAAATATGTATTTTATGAATTTTGAACAGTACTTTTTATTGAGATATAATTGGCATATAACATTAGGTAAGTTTAAGGTGTACAGCATGTTGCTTTGATACATTTATGTAATGCAAAATGACTTATGTATTGCAAAATGTACAGCATTAGTTAGCACTTTCATCACCTCACATGTAATAATGGCCCCTTTAAAATCCTTGTCAGGTCCAATGTGGTTCATCTTGGAGTTGGAATTGATTTTCTCTTTTCATGAGCTGTGTTCCATTTTCTTGGTTCCTTGTATATCAGACATTTGATTGTTATGTTATGAAGGTTTTCATATTTTTATTTTTTCTTCAGTGATTATCATTTTGTTTTGGTGGATAATTTTCTTGGCAGGTTTGCACTGAAAACTCTGCTTTTGGGGCAGCAGCTCTGGTCTCTGTATCTTTTATCTTTGTTTGAATTACATTGCCCTTCTTCTGTGTATTTTTGATTCAGGGGTCAGTTCTGGCTCTTTTCCTAATGGAATTTATCCCAAGCATTCATGGTTTCTTAGCATCTCTTTTCCGTTCCTCCCAGCCAGAAAGACTGTGGGCTTTTCCACATGTGTTTTCACCATCACTGTGTGACATAGGAACTGCACTTAACCCTAGGCTAAAAGCCACAGATATGGGAACCTTACTTATAGCTCCCTGTATTCCCTCCCTCAACGAAGCGTATACATCGCATCAGAGTCTGTCTGCTTCTGTTCATTCTGCTATACCTTCAGGTAGTTGATTTTTTAATTATGTTCAAGTTTTCGAGCTATTTACTATGGAGAAGAACATGTTAAATAGGCTCTTAGTCCATTATTTCCAGAAGTGGAATTGTGAATTGAGTTTTGACATTTTGAGGTTGGAAATGATTAACAAAACTTATGGTTTGAATAGAAACTGGAACATTTATTGGACAGAGATAATTTCTTCTACATGCTTCAGGCTATCAAAGCCTTCGTGGTTGGAGAAATTGTCATTTTCAAAATTTTATGATTTAGAAAGTTCCTTCTCCTGGAAATTCTTTAAGTGTTTCATTTCATAGATGTTTAGTTCACTATAGAAATGTAATTTTTTTCTTTTATGTTCAAGGTTGTTCATCGTGATCTTAAACCTAGTAATATTTTATATATGGATGAATCAGGCAATGCAGACTCCATTAGAATCTGTGATTTTGGGTTTGCAAAACAACTTCGAGGAGAAAATGGACTTCTTTTAACTCCATGCTACACTGCAAACTTTGTAGCACCTGAGGTATTTGTTAAAACTTAAAAGTATTGGCCTTTTGTTCTTTTCCTTTAGTTGAATATGTATGATGTCATGCATATGTTACCATTGATAGGTAAAAGCTGAGTTATCTTATCCTTTCCCAACTCTAAAGCTCTTTAAATCAGTGAATTCTGATAACCTCTAACATAAATATTCAGACTAGTAACTAGCAACTGAAAACAACCTGAATGTATAATCATTAGACTACTCTTTTTTGTTGGGTTATGTACTAGCATCAGAATCATACACTTTTAGAGCTGGGAGAGCGAATAGAGATAACCCTATCTTCAACATGTTGAATGTTCTAAGTGAAAAAATTGAAGCTCAAAATACTTTAAATAAGTTTTTCAAGACCTAGCATTCACTTTTTAATAAAGCCAGGATAGATTTTCAGGTATTTCAGTTTGGACTGAGCAAGAGGTAATTTATATCGTTTAACATTATACATGACGTATAAAGGCAGTGCCATCAATTGTCTTTAAGATCTAATTCCTGGAAAGGATGAATACCCAACTTTTGTAGCAACATGGACGGGTCTGGAAGAGATTATGCTGAATGAAATAACTCAAGCAGAGAGAGTCAATTATCATATGGTTTCACTTATTTGTGGAGCATAACAAATAGCATGGAGGACAAGGGGAGATGGAGAGGAGAAGGTAGTTGAGGGAAATTGGAAGGGAAGGTGAACCATGAGAGACTATGGACTCTGAAAAACAATCTGAGGGTTTTGAAGGGGCAGGGGGTGGGAGGTTGGGGGAACCAGGTGGTGAGTACTAGAGAGGGCACGGATTGCATGGAGCACTGGGTGTGGTGCAAAAACAATGAATACTGTTACGCTGAAAAGAAATTAAAAAAAAAGATCTAATTCCTGGAGAAAACAGCTTCATAGGGATTTTTATAAGCAGAGGGATTTTTCTTGGAAAATAACATTTATATGTAGATATTACAGGGAAGAGTTAGGAAACGTGAGTCTGGGGAGGTAAGGGATATAGATTTCACATTTGTCGGTTCTGATACTGGGGATGGGAGCTTTGACAGTAGCAACTCCCATAGGAGTGAAAGTATGGTTGATCAGAAATGAATTGGGGGGGGGGGCGCCTGGGTGGCTCAGTGCGTTAAGCCGCTGCCTTCGGCTCAGGTCATGATCTCAGGGTCCTGGGATTGAGCCTTGCATCAGGCTCTCTGCTCAGCAGGGAGCCTGCTTCCCTCTCTCTCTCTCTCTCTCTGCCTGCCTCTCCGTCTACTTGTGATCTCTCTCTGTCAAATAAATAAATAAAATCTTTAAAAAAAAAAAAAGAAATGAATTGGGGGCTGCCTGGGTGATATAGTCGGTTGGGCATCTAGCTCTTGGTTTCAGCTGGGGTCGTAATCTCAGGGTCATGGCATTGAGCCCCAAGTCAGGCTCTAGCTCAGTAGGGAGTCTGCCTAAGACTCTCTCTCCCTTTGCCTCTCCCCATCCTCTCTCTCTAAAATAAATTTTAAAAACTGAATCAGGGATGGCACTGGCCATATAATGTCTTTGTTTGTAAATTAGTAACTGTTCTTATATGTTATGAATAATGCTAACCCATATGAGTTACCATATGTTCAGCACAAAACAAAATACACAAAAATCTTCAGGTTTGAAAACTTAAATTTTCCAAGTCAAAGAAGAGCAGTAAAATAATTTGAGGATAAATTCCTATCTCATATGCATGTTTTCTGATTTTTTTATGTCAAATACTATCCCTTTCAGGATTATGATTCACATCAGAAACAGCAAGATATTCATATTTAAATATCAACAAATCTGTATTTTAATAAGTATATATTAGAAAAATATTGTTTTGTATTTTATTGTGTTATGTTAGTCACCATACAGTACATCATTAATTTTTGATGTAGTGTTCCATGATTCATTGTTTGCGTATAACACCCAGTGCTCCATGCAATCCATGCCCTCCTTAATATGCATCACCAGGCTCACCCATCCCCACAGCCCCCTCCCTTCTAAAACTCTCAGTTTGTTTCCCAGAGTCCATAGCCTCTCATGGTTTGTCTCCCACTCCAATTTCTCCCCCTTCCTTTTTCCCTTCTCCTAATGTCCTCCTTGCTATTCCTTATGCTCCACAAGTAAGTGAAACCATATGATAATTGACTTTCTCTGTTTGACTTATTTCACTCAGCATAATCCCCTCCGGTTCCATCCATGTTGATGCAAAAGCTGGGTATTCATTCTTTCTGATGACTGAGTAAAATTCCATTGTGTATATGGACCATATCTTCTTTATCCATTCATCTGTTGAAGGGCATCTTGGCTCTTTCCACATTTTGGCGACTGTGGCCATTGCTGCTATGAACATTGGAGTGCATATGGCCCTTCTTTTCACTGCATCTGTATCTTTGGGGTAAATACCCAGTAGTGCAATTGCAGGGTCATAGGGTAGCTCTATTTTTAATTTTTTGAGGAACCTCCACATCGTTTTCCAAAGTGGCTGCATCAACTTGCATTCCAACAAACAGTGTAAGAGGGTTTCCCTTTCTCCACAACTTCTCCAACATTTGTTGTTTCTTGCCGTATCAATTTTTGCCGTTCTAACTGGTGTAAGATGATAACCTCAATGCAGTTTTGATTTCAATTTCCCTGATGGCTAATGATGATGAACACTTTTTCAAGTGTCTGTTAGCCATTTGTATGTCTTCTTTGAAGAAGTGTCTACTCATGTCTTCTGCCCATTTTTTGACTTGATTATCTGGTTTTGGGGTGTTGAGTTTGAGGAGTTCTTTATAGATCTTGGGTATCAGCCCTTTGTCTGTAGTGTCATTTGCAAATATTTTCTCCCATTCTGTGGGTTGCCTCTTTGTTTTGTTGACTATTTCCTTTGCTGTGCAGAAGCTTTTTATCTTGATGAAGTCCCAAAAGTTCATTTTTGCTTTTGTTTCCCTTGCCTTTGGAGACGTCCAAACTTCCAAAGAAGTTGCTGTGGCCGATGTAGAAGAGGTTACTGCCTATGTTCTCCTCTAGGATTTTGATGGATTCCTGTCTCACATTGAGGTCTTTGATCCATTTTGAGTTTATCCTTGTGTATGGAGTAAGAGAATGGTCGAGTATCATTCTTCTGTATATAGCGGTCCAATTTTCCCAGCACCACTTATTGAAGAGACTGTCTTTCTTCCACTGGATATTTTTTCCCGCTTTGTTGAAGACTAGTTGACCACAGAGTTAAGAGTCCATATCTGGGCTCTCTATTCTGTTTCATTGGTCTATGTCTGTTTTTGTGCCAGTACCATGCTGTCTTGGTAATCACAGCTTTGTAATAAAGCTTGAAATCAAGTAACATGATGCCACCAACTTTGTTTTTCTTTTTCAACATTTCCTTAGCTATTCAGGGTCTTTTCTGGTTCCATACAAATTTTAGGATTGTTTTTTCTGTCTCTGTGAAAAGTGCTGGTGGTGTTTTGATTGTATTAAGTGATTGTATTAAGTGTGTAGATTGCTTTGCATAGTATAGAGATTTTTATAGTATTTGTTCTTGCAATCCATGTCATCTCTTTATTTTTTTAACAAACTATTAACTTCATAGAGAAAACTCACATGAATATATAATAAGTATATGACTAGATATCATTTCTCACTGGCTCCAAGACACAGAACATCTACCTAAACTATTGCATGAAAAATTAATGAAACCATTGAGAATGTATCAAATATGTTTTTGTGATCCAGAACTATAATGCCCTTCCCAAAACATACTAGGCTTGGATGTAAAATATAAATTCATCTTGCTTCAATGAGAGCATATATTATCTTACCATCTTTCACTTAGTAAGGAGGCAGTTATCATAGATATTAAAAACACAATCTCTAGAGTACTACTTACTAGTTTTGTTGGGCAAATTGTATTATATTTGCCTTAGTTTCCACGTCTTCACAATAGAAATAGTAATATCTACTTCAAAGAGTCAGTGTCAGGATGAAAAGACAGCATTCTGTATAGTACACATTAGGCTTTCTGTACAATATTCACCTTAAATTCTGATGTCTGTGTCTGGTTTTTCTAAGAGGAGGAGTGAAAACTCATTGGGGTCAGGGATCATATCTTCAAAGTTTTGGGTTTTTTTTTTTTTTAATGACCCATATTACTCAGTCACCTTATTAATGGCCATTAACTCAATGCTTGCTAATTGTAAACGACTTTGCCTTTATCATTACATGAATCTATTACTGAAAAGATTTAAATGATCTAAACGTTTACATTGTGAGCAGTTATGAGATTATTGGAAATACAACAACTGTCTTTTGGATAATAAAACTGAGTTTATATATGTGTATTTCTTTCCAGGTTCTTATGCAACAGGGCTATGATGCTGCTTGTGATATTTGGAGCCTGGGTGTTCTTTTTTACACGATGCTGGCTGGGTAAGAAACTTACATATTCAAAATAATACACATCATAATTTGAATTTCATCTATATATCTTTATCTGTAATAAAAATGGACAGATGAAAATAGCCTTAATAAAATTCTACCAACATTTAAAAATATCATCTATTTTTTATTTATAAAATGTGAAAACAAAGTGTTTGATGAGGCTCTAGTCAGACATATAAATTAAAAGAATTTTCAGCTAGCACTAAAACTTTTAAAAATAAAAGCACATACTTTTTTGATGTTTTACTTTCAATGCATTAAGGTTTGAAAATGTTTACTTGAACATAAAATAATTTCTTCCTTCAGTGGGTACTTGCCCACTGAGCTTGTTGATACTGATTTAAAATTTTTTGAAGTATTTGAATTCTGGCTCTCCTGACTGAGCTTTATAAAAAATATAAATAGCAACAGAATACTAAACTACAGAAACATACAGAGCAGCCTTCTCTTAAAAGGATAAATACTAAAAAATATATAATAATTGGATTATGTTAATGTTGATAATTTACAAATAATATAAGAGCTGTTTTACTCTTAATGAGTAGCACTTTTATTTAGGAATAAATATTTATGGCTGTAGAAAAAGACTAGGTTTAGCAGTCTGTTGCATAGACTAGAATTTGAAGCATGATAATGCATTATATATGATACTTAGATGTGACTTTTTTAAAGAAGCCATTTAGTATAATTTAAATACTCTTGACATAACTGGAGCATTATAAAGATGAATATTATGACTGAATTATTTATTGACTTGGTGGTAATTACATATATCAGTATATTCCAAATACTTTCAGATATATCATATACTTATACAAAATATTTAGTTATAGACTATAGGAAATATTAAGAGTAGTTAAAATTTGTATATGAATTTAGGTTAGCCCTATTGTTTTCAAACCATGAGCTACCATTTCTAGATTGCTGCTTTCGCATATTTACTTTGTGACTAATAAAACACAATTTTGTGTGTGGGTGTATGTATAAGGTGTTTAGTGTTATCGCTACTTAATTGTTGCATAAGAGAATTAAGGCATTAGCATATTAAGATATCTTCCTCATACTTTTTTTTTTAAGATTTTATTTATTTATTTGATAGATCACAAGTAGGCAGAGAGGCAGGCAGAGAGACAGGCAGAGGGAGAGAAGGGGAAGCAGGCTCCCTGCCTATCAGAGAGCCTGATGTGGGGCCTGATCCCAGGACCCTGGGATCATGACCTGCGTTAAAGGCAGAGGCTTTAATCACTGAGCCACCCAGGCACCCTTCCTCATACTTCTTAACCATAAGTCTTTCTATTCCCAAATTTGAATACCATTTTCAATTCCACCTGTTAGAATGATGCAAAGCTGATCACTTTCATTATTCCATAATTAATTTTTAAACTACTTTAATTTTATACACTCTATTTGTCTTCAACTGTAGAGGTTTCTTGTCATATTGATATAAATATTTTGCCAATTGTTTATAGACATTAATTAAAATATTGTTAACCTGTTCCCATGGATAATACTGATTAAATGCTAATGATAAAATTTGAACTAATCAATAAATACATTCTAAATATATAAAATTGATAGTTTCTTCATAGTAGGTATATTTGGTTTGCTAACTTATGCCTGGGATAATACAAAATTTACATTTTTTATTCTGGTCCAATTTTAAGCCTGTAGCTTTACATGAAATGCTGCCTTTATTTTGTTTTACATTGATTAACTGATCAAAGGGGGAAAAAATGATGTAGGCAAGACTCTCTGTTAAATAATTAGGATTAAGTTCATTGAAATATAAAATTTTATATGAAGAGTAAAGTAAAATATTAGATGATACTCTTCATTTGCTGTAGTAAATATCTGCATGTTGTCTTATACTCTTTACTTTCAGTTAGATTTAATTTGTATGTTAGACCCTAACGTCTATTAAAATCTATTTTATTAATAGCTATACTCCATTTGCTAATGGCCCCAATGATACTCCTGAAGAGATACTGCTACGTATAGGCAATGGCAAGTTCTCATTGACTGGTGGAAACTGGGACAATATTTCAGATGGAGCAAAGGTATAAATCATAAATATCTTTGGTTTTGTTGCATCCTTGTTAAATTGCTGAAATCTTTAAGTTATAGCCTAGTCTGTATTTGCAGAGTATCTGATGGTGTTATATGTCAGTATTTGTTTTTAAGTCAGCTCACATTTATATGTGGATTGAACAAGATGAAGGCTGACTTTTTTTTCTGCCATGCTTCTAGGCGATATTTCTCTCATATCAGTTCATATGTGTTCAAGAAATATAAACTATTTTCAGAATTAACCAAAGCTAAAAATATAAATCTACTGGGGAAAAATACATATTTAAAGCCAACTAGAACTGATTTCGGCATTTAGTGTATTTTTACACCTCATTTCTTCTTTAGCACAGACATTGACTCGTGATTATGCAGGCAGTTTTTAATGTTAATTTATTCTTTGAGAATATATAAACTTTTTATCAGTAATGCCTAGATATTTATTATTGAAAACTTAGAGCTGTCCAATGGAAATATGATGTAAGCCACATATGTATTTTTAAAATTTCTGGTAGCCACAATAAAAAGACAAAAAAAACACAGTTGAAATTAATTTTTTTGAAGATTTTATTTATTAATTTGACAGAGAGGAGAGATCACAAGTAGGCAGAGAGGCAGGCAGAGTGAGAGGGGGAAGCAGGCTCCCTGCTGAGCAGAGAGCCTGATGCAAGGCTCAATCCCAGGATCCTGAGATCATGACCTGAGCTGAAGGCAGAGGCTTAACCCACTGAGCCACCCAGGCACCCCATAGTGAAATTAATTTTAAGAATGTTTTATTTAACCTGGTATATCCATAATATATCATTTCAATATCTAACCACTATAAAAAATTAGTAAGATATTTTATATTCTTTTTTTATACTAAGTCTTCAGAACCTGGTGTGTAGTTTATACTTAGAAGCCATGTAAATTTGGACTACCCACATGTTTAAAAAATATTTTTCTTTGTCATTAATTTTTTTATTTGTGTGTAGTTGACACACAATGTTACATTAGTTTCAGGTATGCAGCATAGTGATTCAGTAAGTTTCTACATTATGCTATACTCATCACAAGTTGTACTACGCACATTTTAAAAGGATTAATAGCCACATATGGCTAGTGGTTGCTGTAGTAGGCAGTAGAGTTTCAATGTAACTGACCTTATTTAATTTAGGGAAAAAAAAACATTGATCAAACCTTGACTATGAACTCTTAACATTAATAATTTAAAAATTTTGAGTTTTAAGACAAAAATCCAAAGGTTGTCAGCATGTGGCTTATAGAGTCCTGAAGCTTTTAAGCTGCAGTTTGAAGTAGAAAACAATTTAAGACTAAAGGAATTGCTTATATTTAATATTTGCTGATTATAAAACATAACTGTCTCAAGAATAGTAACTTATCTGTAGAGTACATTATGGAGTAAATCTCATATCCTAATTGTTATAGAGTAAGTAAATCAGGGATTTGATTGTAATTGCCTTTTAAACATTAGAAAAACACAGAAGGGATTCTGTTTGGATCTTAGCTATGACACAAATGTACTGTGTGGTATAGTAAACACCTGATTGGAAGCCAGGAATACTGTTAGTTTTTGATCTGTTGACTAGCTGCTTCAGTTTTTTCATCCATAAAGTTTGGGGACTGAATTCTCCAAAATTCCATTTCTTTGCAGCTTGGTATATTTATAATTTGTCATATTTCTCCATGTAAAGTGATTGAAACTATTAGTATTATTCATTAAATACATGTACAACCAGTTTGTATGTCAGAAAATGCATTACAGAAATGTATTACATGCATTACAAGGAGTAATTCCAATGTTTAAAGCTATAGATATGATCCTCTTGCATTTCTTTTAAAAAATAACTAAGCAGTGAATGTAATCCTGAAATAAAGATTCATATGACAATTATGCTTAGATTTCAGTTTTCCATGTTCCATGTGTTTTATGTTTGAGTCTGTCTAGTGCTTAAGAAGTAATAATAAAAGGGCACCTGGGTGGCTCATTCTGTTAAGCATCTGCCTTCGGCTCAGGTCATGGTCCCAGGGTCCTGGGATCCAGCCCCACATTGGACTCCCTGCTCAGCAGGAAGCCTGCTCCTCCCTCTCTTACTCTCCCTTTAAAAAAAAAAAAAAGAAAAATAATAATACATATTAAAGTTAAGTTTTGTTCTCACCTCCTCTTTTAATGTGATATTCTGGAGTAATTAACACAGGAAAAGATATTGGGGGATATTGAAATATTTCACAAGGTCTTTCATGTATTCCCTTTTTATGGATCAAGTCACTTTAGTTCTATCTTTGAAACTTCTGAAAATGGTGGCAAATGCTGAGCAAAGAACTATGTGAACCTTCTAAAAAACCCTATATCTTGTACATTTTAACAGTTTGATTTATCTTTGTTTGTTTTAAATTAGTGATAAAGGTAGACTATTGTTCAGTTGCCCATAACTCCTTAAACTAGTACACCTCAGTTGTGGGAGTTGTGGCATCTGCTATCATCTCTTTTCTTTTTTTTTTTTTTTTATTTAAATTCAGTTAGCCAGCATGTAGTTGGTGTCATTAGTTTTTGGTGTAGTGTTCAGTGACTCATTAGTTGCATATAACACCCAGTGCTCATCACATTACGTGCCCTCGTTAATGTCCACCACCTAGTTACTCCATCCCCCCACCAACCTACCTTTCCACAACCCTCAGTTTTTATTTCCCCAGAGTTAAGAGTCTCATGGTTTGGCTTGCTATCATCTCTTGACAGCTGCTTTACTTAATTGCAGTTCATTACAAGCTACTTTTTTTCCTTTAAATACTCTGGCTATTGGTGAATGCCACTGCCAGAACTATATAGAAGATGATTCTGTCTGCCTCCTGTCCATGCAGAGTTCATAAACTTTGTTCATTCAGTTAAATGGGGTGGTGGGGGTGTTAAAGTGGGATAGTTTTGTGTGTTTTATTGCTACAACAGTTTCAGCTAAGTCCTCACCTCCAAACTAAAGGCTTCAAGAACACTGGCATTTTACTGCTTCCCTTTTGTGAAACAGGGAAGATAAGTATCTTGTAAACAAAGCAAAGGTAGAAGAGGCAAGAGTAATTAAAATCCCATGGTGTCACCCCATATAAACATAGTAATACCTGATCAATTAGAAAACTGTTCCATCTAAATTTTCTAATATTTTAAGTTAACAATGTGTTACTTATTTCAAGTACATAGACCTTTAACCAACAAAGAACTGACCAGTAGAATTTTTTTTAAAGATTTTATTTATTTATTTGACAGACAGAGATCACAAGTAGGCAGAGAGGCAAGCAGAGAGAGGGGGGGAAGTGGGCTCCCCATTGAGCAGAGAGCCTGATGCGGGGCTTGATCCCAGGACCCTGGGATTGTGACCTGAGCTGAAGGCAGAGGCTTTAACCCACTGAGCCACCCAGGCACCCCGACCGGTAGAATTTCTTATGGGACAACTATTTATGACCTCTTCCCTTGCCTCCTGTAAAAAAAGTAACTTCTACTTCTCTTCTACTGTGTTCCCATTACTATGTTGTATGTACTTTATTAGAGCACTTAACACATTCTCCTTTGTCTGTATCTGTGTGCATTTTTATTCTTCCTCCTCAGTGTTTAAATGTCATACTCATTTTTACATTTCCTAACACACTTAGCATAATAAATACTTAATTGAATACTTTTTCAAAAACTAATCTTTTCTTCAGATACATCTTCCATTGTTAATTTACACAGTAAGACTTTTCTGTCCATATACAAAGACAAATATTGTCCTATTATGAATGACTGTAAATTTTCAATAAGTGGCCAAGTTTTACATAAATATTTATTTTTCATTTTGGCTTGAACGTTCTTTAAGTATAAGAGCCTTTGTGTATGTATTTATAAGTCATAGATTTCTGAAGCTGGAAGGGACCTGGTGCATCATTGTGTAGTCAGATAAACAAGATGTGTAGAATTTATCTTACCCATGGTCACAAGCCAACAAATGACAGAGCTAGAGTTGATTTTCAGTCCAGCATTCTTTTCATTCTACTACACATTAGAGATTTTCTAGAGAAAGAAAGGCTTTATTAGCTTGCCTTATGTGAGGAGAATGAAAGAGAGGTCTATAAATTTTTAATAGTAACAGCAAAGGGGGCACCTGGGTGGCTCAGTGGGTTAAACCTCTGCCTTCGGCTCAGGTCATGATCTCGGGGTCCTGGGATCGAGCCCCGCATTGGGTTCTCTGCTCAGTGGGGAGCCTGCTTCCCCCTCTCTCTCTGTCTGCCTCTCTGCCTACCTGTGATCTCTCTCCCTGTCAAATAAATAAATCTTTAAAAAATCTTTAAAAAATAAAATAAATAATAACAGCAAAGGTGTTCTTATTCACACAGTTCTTTTACATAATATGAAATTTAAGTATACTAAAACTTACCTTTACCTGATCTATATTGCAGAACAGTTTAACACTTAAAAAAATTATAATGAAATTCTTCTAGAACTTCTAGTACCATAGCTTTTATTTTATTTTATTTTTTTGCCAAGCATATTTCTTTATTTTTTGTTAATTTTTTGTTTTTGTTTTTGTTTTAAGTCCAGGATAGTTAACAGTGTTATCTTAGTTTCAGGTGTACAATATAGTGCTTCAGCACTGCTATACATCATTACTCAGTGTTCATTATTATATATGTAGTTTTAATGCCTGTTTCACCCATCCCCCAACTCATTTCCACTCTGATATACTTTGTTTTAAATGAGTACCTTCAGTTACTTTTTTTTTTTTTCAACAAAAACATTTTTTACTTGACACATACTTCACCATAAATTGTTCTAAAAGATACGGATAAAACCTTCCATCTAAGAAAAGAAGAATACACAGTTTCTTCAAGTACAGAAGAAACCCCAGGTTAAATCATATAAAGAGAGACAGAACAAATATAAATTTAAGATGGCTGAAATCTTACCAAGTATATTCTAACCACAGTGGTACAAAACAAAATATCAACAATAAAACCAAGCTGGAAAATCTATAATGTAAGTATTAAATATTTAATATGTAAATATTAAATAACACACTACTGCACAAGCAATGGTATATTAAGAAATAAAACAGAAAATCATATTTCTTTAAATAAAAGAAAAAGAAAACACAATATTCCAAACTTGTGGGATGTAGCAAAAGAAGATATTAGAGTAAAATTTCTTCTATAAATGCTTGTATTAAGTAAAGTTCGGCTCTGCCCAGGGGCCAAACATTGCCCACTACACACAAGGAGAGACTCTTCAGATGACTGGCCTGAAGGATAAAACAGCCAGAACAGAGCAGCACTGTGCCTGCAACGCACACTAGAGACACTCTCTGCAGCACCTATATGACCTCTTGGACACTATATGAACTCTTCAGTGTAAAGCTAATCTCAGGAGCAGGACACATAACAGGCTCTTCTAACACACAGAAAAAGACAGAGATTTAGACAAAATGCCAAGACAGAGGAATTCATCTCAAATGAAACAAGATAAGGTCACAGCCAGATATCGAAGCGAAACTGATATAAGTAATATGCCCAATGGAGAATTTATAGCAACAATCATAAAGATACTTGCTGAGTTTGAGAAGAGAATGTAAGACTTCAGGGAGACCCTTACCAGAGAGATAAAAGAGATTTAAAAAAAAAACAACAAATGAAAAATGCTATAAATGATATTTGAAACAGACTGGATGCAATGAACCCAATGAAGGAAGAGGCAGAGGAACAAAAAGTGATACAGAAGAAAAAGTAATGGAAAATAATAAAGCTGAGCAAAAGAGAAAACAAAGAATTGTGGAACACGAGAATAGACTTAGGGATCTCATTGACCCCATCAAATATAATAATGCTCATATTATAGGAGTCCCAGAAGAAGAAGAGAGAGAAGAGGGGACAGAAAATTTATTTCATTAATAATAGCTGAGAACTTCCCTAATCTGCGGAAGAAAATAGACATCCAAATCTAAGAGGCACAGAGAAATCCCATCAAAATCAACAAAAGCAGACCAAGACCAAGACATATCATGCTTAAATTTCCAAAATAAAGCAACAAAGAAAAAAATCCTACAGGCAGAAGGCAGAAATCCCTAACTTACAAAGGAAGGCACTACAGGTTAGCTGCAGATCTTTCAATGGAGAGTTGGCAAGCAAGATAAATTCATGTGCTGAATGGTAGAAATATGCAGGCAAGAATACTATCTTCAGGAAGGCTGTCATTCAGAATAGAAGGAGAGATAGTTTCCCAGACAAACAAAAATGAAAGGAGTTTGTGACTACTAAACCAGCCCTCCAAAAGACACTAAAGGGGACTCTGCGTGGAAGGGAAGGATCAAAAGTGGAAAAGACTAGGCAGGAACAGAGAAAATCTCCAGAAACAATGATGAAACAAGTGATAAAATGGCACTAAATACATATCTATCAATAATTACTTTGAGTGTAAATAGATCAAATGCTCCAACCAAAAGACATAGGGTATCAGAATGGATTAAAAAAAGGGGGTGGCGCCTGGGTGGCTCAGTGGGTTAAGCCTCTGCTTTCGGCTCAGGTCATGATCTCAGGGTCCTGGGATAGAGCTCCGCATTGGGCTCTCTGCTCAGCGAGGAGCCTGCTTCCTCCTCTCTCTCTGCCTGCCTCTCTGCCTACTTATGATCTTTCTCTGTGTCAAATAAATAAAATCTTTAAGAAAAAAAAAAAAAACAAGACCCATCAACATGCTGCCTGCAAGAGACACATTTTAGACTGAAAGACACCTGCAGACTGAAAGTGAGGGGATAGAGAAACATTTACCATTGTAAATGGACACCAAAAGAAAGCTGGAGTAGCAATACCTATATCAGACAAACCAAAATTTAAACCAAAGACTGTAACAAGAGATGAATAAGGGCACTGTATCAATATAGTGACTGTCCAACAAGAAGATCTAACAATTGTAGATATTTTTGCCCCCAAGTTGGGGACATTCAAATATATAAAATACTTGATAACAAAAATAAAGGAACTTCTTGATAATAATAGTAGGGGACTTTAATACTCCACTTAAAGCAATGGAAAGAGCATCTAAGCAGAAAATCAACATTGAAACAATGACTCTGAATGATACCCTGGAACTAATGGGCTTAACAGGTGCATTGAGAACATTTCATCCGAAAGCAGCAGAGTACAAATTCTCTTCAAATGTACATGGAACATTTTCCAGAATATGTTACATACTAGGTCTCAATCCAGAAAAAATACAGAAAGCTTTGGATCATGCCATGCACATTTTCAGACTACAGTGATAAGAAACTTGGAGTTAACCACAAGAAAAAAAATATGAAAAGACCACAAACATGTGGAGGTTAAACAACATGCTACTAAACAATGAATGGGTAAACCAGGAAGTCAAAGAAAAATAATAAATAAATAGAAACAAATGAAAATGAAAACACAACAGTTGAAAACCTGTGGAATGCAGCAAAAGTAGTCAAAGCAGGAAGTATAGAGCAATACATGCCTATATAAAAGAAGTAAGAAAAATCCAAAACAAACATCATAACCGGGGCACCTGGGTTGCTCAGTGGGTTGAGCCTCTGCCTTCGGCTCAGGTCATGGTCTTAGGGTCCTGGGATTGAGCCCCTGCTCCGCGGAGAGCCTGCTTCCTCCTCTCTCTCTTTCTCTCTGCCTGCCTCTCTGCCCACTTGTGATCTCTGTCTGTCAAATAAATAAATAAAATCTTTAAAAAAATCATAACCTTACACCTAAAGGAGTTAGAGAAAGAACAAGAAAAAAGCCTTAGCCAGAATAAGATGGGAAATAATAAAAATTAGAGCAGAAATAAATCACATAGAAATGAAAAACAAACAAAAAAACCAATAGAACAGATTAATGAAATCAGGACCTGATTCTTTGAAAAAAAGTAATGAAATTGGAAAAAAAAAAAAAAAAAACCCTAGCCAGACTTAACAAAAAGAGAAGAGGAAGGGCCCAAATGAATAAACTCACAAATGAAAGAGGAGTAATAACAACCAACACCACAGAAATACAAACAATGTAAGAGAAGAGTATGAAAAATTGTATGCCAAAAAATTGGACTACCTGGAAGAAATGGATGGATAAATTCCTGGAAAAATAAATTACCAAAACTGAAACAGGAAGAAATAGAAAACTTAAAGAGACTGATAAGCAGCAAAGAAATTCAGGCAGTAATCAAAAATCTCCCAACACAAGTCCAAGACTAGGGGAATTCACACATGAATTGTACCAAAAATTTAAAGAAGAGGTAATACCTTTTCCTCTCAAACTATTAGAAATGGAATGAAAATTTAACAAATGCGTTCTATGACACCAGTACCAGATAAACATTCCACTAAAAAAAGAAAACTATAGGCCAGTATCCCTGATGAAAATGTATGCAAAAATTGCAAACAAAATGCTAGCAAATCAAATCCAATAGTACATTAAAAGAATCATGCCTCATGGTCAAATGGGACTTTTTTCCTGGGTTGTAAGTGTGGTTCAGTATTCACAAATCAATCAATATGAGACACGACGTTAATAAAAGAAAGGATAAGATCCATATGATCCTTTCAGTAGATGCAGAAAAAAACATTTCACAAAGTAGAACATCCATTCATGATTAAAACCCTCAACAAAGTAGGTTTCATCTTCAATTTCTTTTATCAGTGTTTCATAGTTTTCAGAGTGTGGGTTTTTCACTTCTTTGGTTAAGTTTATTCCTAGGTATCTGATGGCTTTTGGTGCAATTGTAAATGGAATCGACTCCTTGATTTCTACTTATGTTATTTCATTATTTGTGTATAGAAAAGCAACAGTTTTCTCTCTGTTGATTTGTATTTTGTGACTATACATAATTTGTCATTTCTAGCAATTTTTTGGTGGAGTCTTAGGTTTTCTATATATAGTATCATGTCATCAGCAATTAGTGAAAGTTTGACTTCTTCCTTGCAGATCTGGATGATTTGCATTTCATTTTTTTTCCTTACTCCTGTGGCTAGGACTTCAGTAACTTAAATAGCAGTGGTGAGAGTGGACGTCCCTGTGTTGTTCTGTCTGTAGAGTAACAACTTGGAATTTTTCCCCATTGAGGATGATATTAGCTGTGCATTTTTTGTATGTAACCTTTATTGGGTTTGGTGCTGGGAAATTTAAAAAAAAAAACACCTTTATTGGATTTGGTATGTTCTGTCTAACCCTACTTTCTTGAAGGTTTTTATCATGAATGGATGTTGCACTTTGCCAGATGCTTTTTCTGCATCTATTGAAATGATCATGTGGTTCTTAGCCTTTCTTTTTATTAATGTGGTGTATTATGTTGATTGATTTGAGAATTTTGAACCACCCTTACAACCCAGGGACAAATCCCACTTGGTCATGTTGTGTGTTCTTTTTAATGTGCTGTTGAATTTGGTTAGCAACTATTTTGTTGAGAATTTTTGCATGTATGGTCATCAATGATAGCAGCCTGTATTTTCTTTCCTTGTAGTGCTTTCATATGGGTTTAATATTGGGTACTGCTCTCCTCATAAAACGAGTTTGGGAATGTTTCCTCCTCTTCAGTTTTTATAAGAGTTTTAGAAGGGTAGGCATTAATTTTCTTAAGTGTTCAGTATATTCACCAGTGAAGCCATCTGTTTGGGATTCTCTATGTTAGGAGATTCTTGATTACTGCTTCAGTCTCCTTACACATTACCTGGTCTTCTTTTTCTTCACTTTTGGTAGGATATGTATACCTAGGAATATATGTATTTCTTTTAGGTCATCCAGTTTGTTGACATAAATTTCCGTAGTACTCTCATGATCCTTTTTATTTCTCTGGCATCATTTGTAATGTCTCCTCTTTAATTTTGTATTTAATTTGAGTCTTCTTTTTTTCTTAGTCTACCTAAAAAGTTTGTCAGTTTTATTTATCTTTTCTAAAAGCCAGCTCTTAGTTCTCTGGATCTTTTCTATTGTTTTTCTGCTCTTTGTCTCATTGATTTCTGCTTTATTATGTCCTTCCTCCTGCTCTGGGGCTTTGTTTTTCTTTTTTTCTAGTTCCTTGAAGTATAAGGTTGAGTTGTTTGAGAGCTTTCTTGTTTCCTTTTTCTTTTTTTGAGATCTTTTTTTTTTTTTTCTTATTGTAGGCATTCATTGCTATAAACTTTCCTTCTTAGACCTGTTTTTGCTGCATTCCATAAGTTTTGGCATGTTTTATTTCTGTGTTGGTTTATTTTAATTTACCACTTGATGTTTTCTTTTGACCGTTTGGTTGTTCAGGAGTTCTGTTGTCTTGTTATTTGATTTTTTAAAAAAAAAGATTTTTACTTATTTATTTGACAGAGAGAGAGTACAAGTACAAGTAGGCAGAGCAGCAGGTGGAGGGAGAAGGAGAAGCAGGCTCTCCTGGAGCAGGGAACCCGATGTGGGGCTTGATCCCAGGACCCTGGGATCTTGACCCAAGCCTAAGGCAGCCGCTTAACGAACTGAGCCACCCAGGCGCCCTGATTTTTTTTTTTTTCTGACAAGAAATCTTCTATCATTCTGATCTCTTTTTTCACTATATGTAACATGTCTTTTTTTTTTTTTTTTTAATCTCTATTTGCTTTTAAAGTCTTCTCTGCCTTGGATTTTGAGAAACGTGGTTTGGTGTCCTTGATATAATTTTCTTTATTTTTCTTGTACTTGGGCCTCACTGAGCTTTTCAGATCTATGGGCTTATGGTTTTTGTAAAATTTGGAAATTTTGGAAACATTATTCTCTCACATCGTTTTTCTTCCTTTCTTTCCTTTTGGGACATCTATTGCATTTATATATTATGCTGCTTGAAGTTATCTCACAGCTCTGTTCTTTTGTTTGTTTTATGCTGAGTTCCTTTTTGATAGTATCTATTGCTATGTCTTTACCAGTCTTTTTGCCTACTATATCAAATTTTCATTCATTTTATTTTTTTGTCTCACATTTTAGTTTTTATCTCTAGAAATTTGATTTGTGACTTTTTATATCTTCTATGTCTATTTTTTAATATATGGAATGGAGTTATAATAACTGTTTTAATGTCCTTATCTGCTAATTCTAACATATGTATCAATTATGGGCCAATTTTGATTGATTGGTTTCTTCTCATATGTTATTTTTCTTCTCTTTTGTATGCCTGACAATTTTTTGATAAGAAGTCAGACATAGTGAATTTTACCTTAATGTATGCTGGACACTTTCGTATTCTTATACAGATTTTCAGCTTTATTCTGGGGCACAATTAAGTTAGGTGAAACAATTTGATAATTTGGGGTCTCTCTTTTAATCTTTCTTAGGCAGGACCAGAGCAGTGTTTAGGGCTACACAGTACTCAGGCAAGTTACTTCCAAGTACTCTACCAAATACTCCATGAATTAGGAGATTTTTCCAGTCTGGCTTGTGAGAACTGGTAATATTGTCAGCCCTGATGAGTTCTGATTTCCCTCTAATCCTTTCAAAGAGTTTTTCCCACAGATGTTGGTTTATCAATAATCTGCTGAATAATTGAGGAAAACCCTCTACAGGTCTCTGTAGTATATTCTCTGCTCCTTTCACCACTCTGGTAGTCCGTCCTGCTAACTCTGCCTTGGTCTTCCCTGACTCTTAGTTCTGTCTCAACCACTCAAGGAAGCTACCAGGCACTGCCTGGGTTTCTCTTATCTATACAAAAGCCTGAAAACACTCAAGGTAGTAAGTTTGGGCAATCATAAGGCTTACTTGATTTGTTTCCCATCTCTTAGGGATCACTTGTCTGTGTTGCTTAATATCTGATCTCTGAAAAACTGTTGTTTCCTATATTTTATGGTGTGTGTGTGTGCGCGCACGCACACGCGTGCATGTGCGCGTGTGCGTGATGTGTGTGTGTATGTTGGGGAGTGTTGTTTCAAACAGGTGGGTGAATCCAGCCTCTAGTATTCTATTTCAGCTAGAAGTAGAAGTCCTTGGACTATTGAACTTTTATCATTTTTTATGAATATCGGTTAGGTCTGTTTTATTGAAGTAATTCAATGTTGTTTTCTAAATTACTTCCCATTCATTTTTTTATATTTGTCCTTTTTCCAGTAGGTTTTTTTTTATTGTTTTATTCTCCTACATACTTTGATTATTCTTCAAATTCTGATGTTACTACATAGAGTCTTTAGTGTCACTGCTTATGCTGTTGATGAAACGTTCACAAATGACTTTTTTTAGATGACGCTTGTTAAGGAGAGTTTATTTTTCCTTTTTCTAAAAGGTGGTTGGTAGAGATAGTTTCTATTTAAAATTGTGTTTTAGGGGCGCCTGGGTGGTTCAGTGGGTTGAGCCTCTGCCTTCGGCTCAGGTCATGGTCTTGGGGTCCTGGGATCGAGCCCCGCGTCGGGCTCTCTGCTCAGCAGAGAGCCTGCTTCCCTTCCTCTCTCTCTCTCTCTGCCTGCCTCTCTGCCTGCTTGTGATCTCTGTCTGTCAAATAACTAGATAAAATCTTTAAAAAAATTGTGTTTTATTATCAAGTTGTATTATACTTACAGCTTGTTATCGTAAGAGATAAAGTAAGTATATTTCCAGTTAGTCTGCAAGAAACTTATGATACTCTGACCACTAGAATGCTAGCAGGCAGCTGCCAACCTTGGATTTATGTTTGCTCTTTTTAGTGTTTTATACCTAAACCCTCAGCTATTGAGTGTATTAACAACGTGGGACCTTCCCTTCTATGTTGTATGAGTCTACACATACCCGTGTATTTTAGGGCCTAGCTTACCAGCAAAGATCAATGCCTCTCTTCTCCTCGACTATTCAGCACATTCCAGGATAACCCTTGCTACTTTACATTTTCTTCCTCCCTCACTAACCGCATTCCAGTTCCACAGATTTGGTATCTTCTGATTTAGAAATGGCAGCTAAGAGTTTACCATATATCAAAACTCTGTTTGAAGATTCTGACAGTTAACTATGCAGAGTATAAGTGTGGTTTTCCCTGCATGTACATCAAACAAAACAGATCACAAAGCTACTGATGCTTTCATATATCAAGAAAATGTGAAATAATATATTTTACTAAAACCTTTGCTGGCATATGGTTTCATATATGTCTATGTATGTATTTTTTATTTTAATTTAGGATTTGCTCTCCCATATGCTACATATGGACCCACATCAGCGGTACACTACAGAACAAGTATTAAAACACTCGTGGATAACCCACAGAGACCGCTTGCTGAATGATCAGCCAAATAGAAATGATGCATCAGATGTCATTAAGGTAAAACAAACATACGTTTATGCATCTCCTAAATACTTAATAAAGCCTGCATGCCATTCACTGACACACATATAATTACCTTAAATACCTTTATTTTTCAAAGATATATTCATAGATTTGTTTTTATTTTTATTTTTAGATAACCACCATGGATTCTTTTTTTTTTTTTTTAAGATTTTATTTATTTATTTGACTGAGATCACAAGTAGGTAGAGAGGCAGGTGGGGGCAGGGGTGGAAGCAGGCTCCCTGCTGAGCAGAGAGCCCGATGTGAGACTCAATCCCAGGACCCTGATATCATGACCTGAGCTGAAGGCAGAAGGCTTTAACCCACTGAGTCACCCAGGCGCCACCACCATGGATTCTTGTTACTCTTCTTCTCTACCTATTGCCTTTCTGTTGATAAATAAAAATTCTTTGATTGTATTTGACTTGCTCTCGAGACACTGGGACTAGAAGTGTACTAAGTGCAAGTTTCATATGGAAAGAAAATATTGTTATTGGTTCCTAAATTAATAACCATTGGCACAGATTTCCATATTTATAGACATTGAACCTTTTTAAGATTTTAGTATTTTATGCATTTATCTGTTGATACATACTTAGGTTCTTTCCCTGTCTTGGCTGTTATGAATAAGGCTGCACTGAAAAGGGGAGCACAGAGATCTCTTTGAGGATGAATGACTAGTGCTGGACATATATACAGTGGGATATTATTCAACTTTAAAAAAGGAGATCCGCCGTTTGCAACACCATGGATGGCCCTGGAAGACATGCGAAATGAAATAAGCCAGACACAGAAAGAAAATATATATATATAATCTCTCTTAAATGTGGAATTTTTTAAAAAGCCAAATATATAAAAGCAGACAGTAGAAGAGTGGTTACCAGGGGCGGGGAAGAGGGAAAAATTGGGATATATTGGTCAAAGTTCAAAGTTGTAGTTATGTAGGATAAATAAGTATAGGTATCTAATGTGCAGCATGGTGACGATAGTTAATAATACTGTATTAAATACTGGGAATTTGACAGGAGTAGATTTCACATGCTTTCATCACAAAAAATGAAAACTATGTAAGGAGAAGATATGTTAGTTGACTATAATAATCACTGGACTATGTATATGTACATTACGTTATGTTCCATGTCTTAAGTATAAAAACTTCTATTAAAAATAAAATTCTTAAAATGTTTAAAACAAATTATACGGGGCGCCTGTGTGGCTCAGTGGGTTGAGCCTCTGCCTTTGGCTCAGGTCATGATCTCAGGGTCCTGGGATCGAGCCCCGCGTCAGACTCTCTGCTCAGCAGGGAGCCTGCTTCCTCCTCTCTCTCTCTGCCTGCCTCTCTGCCTACTTGTGATCTCTCCTTCTCTATCAAATAAATAAATAAAATCTTAAAAAATAAATTAAAAAAAATTATATGCATGATGAAAGGCTGACAGAAAGAATACATTTTAATGTTTTAAAAATATGTAAGAAGTATAATCATTGAAATAAAAAATATACAAGTAAGCAGGTAGTAATTCATGAAGGGAACATTAATGCATAGATCAAGTATTTGCAGTTATTTTCCTCAGAAATAAAGTTGTATTCTAGTTAAATCTCTCATGATATAATATGGAATTTGGGGGCACCTGGGTGACTCAGTCATTAAGTGTCCACCTTCGGCTCAGGTCCAGATCCCAGGGTCCTGGGATCGAGCCCCGCATCGGGCTCCCTGCTCGGTGGGAAGCCTACTTCTCCCTGTCCCACTCCCCCTGCTTGTGTTCCTCTTGACTATTTCTGTCAAATAAATAAAATCTTTATAAATAAATAGTAATATGGAATTTTTTTACATCCAAATATTGTTATTCAATTTGTCTTATTTCTCATTATTTTAGGGAGCAGTGGTCACCACATATTCTGCCCTGACTCACAAGACCTTTCAACCAGTCCTTGAGCCTGTTGCTGCTTCAAACTTAGCTCAGCGACGGAGCATGAAAAAACGAACATCAACTGGCCTGTAAGATTTCTAGTTGTTCCTCAGCCATCCTGGATGAAGTAAAAATTAACTGTGGCTTTTTTCCTAATCTTATATCAAAAGCATCATATTCTGCTACATTACTTGAATATTCTGTTTAAACCTCCTCTTTTAGGGAGATGAGATCAAAAAAACACAGGTCCACAGTAGTCATACAATATTGTTTTGCAGTAGTGTCCAAGTGTTTAAGTATATAATTGGTGTCTACAAAGTCCTAACAATTTTTCTGCACACTAACTTGTAAAGTTCCTTTCAAATAAAGTTACTTTGTTAGTTTTCTGGTCTCATAAAATAATGATTTGGGGAATCATTACCAATAATCAGGATGCAAATATAATAGCATAATGCCAAGCAATGCCAATATTTTTTAACACCAGATCCTGAAGAATAGGCTTTTTTAAAAAGAAAAACAAACAAGAAATGTATTGTAGAAGCTTGTTATTGTGTACAACCAAAGGACTACATTCATTTGTGCTAATATATGAACTCCGATATGATTGGTGCCAAAGTTTTTACAGAATTAATTCACAAATTATGCGTGCAGACAGACCTATATATTACCCATAAATGTCCTCATCTAGAAATAGTGGTTTCCATAAGTCCTCTGTAAATTTTACATCTAATGGAATTGTAGTGCAATTGAGGAATTTTTTAGACAAAGGCTTTATGATGGTGTTGTAATCTACTAAGTGGGTTATAGTTAAGCCTTTGAAAATAAAATACATGTGTTGCTACTACCTTCGTGACACATGGGCTGGGTTTCAAGTTAATCAGTTGGATTTAATCATCTGTCCCTTTTATAATGCACTACGCTGTTGGTTTTTGGACTTCCAAAATTGAATTACAGTATAGCATATTAATTTACCTTGAATCCTATGGCAATATAGTTTAAATTTTATTGTAGTGGACTTAGCACACATGATACAGCAAAATGCATTTCAGTAAAGTTTAGACAATGATACAAAGAGATAAACTGACATTTTGAAAAGGAAGCAATATTAATGATTAATGCAAAACCTAAACATATTTTTAATCATATTTATAAAAAAAGTCTGACAGATTCGCTCTTGTTATTAAACTTATGATTCAGAACCACTGGGTAATATATATTGTTTTCTCTAAATGATGGAATTTTAAAGAATCTTTTCATGTTGTTGAAGAAATTACCATTACTACTACTATTACTACTACTACTGACAGAAATTCATGAATGTAAACTGGAGGATATTACAGTTTTGTTTAGCGAATATAAGTGAATTATTTGTATGTGCTAAATGTACTATTTGCTGTGTGTTTTATTTTGTTTAATTCAGAGAGAAAGTTAGTTACTGAGCACTGAAGTATACAATTCAGGCTAGAAAACTTGTAACTTCAGTGTTCAATAAGGAAACTATACGTATTCTCTTCAAAATGTAGTGATATATATTCCATGTACAAAAATCTGTTTATTGGGTGTGATGTATAAAAGTATATACCCTTAATTTGAGATGTCTTTTTGCAATAATTGAAAGACATTAAAAAAACACCTAATGCCACATGGAAACAGTACTTAGACTGGTATCATATCTTGTGGATTTTTATTTCCCAGTTTGGCCTTTTCTTTCCTCATTTTGCTTTATTACTAGAAGTACTTGGATGTCACAATTTGTGTCCATATCATCTGACTTACTTTCCTCTTGTCATCTTGTTTGTGCTGTTATGTATCTTCTTATCAGAATTAATATGACAAACTAAGAGGTATGATTTTGGTGTTGAATTTTTCAGAACAGAGATACTATTTCCATGTAAGCTTTTCTAGTAATAGCATTTGGGTAAGTGAAATTGGAAAGTGAAAAATTATCACAAAATAACTTTCAGTCTTTCCATAATCAATAGTTTTTAAAAATAGCTGATCTTACTTAATGTTTCAGTGAGGTTACTGAAGGGTAATATCATACAGTCCATTCATGAAAGGAACAAGGAATTAAGCAACGAACAACTTGATTCTTCATCGCTCAGTGAGGACTGACAAATTATAAAAGACACAGATATGCTCATGTATTTTCCCAGTAATTGTGTAAACCATTTCTGCTCGAAAGTTCAAAGTAGGTTAAAAACAGTCATAGGGACAACCCTATTGCAAGGGAAGTCTTCAAACCATATACCCTCATTTTGTAGAAGGAATCCATGTGGGGATGCCTCATCATGTCCATTTTGGCTAGAGCAAAAAATGCAGATATGAATGGGAGCTTTTTGGGTGGGGCTTCTATAAATGCTTAACCACTGAAACAAATCCTTTCTATAAAATTTGAAGATATTGTGGTTTTTAATGGATTCATAAACAATTAATTTGCATTGCTTTTCTTTCTAGTTGATGGTTCTTGCTAGTATTTAATGATAGCACAATTTGGAGTTTTTATTGTTCTGGAAGGTAGAGGATATTATATTTTTTTTTCCTCAAAGGGAAAACACCAGGTTTGCCCAGATAGACTAATGCTAAATTTATTAACCTAAAGCACATATTATCATGAATAAATGCAGGAAACCATTGGTAAGATAATTAAGATGTAGTGGTGGTGATTTTGTGGAGGAAAATTGTTTCAGTTATTTCATGAAAATCAACCTTGAACCTATTTTGTTAGACCCAGAAATGCCTAAGCTTTAATTTTTGTAATTTGTTGCCATTGGTAATTACAAATAGTAAAACATTTTGATAGACCCCTAGTTAACCCAAAGGGATTTCTTATGTGTAGGCAACCCACAAACTTAAGAACAGATGCTTGGTGTTTCCAACATCTCCTCATCGAACATCATGTTAAGATAGTACTGTCCGTAGAAAGTTACTCATACTGATTGAATAGTATTTTCCTGATAGTATGAGGCCCTTCATGTATGAAAAAGGAAAACTTCTTAACTTGACCTTAAGATCAACTAGAAAGTTTAGGATTTAAACTAGGCAAAGTGTGTGTGTGGCATTCTGTATATTCTCTTTCCCTGGCTTTCCAGTCCCCACATGCTGTCCTACTTGAGGACCTCAGAGAGGACTCCATGATTGAAGCTTAGTCCAGAAGGATTCTCTGCCCCAAAGCACCTCACACCCTTCCCTTCCCCTTCCCCAAATCAGAACTTCCCTTCTCACAGAACAGCTGTATTCAGCTAAAAGGGTAAAAGGAGAGTGATCTCATTTAAGTTTTCTCTCTCTCTCTTTTTTTTTTTTTTTTTTTGGTCAGTAGCTAATAAATAAGTGGCATTTTTCAAGGAAGATGTCCATTAATCTAATGAATTTCCACTTGCTGGATTTTTAGGCAATCTAACCAGACGAGAACAACTCTTTACCAGTTACTATCAGGGAAAATATTTCCGGACAAGGAATTTACGCAGTATGCCGCAGGATCAGATTATCTCATAAACTTCTGCGTTGGTGCACTGCTTCATCCTTTCTACTCCTCAATATACTTTTTTTCCTCCAAGAAACTTCCAAGCTCTTTAATCACAATGAACTTACGTGATAGAATGGTGTGCAGGGAGATAGTTGTTAAGTGTGTATTTGTCTGCATTCTTGTTCCTCTTAGTATGTAGCCTGTAACGTAAGGAATCTCCAGCTCCACCAGCCTCTCTTCCTCTTTTCCTATCGTCCTGCTACACAAGAACACGGAGCAGTTGAATGCAAGCCACCAGTGGAGTCCAAGTCTGCAGACCCTTTGTCTACATTTCAGGACACAGAGAGCCTCAATCCTCCCACACAAATGCAAGCCCTATTAAGTCAACTGCAGTTAAACTCCTTTAGAACAGTTTCTTAGATTTCAAAACTTACTAGGTCTGTTTGGTGTGTATCTCAATACAATGATTGCTGAAATTAGCAGCACCACTCAGGAGTGTGCTGTCTGCCTTCCTGTCCAGAGTGCAGGCCACTGACGGTGATTACTCACATGTCAGTTACACTTACAGATGCACTGTTCCTGGTTTTATTCATAACAATACAGTGAAGTCATCTGAATAAAATGATAATGCTTGATCACCTCAAATTCTGTTTGGTTGCTAATACTTGAATGTATGTTAGTCCTAAATTTTAAGGATAAGTTTCTTTGAAATATGAAGAAAAATACAAAAGGAAAGTATTTTGAAAATACAGAAATTCAAGTTTGTTTGCATATATTCCACAAATTATGTACCTTTTGATAAACCAGCAAGAAATCTTAGCTAAATGCTTATAAATAAACATCTCTCTGACTGGCAAGGTAGGATGTGTCCTGTATTCACATTTCTAAACCTTGGACAGTAGGACTTCTTTGGATTACTGTTTAGCTTTCATACTATTTGTCTAATTATGTGAACTAATTTACTCTTCAAAGGGTATTAAACATCTAATTTTATGTAGAACAGTTCTAGAGAACATACTAAGTGCATTAGCTTATTAATAAATTATCATAATGTGACCAAATGGATTTGCTTTTTTCTTTCCTAACAAACTAGTATTACTCAGATCATATTTGAGTTCTCTTTTCAAATTCACTCTGAAATTGATACCACTAATAGCAAAAAAATGTAAGTTTGTCTTTTAGTATAATAAAATTATTTGTAACATCACAAAAGCATTCTAGCAAAAAAAAATCCATTTTAAAAGTTATATAAGAAAACTTAATTATCTAAATGCCAGCATGGTTTGGAAATGAGAATTTATTTTGCATTAAATTCCACAGTACAAAAAAGAGAGAGAGAGAGAGAATGTGGTTTTTCTGTATCTGATTAAATAAAAAAAACAGCAAGTACTGTTGGTAGTTGTGAGTTATATAGGGTTTATGCAGAAAGAATAAAGTTTGGGGATATAGTTAACAATAAAAAATTGCCTTGCCAGCACTTCCCATATACTTTGGGATTCCTAAACTTAATTTCTGATATTGAAAACGTATTTACTGGCATTTTATTACACTTCTCAAGGCAGAAATTGTGTTAAATGGAAATTGTGTGTACTTAAAAACTTAAAAGTTGCAATTTAAAAAAAAAAAGGTCCCAGTTGTTCAGATAACTATATTTTCTTTCTCTGGCTACATTATGGAATTTATACCATCATTTATTTTATAAATGTTTTATTTAAAGCACTATTTCTTTTGACATTATCGTTTTCATTGTACTTTTTTCCCTGTAAGACCAAACCTCGTAGTGCATTTTACAGTGTTTCTTTCCCTCACAGTGCTGCTAAAGAAATGGCTATCATTTTGAATTTACAACATGCCAAAGATGACATAGAAATTATATTTATTTTTGTTCTTGTTAAAACTCTGTGAGCAACATTTATCACAATATCATGTTAAATTACTGGCATTCTCTGGGCACTAAATAAAAAGGCTGCAACTTTCTAACATTTTACAGTTGACCTTGCTTGATCATTTATAGATGTAAAACTGTGTGCTTTTATAAACACATATAGCTATTTGCAGATTTCATTAAAAGCTGTTAAATATTGTTTAGGAGCCAATTGTAGAAGTTTTTCAAGATATTTGTTTATGAATTTGCCTTGATATTTCCTGAACTGTAATATTTCCCACTTTAGTATTATTCTTCTCATGTTTCTATAAGGCAAGGTAATTTATGAAAATGACGATGAAAACTTACAACATTTGTAGGACTTATCAGGAGAATACATTTCTCTGCAAGTTAGTTGAGGTGACAACCTTTTCTACAGTACAACAAATTAAAACCTTAGTCTCTGGGTATTGGAAAAATTACTTGATACTTGGTATCAAGTAGAATAACATAAATTATCTCCCCCCCCAAAGTCATACATTTCTAGGCCATGTTAGGTTGTACCAGCTATGCATACATATATAGAAGTGATTTTGTATGAGGTTCAAAATGCTTTTGGACCCCCCTGGCAACCAAAATCTCTGTCCCACTTATATTTTTCTAAATTTCTTAAAGGTAGGCAGGATAGACCCTAGGGCCACTTTGGGAAGTCTGCAATAACGGCTTTCCCATTGGCCACCTCCTTTGCATCTATCTTCTGATTTTGCTTCTTTCATCCCTCCCATCCCTCCAGCCCCTTAGTAAAATATCTGATAACCATGTATGCATCATTATACTTTAAGCAGCTTATTCTTCCTAAAATATTACTTCTTTCTGCATTCTCCTTTTAAGCATTAGCTACCAAGATAAGAAATGTGATCTTTGGTCTGTGCGGCCCTGAAATAATTCAGACTTACCAGGCTAAAGCTTATTTAATCTTCTTAAGTTGATCTGGAGGGTACCTTAAGAAGTAGAAGAAGCAGAGGAGGAGTCAAGATGGCGGAGAAGTAGCAGGCTGAGACTACTTCAGGTAGCGGGAGATCAGCTAGATAGCTTATCTAAAGATTGCAAACAACTACAAATCCAACAGGAGATCGAAGAGAAGAACAGCAACTCTAGAAACAGAAAATCAACCACTTTCTGAAAGGTAGGACGGGCGGAAAAGTGAATCCAAAGCGACAGGAAGATAGACCGCGGGGGGAGGGGCCGGCTCCCGGCAAGCAGCGGAGCAACGGAGCACAAAC
>NW_019154192.1:0-17968 GCF_002288905.1 Enhydra lutris kenyoni
TGGATTTGTAGGTGTTTGCAATCTTTAGATAAGCTATCTAGCTGATCTCCCGATACCTGAAGTAGTCTCAGCCTGCTACTTCTCTGCCATCTTGACTCCCTCCCTGATGACGATTTTTATTTACTCTCTTAGCAACATATGAGTAACTACAGTTAATATGATTAACTGATAATAACTGATAACAGATTAACTGATATAGTTAATATGATTAATCAACATATGATTACCTATAGTTAATCATCATGGTGTACCTTACTCCTAATTATTTATTTATATTATAAATGGAAAATTATAACTTTTGACCCCTGCTGCCCTTTTGCCCACTCTGAAACTAGCTGTGTCAATCACCAGTTTGCTCTCTGTATCTATGAGTTAGGTTTGTGTTTCTTTTGTTTTTTAGATTCCAGATATAAGTGAAATCATATGGTATTTGTCTTTTTCTGATATCTTCTGTTTTTAAACTCAAGTATAATTAAGATACTGTGTTATATTAATGCTGAGTGTACAATATAATCATTCAGTAATTCTATTATCACTTAGTGCTCATCAAAAAAATGTCTTCTTTAATGTGAGTAGGTATTTATTCTTTTTTAAAATTTTAGTTATTTCCAGTATAGTTAACAAACATGCTATATTAATTTCAAGTGTACAATATAGTGACTTGACAACTCTATACATTGCTTAGTCCTTATCAAGATGAGTGTACTCTCTCTCTCTCTCTCTCTCTTTTTTTAAGATTTTATTTATTTATTTGACAGACAGAGATCACAAGTAGGCAGATAGGCAGGCAGATAGAGAGGGGGAAGCAGGCTCCCCGCAGAGCAGAGAGCCCGATGCGGGGCTCGATCCCAGGACCCTGGGATCATGACCTGAGCTGAAGGCAGAGGCTTAACTCACTGAGCCACCCAGGTGCTCTCTCTTTCCTTTTTTTAATAAAATAAGTGTTCTCTTAATACCCTTCACTAATTTCACCCATCCCCTCATCCAACTCTCCTCTGGTAACCATCAATTTATTCTCTATAGTTAAAAATGTTTTTTTGGTTTGGCTTTTTTCCCCCCAGGTTTGTTTTGTTTCTTATATTCCATATATGAGTGAAATCATATGATGTTCGTCTTTCTCTGACTGACTTATTTCACTTAGCATAATACCCTTAAGATCCACCCATGTTGTTGCAAGTGGCAAGATTTCAGCCTTTTTTATGCTGAGTAAAATACATTGTGTATGTATATCTATATATATGTATATAGACACAAATATGTATGTGTGTATGTATGTGTGTATATGTATGTATACATACACACACACACACACACACTTTTGGGTTGCCTTCATATCTTAAAATTATTGTAAATAGTGTTGCAATAAACACAGGCTACCATGTATCTTTTCAAATTAGTGGTTCCATTTCCTTTGGATGAATACCCAAAAGTGGAATTACTAGACAATATGGTAATTCCATTTTTGATTTTTTGAGGACACTCCATACTGTTTTACACAGTTGCTGCACCAGTTTGCATTCTCAATAACAGTGCAGAGGGTTCATTTTCATCCACATCCTCCCAAACACTTGTTATTCCTTGTCTCTTTGATTTCAGCCATTCTGGCAACCGTGAGTTAGTATCTCATTGTGTTTTGATTTGCCGTTCCCTGATAGTGATGTTGAACATCTTTTCATGTGTCTGTTGGTCATCTGGATGTCTTCCTTGAAAAGTTGTCTATTTGTGTCCTTTGCCTGCTTTTTAACTGGATTGTTTGTGGGGCTTTTTGGCATTGATTTGTATATGTTCTTTTTATATTTGGGCTTTTAACCCCTTATTAGGTATATTATTTGCAAATATCTTCTCCCATTCAGAAGGTGGTCTAATTGTTTTCTAGATGGTTTCCTTCACTTTGCAAAAGGATTTTCTTTTGGTATGGTCCTGAAAACTTCATTTTGCTTTTGTTTCTCCTGCCAGAGGAGACGAATCTGGAAAAATGTCTCCATGGCCAATGCCAAAGAGGTTACTGCCTATGATTTCTTCCAGAAATTTTATGGTTTTCACCAAAAACTATTAGAACTGACAAATGAAATTGGTAATAGGACACAAAATTGATATACAGAAATCTGTCGCATAATAATGAAATGTCAGAAAGAGAAATTAAGGAAACAATTCTATTTACAATTGTGTCAACGAATAAAATGTCTAGGAATAAACTTAACCACCAGTGAAAGACTACTCCAAAAACTAAAATACCAATGAAAGAAACTGAAGGCAAACCGTGGAAAGATATTCCACATTCATGGATTGGGAAGAAACAATAGTATTAAAATATCCACACTGCCCAAAGCAATTTACAGATTTAACGCAATCCCTACCAACAGCTATTTTTTCACAAACCTAACATAAATAATACTACAATTCTTATGGAACCACAAAGGACCCCCAATACCTAAAGCAGTGTTGAAAAAGAAGAATGAGGCTGTAAGTATCACAATAACCCAGATTCCAATAGATACTACAATGCTGTAGTAACCAAACAAATATGGTACTCACACAAAAGCAGAATAGAATGTCCAGAAATAAACCCATGTTTTCATTGTCAACTAATCTATGTCAAAGGTGGTAAGAATATACAATGGGGAAAAGACAGTCTTTTCGACAAATGGTGTTTAGAAAGCTGGACAGCTACATGCAAAAGAAAGAAACTGGATCACTTTCTTATAAACTCAAAATTAATTAAAGATTTAAATGTGGGACCTTAAGCCATGAAATAACTAAAATATATCTCAGGCAGTAATCTCTTTGACATCAACCATAGAACATAGTTCTAGTTATGTCTCCCTTGGTAAGAGAAACAAACAAAGTTAAAGTATTGGGACTACATCAGAACAAAAGACTTCTGCACAATGAAGGAAACAAAAGAAAAAGGCAACCTACTGAATGAGAGAAAATATTTGCAAATGATATGTCAGATAAAGGGTTAATATCCAAAATTCTAAAGAACATACACCAACCCCTGAATAATCCAATTAAAATGGACAAAGGATATGAATGGACATTTTTTCAAAGAAAACATACAGATGGCCAACAGACACACAGGAAGTTGCTTGCTAGTCACCAGTGAAATAGAAATCAAAACAATGACCTGCCAGAATGGCTAAAACAAAAAAAGATAAGGAATAATAAGTGGTGAGGAAGTGGAGAAAAAACGTTCCTGTACTGTTGATGGGAATGCAAACTGCTGCAGCAACTGGAGAAAGACAGTATGGACGTTCCTCAAAAAATTAAAAATAGTATTACCATATAGACATTAGTTCCACTTTTGGATATTCATCCAAAGACAATGGAACCACTGCTTTGAAAAGATACATGCACACTTTTGTTTATTGAAGCATTATTTATAATGGTCAAGGTATGCAAGCAGCCTAGGTGTGTGTCCAACAATAAGTGAATAAAGAAAATGTGATGTTTGTATATGCATACATATATAGACACTGTGGAATGTTACCGAGCCATAGAAAGAATGAAATCTTGCCATTGCAACAACATGAGTGGACCTCCAGAGTATAATACTAAACAAATAAGCCAGTCAAAAAAAGAACAACACCATGTGGTTTTACTCATATGTGGAATTTGAGAAATAAAATTAACAAAGAAAAAAGAAAGAAAGAAAGAAAAAAACCAGACTCTTATCTCTAGAGAACAAACTGATGGTTACCAGAGGAGAGGCAGGGGGATAGGTGAAATAGGTGATGGGGATGAAGAGTGCACTTATCTTGATGAGCACTGAGTAATGTAGAGAATTGTTCAATCACTGTATTTTACCCCTGAAACTAATATAGTACCAGAAATTAACTGTAGTAGAATGATAATAGTAATAATAATAATAATAATAAAATGAGGCTGTAAAATTCTATTCCAGTTTTGAAAACAAAGAATAATCACAAAAAGTTAAGTGAATGGTTGATATATGTGAATTAGTATTTAAAAAGTTAATAATCAAGTTAAGTAATAATGAAGTAATCTCAGGCACATTCAACATAGATTTTTTAGGGTAATTAAAATATTTAGAATGATTAGAACACCTGGGTGGCTCAGTTGGTTAAGTGTCTGCCTTCAACTCAGGTCATGATCCCAGGGTTCTAGGATGGAGTCCTGCACTTTAAAAATACACCTTTTCTGCATTTAGGTAGTTGGGAAAAGTGTACTCTGCTAAAGAAATTTGGAAGAAAAAAAGGCTGCTTCTGAATGAAAAAGAAAAGTACTTTATTGGCTCTGGTTTGTGGAAGTACATATTACCAGGTTCCCTTCAAAGCTTTACATCCCATGTTTGGTCAAGAACAGAGTGATTCTATAAGACTGTGGTGATTCTTTAGATAGCTACTTTGTCTTGACTTCAGTTACCTCAGAGGCTAAAACAAACAAAACAATTATGTCATCCATCTATCTGTTTATGTTAACAATGTTAGGGTATGAATAATATAAGTCTTTAACATGCCTCCAGGTAACCTGCACCATTTTCATTTGCTCATAAAGGCCTCCATGTGTGAGACAAACCTAATAGATAGAGCTTTGCTTTCCTCCTAATGAACATGAACATTCTACCCTTAAGTGAAATATGAAGAGAGCTCACGACTACAATAATTAACTTTACAAATTTTCCCAAACCCATCATTCTGCTAAAGAGTTGCTCATCCAGTTCAAGTTCTGCCATATGTTCTAGGCCATCTCAGGCAATATTGTTTCTGAATTTGAATTTTAAAAAGTTAGGCACACTGCCGTTCTCTAATAAAGTATTATAGACATGGGTGGGGGGTGGTATGTAGCTGCTCCTGAAAATCAAGCCAGTTTCCTTCCTCTCCCTATGAATAAGTAAAACACTATTTTATTTTCTATAAATCCAAATTTATAGATGACCTAGATGAGGCATCAGCAAACGGTTTTAATAATAAAAAGCAAATATTTTCTATTGACCACCCACTCACTGAAGTATTGTCTAGGGCTGCTTTCATGCTGCAATGACAGAGTTAGTTGTGACAGAGACTGTATGCCACATAAAGTCTAAAATATTTACAATCTGGCCCATTACAGAAAAAATTTTCCAATCCCTGCCCAACACTATTACAACTATAACCATGACAGCCTCATCCCTTGTTATTTCCTAGCCTTAGCTGAGCTCCATTTTCCCCAAAATGCTAATACTTTTCTCAAGTGCATAAGACAGAAACATATGTTTTGTTTTGTTTTGTTTTTCTCATTTTTCACACTTCTGACAAATGGTTCCTTTACCAAAACTCAAAGGCCTGAGATCAAAGAGCACAGCTGTACACTTCTGATTACATATTATTGAAATGCTATCCTTTTTTTTTTCAGCTCCAGATTGGGTGTTGCCTTTGTTCAAGAATCATAGCAGCACCCTCGATGCCTGGACTAGGTCGCTCTTGGAAAAGAACCCCCAAAATACAAGTTTTAGTATTCTACTTATTTGTAGGAAAATAGAGGGGACCATTGTGGAGGAGCTGCTCATCCATGGTCAGCAAACTCCAGAGGGGGCTTAAATTTAGTGACCATTAGGACTAAGGACATACATGTCATTTCAAGATCCAAGAAACACCTATGAACGTAAAAAGTGTTAATGTGTCCTCTAAACTCACCCTATCTGCTTCAAATAATGATTTGACTATGATTGACAGGAAAGCACTGTAAAAGTTTTCCACTCCAACAAGCATTCTCATAGGCTCAAAGGTTTGGGAATGAATTTGCATGGTTTTGCTATTTTGAATTTGAAATATAGTAAAATCTTTTTCAAGTCACATGTTGTATTCAAAATATGTTTGATTATTGACATACAGGTATGCCATAGCCATAGTTTTAAGTTTCTTTAAAATCCCATGAAATATCCGGGAGTTAGCCCTGCAACTGTACTTTTGCCTCAAGCTTTACACTGAGTTTGGGATTCTCGTTGCTTGGCTCCAAATAAGTCAGAAGATTGACAAACTGTAAGAGTTCTACTGATGGATGAAAGTGACATTGCAAGGAAACAACTGTTTCATGCTTGACTAATAAAGTTTGGCCAAGTTTTTGCTAATTTGTAGCTAAAAAGTATGAATTCCACAAGTGAAATTCCGCATTTTTAAAGGGGGGAAGTAATTGGAGAAATGTATGCTATCAGGTTATAAAAGAGAATTATTCTAAATATGTTTGGTATGAATAAATAATAATAAATAATAAAAGGCAATCTATGTTTTCTGGTTTGAGGGCTCCTTCTCCTCAACTCTCCTCCTTGGCTTTTGGAACATAATATTAGAATTGAGAGAAGTGAATTAAAGTATGGAGAAGAGACAGAAAGACTAAGAAATAAAAACAAGGACAGGCATGTTAAAAGATTGACTACAATGGTCTACAGGTGGTTCTTTGATGAATAAAAGGCTGTCCTAATCATCTTTGCTTGGCAAAGTATTTCTGGATTCTAATAAATTTCCAGTTTGAAAAGATATATATTCCAAGATGATAGGGAAAATATAAAGTAATGCCTAAATACCCTGTCTTCTGTGCTATCCCAGAGTGGCCATTAAACCATTTCTTTTCCACTAATAGAGAGAGGTGGTTGGAATTTAAAATGTTTAAATTGGGCATCTGTGTGGCTCAGTTGGTTAAGCAACTGTCTTTGGCTCAGGTCATGGTCTCAGGGTCCTGGGTTTGAGTCCCACATCGGGCTCCCCCTGTTCTGCCTGCCACTCCCCCAGTTGTGCTCTCTCTCTCTCTCTCTCTGTCAAATAAATAAATAAAATATATTTTTTAAAATACTATTTATTTATTTATCTATTTACTTGACAGAGATCACAAGTAGGCAGAGAGGCAGGCAGAGAGAGAGGAGGAAGCAGGTTCCCCGCTGAGCAGAGAGCCCAATGCGGGGCCCCATCCCAGGACCCTGAGACCATGACCTGAGCCGAAGGCAGAGGCTCAACCCACTGAGCCACCCAGGCACCCCAATAAAATATTTAAAAAAAAATGTTTAAATTGTACCCATAGTTAGGATTTCCTATTTTTCCACAATGCATTGTTATTTTGTTTTAAAATTTTTTTATTAACACGTAATATATTATTTTCCCCAAGGGTACAGGTCCGTGAATCATCAGGCTTACACACTTCACAACACTCACCATAGCACATACCCTCCCTCTCAATGCACTGCTACTGCTATATTTATTTCCTCTCATATGATCCCTGGAAGTCATAAAATGTGTGCAATGCAATAAAAAATTAGTATACTTTGAATTAGTTTTGCACTTAATAGTAAACAATAAAATACAACCGGACAGGGTATTAAAAGCCCAGTGTTTATATTACTATTAACTCTATTCCCAGCTGGAACCACATCAGCACTATCATGAAGTCTGTTCTATATAACTCAGATTTAATACCCAAGCCAAAGTGTGTTCAATTGTAGTTAATTAACAATACTTATGCTTCAAGGAATGGAATTGAAGTGAATCAATTACAGGGGAAACTGGTTTTGTTTTGTTTTGTTTTGTTTTTTATGTTTTAAAGAACTGTTTAAAAAGAAAGCAAAAGTAAAATCATCTTTTGGTCTAGTTCACTTTGTTTGAAAGATAAGAAAGAGGAAAAGTAGTATTTTTATTTTCATATCAGCTTAAAGTTTACAAAGCAACATCCCAACTTCTCCCCATGGGAACTCTTAACAATGAGGTTTAGAAATAGGAACTTGGAAAAAATTTCACATTAACTTGCAGTTTCATAAATTAAACCCATAGCATCCATTGTACTCACCCAGACCATTCCCAAAGAAACAAAATATTTTAACTATATGTTGCAAGAATAGCTCCTGGTAATACAACCATGCAGCTCAAGGGTTAAAAATAAATAAAAGCAAGGTAGTCCCAAATTTGAAACAGTGTTGGAAAACACATGACAGATTCATGCAGTGGAAATGATCATGTTGTTCTCTAAGTCAAAGACAAAACACTGCCACCCAACATGGAAGAAATATGGTTTTGAGGAGAAATGTGCACGCTATAAATGGAGGATGGGTCACTCTTCTATCTCATGCCCATGGTTAGTGATTCCATAAACTGGCATCCAGACAGGGTATAGCCTGCCATTCCTCTCTGACTAAGCACTTCAGGAATGTATATGAAGTGCCAGCAGTGGTGTGAGTCAAGGCAAAGGCATCAAAGCACTCTGGGAAGATGGGAGGGCTTCAAGGTGTTCCATACATATTGTGTACATTTTTCCTGTATCAAAGGAAGCCATTGAAAATTTTGAATTCTGAAAGAAAGTGGGTGGGGGAAAACCCAGCAGTAGCAGATGAATCGGAAGAAGACTGGCACGAGAGTGAAATTAAAATTAAAGTACAATTAGAAGGAACCATCAAAGTTCTTTATACCCACTAGTCTGACAAAATGTTCTAAGGTATCAAATATCAGCTAATCCAGAACCTTGATTTTTACAAAATTTGATTAGGAGTATTGTTCTACACAAAAGATGCATGGCAACCATACTTTGTTTCGAAAGAGAAAAAAAAAACATTTTGTTGATATTATAAAAATCTAATAGCAGAAAAGGGAAATCTGCATATACATGAGGGCAATGGTAAGCAGTAAAGGAGAGTAAGACAGAGTTACATCAAATCAGGTACTTGTAACATCCAACCTTATTAGCCGGCAAAACTCTGTGGAGGCAGCCAGGCTAGTCTTAACTGAGAGGTCTGGGTGAAGACTCCTAACTGATAATCCCCATAAGGGCCATAGTTATAGCACAAATGATGGGGCCTGAACAGTTGCTTGCCTATGTTTAGGGCAACTGTATGCCATTTGGAGCAAGCTGCATTCCTATCTTATCATGTCTTTACATATTCACCAGCCTGAACTAGCTGTGCTTGCCTCCCTCCTGGATCCCATTTCAGGTTGCCTGACCAGCCTGGAGCAGAGGCTAAACTATAAGGCAAGATTTATAGCTCTTGCCATCCAGACCAGAAGTGCCAGTTCTGACCTGCAGGCCAGCTAATGCCAACTAACCAGGCTCCCAAGGTCACTCATGCATCACAAGTCTCACAAACATTCATGCGTGCGTGCATGTCAGGGTGATTGGTTATGCAGGACAAATCACAGAAACCTACTTCAAAACAATGCAAGTATCCAATGCAAGATATTTTAATATCTCCATTGTCATACCATGATATGAAGTATCTCTCTTTACTACCAGAAATAGTTATTAATACCTTTAATCAGATTATATAGACAATTCCAAATGACCCAGGGTCAATTCTGAAAATTCATCCATAATATTCTCCCTACATATACGTGAATATATATATGGGGTTACCTCCCAATAAACACATTATAAAGTGAAAATATCTCAAGTCAAAATGCATTTAATACACTTAACGTACTAAACATCATAGATTAGGCTAGCTTACCTTAAATGTCTTCAGCACACTTATAACATTAGCCTAAAGTTGGGCAAAATCGTCTAATGTCAGGCCTATTTATAATAACATATGGGATATGCCATGTAACCTATTTAATAGTATAGAAAAAAGGCAAATGAAGTGATTGGATGGGTACAGAAGTGTTGTCAGTGTATTGGTTATTAAGACTTGTTACTGCATCTCCGATGGGATCTTCTGCCTTGTTGCACTGCACAACATCAGGAGAAAGGACTGCATGGTACCATCTCAGGGCAAATTCAAAGTTCAAAATTTAAAGTGCAATTTCTACTGAATGCAGATTACTTTCACACCATTGTAAATTTGAAGAGTCATAAATCAAACTGTCATAAATTGGGACCATCTGTATCTATATCTATCCATAAGTCTATATCCACTTATATGAACATGATTTACATATATATGTATATAAGCTTCTATATGGTACAAACATTTCCAAACCACTTGCAAGTTGTTTATAGACATCAGACTATAGACAACTTTTGAATATTTTATCTGCATTTTCCTAAAATGAGAGACTTAAAACAAATATTTTATGTATATGAGAGAGAGGGAAAAGCAGGCTCCCCACTGAGACAGGGAGCCCACTGTGGGACTTGATCCCAAGAACCCAAGATCGTGACCTGAGCCAAAAGCAGATGCTTAACTGACTCAGCAACCCAGGTGTCCTGAGAGATTTTTCACATAATTCCAATATCACCACAACTATTAACATTCTTTCTTTTTTTAAAGTTTTTATTTATTTATTTGACAGACAGATCACAAGTAGGCAGAGAGACAGGCAGAGAGAGAGAGAAGGGACGAAGCAGACTCCCTGCTGAGCAGAGAGCCCGATATGGGGCTCGATCCCAGGATCCTGGGATCATGACCTGAGCTAAAGGCAGAGGCTTTAACCCACTGAGCCACCCAGGCGCCCCTATTAACATTATTTCAACATAATATGATAGACCATATTAAGTTACTCTATAATCAAATGTTTTAACTATTTTTAATTTAAAAAATCCATTCAAAACTTATTTGGTTATTTTTTAAAATTTTAATTTAGTTAAATCACCATTTTTACCTTTTCTTTTTTCTTTTAACATATTTGACATTTATAAAGAGGGCAGACCAGTTGTTTTGTACAAGTGACCAGAATCTGAGATCATTTGATTGTTTACTCATGATCAGAACAGTGTTAAACATTCTTGGAAGAATTCACTCGGCCTGTGTGTACTTTATAAGTGGACATCAGGAAGCACATAAGACCAGGATGTACCACTATGCACAATGTTAAGTTTATTATTTGTCTAAAATAGTGACTACTTGGATATTTGGAAACCCCCTGCAATGTTTCAGGATTAGAGTAGCCTATATCCATAATCCTTTGCTATGTTATTAATTCAATGGGTAATAAGCAACACCTGTCGATTAGAGAACCAGAGAGAGAAAGATAACAGGCCGGATGCCCCTAAGCAGCATAACAGCTTGTGACTGATACGTGAGAATTGTCTGACTACCATGGAAGTTTGCTAGTCAGCTGTAATTCCAATACTATTATTGTGCTTATGCTAAGAACATGTTATATTTTGTTCTCTGCAAGAAATACCATGTCTTGCTCAGAAGTTGCTAGCAAAAAAGAAAGAAATTGAGGAAGACATAAAGGAAAACATATTAAAAAAAAAAAAAACAATTCTAAAATATGTATGGTACTACAGAGGAGCCTAAACGCCAATGGAACGTTGAAAAGAAAACCAAAGCTGGAGGCATCACAATTCTGGACTTCAGGCTGGAATCATTATGAGAATCATTACAAAGCTGGAATCATTACGAGAGTATGGTATGGGCACAAAAACAGACACATTAATTAATGGAATAGAATAGAAAACCCAGAAATGGACCCACAACGTTATGGTCAACTAATCTTTGACAAAGCAGTAAAGAATATCCAAAGGGAAAAAAGACAGCCTCTTCAACAAATGATGTTGGGACAACTGGACAGCCACAGTATCCAAAATGACCCTGCATGATTTTCTTACACCCTACACAATGATAAACTCAAAATGGATGAAAGACCTCAATGTGAGACAGGAATCCATCAAAATCCTAGAGGAGAACACAAGCAGCAACCTCTTTAACCTCAGCCACATCAACTTTGGAGACATCAAGACATGTCTCCAAAGGCAAGGGAAACAAAAGCAAAAATGAACTATTGGCACTTCATTGAGATCAAAACCTTATAGCAGCATTGTCCACAATTGCTAAAACATGAAAAGAGCCAGATGTCCTTTGACTGATGAATGGATAGGAAAGAAGTTGTAATATATATACAATAGAATATTATTCAGCCATCAAAAAACGTGAAACCTTGCCATTTGCAATGACACAGGTGGGACTAGAGTTTCATATTCTAAGTGAAATAAGTCATCAGAGGAAGACATACACCATATGATTTCACTCACATATGGAATTTAAGAAACAAAACAGATGAACGTACGGGAAGGGAAGGAAAAATAAGATAAAAAAGAGATAGAGGCAAACCTTGAGAGACTCTTAACTCTAGGGAACAAATAATGTTGCTGGAGGAGAGGTAGGGAGGTGGTAATTGAGTGATGGACATTAAGGAGAGCACTTGATGTAATGAGCACTGGGTGTTATACGGAACGGATGACTCACTAAGCTCTACCCTGAACCTAGTAACACACTATATGTTAAAAAACTTGAATTAAAAAAGGATTTTAAAAAAGCCTGAAAAAATAAAACTGCAATCCATAGAGAAGGGTTTAAGATAAACATAGAAATAATAACAGGGAACCAAATAGAAAATAAGAAAATAACAATATGGTAGCTACTATTCCAACTATATGAATCAGGGATAAATAAGGTTGGCAAAGGCGTTAATTCTGTAAGAAGATGTAAGAATTCTTAGAATATGTATGAGCTTAATATCAAAACATCAAAATACATGAGGAAAAAACTGATAAGAGCTGCAAGGAGAAAGAGATGTACAAGTATGAAAGTTGGAGACTTCCATACCCTCCATCACAAATGAGATCTAGCAGGCAGAAAATCAATAAGAATGTAGTTGAACAAACATTATCATCAATCAACAGTTTCTCATGGACATCCATAGATTACTTCATTCCACAAGTAATCTATGGATTCTTCCTAAACTCACATGTAACAGTCAGCAAGATAAACCACAATCTGGGACATAAACATACCTTAGCAAATTTAGAGGAATAGAAATCACATAGTCTGGATTATAGTTGAAAAATCCAAAAATATGTGGAGATAAACCACAGAGTTTTAAGTAGTAGGAGGGTCAGAGAAAAGAAATATTAAGAAACAATATTTTTGTATGTTTTTAAAAATATTTTGAATGGGGTGCCTGGGTGGCTGAGTCATTAAGTGTGCACCTTCAGCTCAGGTCATGATTCCAGGGTCCTGGGATCGAGTTCTGCATGAGGCTCCCTGCTCAATGGGAAGCCTACTTCCCCCTCTCCCTCTGCCCCTGCTTGCATTCCCTCTCTCGCTGTGTCTCTGTAAAATAAACAAAATCTTTAAAAAATTTTTTTCAATGGAAAAAAAAAACATTTTTTTTAAATTTGTGAGATGCTGCAAAAGCAGTACATAAAAAGAAATGTATGCAATATATGCAATACATATTAGAAAAAGAAGACCCGGAATCAATCATCTATGTTTTCACGTTAAGGAACTAGAGGGGCACCTTGCTGGCTCATTTGGTAGAGTATGTGACTCTTGATCTCAGGGTTGTGAGTCTGAGCCCCACACTTGGTTAGAGATTACTTAAAAAAAAAAGAGAGAGAGAGAGAGAGAGAAAGAAAAAGAAACAACAACAAAAAAAAAGAGATCAAATTTAACCCCAAGTAAGTAGGAGAAAAAAAAAAAAGAATTAGGGCAGAAATCAATGAAACTGAAACCAAGAAATTTATAGAGAATGTCCAAGAAACCAAATGCTCCTTCTTTGAAAACATCAACACATCAATAAATCTCTACAACAGGCTAAGAAAAAAAGAGAGCTCACAATTACTAAAATCAGAAATGAAAGAGGTGATATCATATTAAAAAGATTATAAAAGAATACTACTAAAACTATATGATCAAAAGTTTGATGACCTAGGTAAAATGGACCAGTTCCTTGAAAGAAAAATTTGCCAAAATTACATAAGAAATAAATTATCTCTTAATATGTCTTTCTCTATTAAAATATTGCATCAATAAATAATAAACATAAAATAGAAAGCAGTCAGGCCTTGGTGTGTTCACTGGTGATTCAATTAAACATTTAAGGGCAAATTATATAAATTCTCTATATGCTCTTCCAGTTCACCTGGAAAAATCAACAAAATACATGGGGAAATAATTAACTAATGGGAGGAGACATAAGGGTTTGATTTACAATGCTTTGATAATGAAAGAGTAGCGGAAGTTCAACTATAAGAGATGAAATCATCAATGATTAAAAAACAGAGATCTCTGAAACAAATTCAAATTGCTCAACTTACTAACAATCCAGGAATAAAAACAAACTGTGACAAATATCTCATATACTAAAGTCAGTACAGATTATAGATTTAAATTTTATTTTTCTTAAAAGATTTTATTTATTTGTCAGAGAAAGAGAGAGTGAGAGAGAAGAGAGCGTACAAGCGGGGGGGAGGGGCAGAGGCAGAGGGAAAAGCACGCTCCCTCCTCAGCAAGGACCTGGATGTGGGGCTCGATCCCAGGACCCCAGGATCATGACCTGAGCCGAAGCCAGATGCTTAACTGACTGAGCCACCAGGCACCCCTATAGAGTTAAACTTTAAAACCATAAAATTGGTAGATGAAAATGTGTTTGTTGAGAAATAAACCAAAATTATTTGAAATTATGTTTGTATTTTGGCAGACTTCAGGCATAATATGAGATATAAAGGCAGAATCCATAAAAGTAAAAGACTAGACTATGTAAATATTTTACAGTCCTTATTTAAAGCTCATCACAGGAAAATTAAATCTATTGTCATAACTTGAAAGAAAAACAAAATTTCCATGAAAAAATATTTTCAATCTAACGGAGAATCAATACCCTTTATATAGCTTACCAATGAATAAGATAAAGAAAAAAATAGCAAAAGGAAAAACAGGATGAAATATATACATGTAGGTTGTCCAAAACTAAATAATGAAACATTAAAAAATATATACCTATATATGTATCTGTATTAAAACAAGAAACTTGTCCCTTTTGCTGAAGTAATAACAGATGGCCTTTTGACACGTTAATAGTGGTTATGTCTCAAGGTAGCAATTAGTGTTCATCCATTTTCATTTTCTGCCTTATAGTTTTTCATATTGTGTGAGTCTTATACAATAAATTTGTATTACATAGATTATCAGTTTTTAAAAAGCTGTTTTTATATGGTTTGTATGAATCCCCTATGTAGGCTCTTCAAACTCTCCTACCTAAAAGAAGGGTTTAAGATGGTGTCATGGAAAGATCTTGGGATCACACCCTCCCATAAATAAAAAATCTACCATTATATTTGAAGTAATTCCCGCTGAAGGGGATCTAGAAACTGGATTTACAGAGCCTCCACAGCAAGGGATAGCACTAAGATTAGTAGAAAAGGCAGAGATACAAACTTGCTAAGGAAATACCATACTGTAGGCACAGTGGTCCATTGTTGGGAGGGATTTCAAAGGTGCATAATTTCTCCCTCAGGAGTGAGAGATAAGAGCTCCATATCAGGCACCAAACCTTTACATCCTGCATAGGATGCATAAACCCCTAAATCGCCTGCGAAAAGCCAACAGGGAGTACATATAGGAAAATTACAGACACAGTACAGAGGCATAGTGAGCTCAGTTCCAGACCACTGCAACAAACCTCTTGTCTTCCTGGTGCATGTAAGAATTATGTTTACACTGTAAGGTACAGTATAATTTTTTTGAAGGTGAAAGCAGAGCTTATTGAAGGGATAGAGTACAGTATACTTTTACATGTGCTACAGCATTATGTCTAGGAAAAACAATGTATATACCTTAATGACAAAATGCTTTCTTGCTAAAAAAAAAAAAAATTATGCTAAATATTGAGCTTTCAGGGAGTCAATCCTTTTGTTGTTGGAGCATGTAGTCTTGGTATTGATGGCTGCTGACTGAGCAGGGTGAGAATTGCTAAGGTTGGGGAGGTTGTGGCAACATCTTAAGACGAGAGTGAGGTTTGCTGCATGAATTTACTCTTTCTCTCCATGAAGGATTTCTCATAGCATGCGATGCTGTTTGATAGCATTTTTACCCACAATACAACTTCCTTCAGAAATGCAAACCTGTAACTGCTTTATCAATTGAGTTGACATAATATTCTTACTTCACTGTTGTCTTCTCATTAAATCTGTAGAGTATCTTCACTGGGAGTACTCTGCACCTCAAGAAACTATTTACTCATCCCTAAAAAGTAAGTTCTTATGTGTTCAAGTTTTATTCTGAGATTGCAATAATTCACTACCTTATTCAGGCTTCACTTCTGATTCTAGTTCTCTGTATTTTCAGCCCATTTGCAATTACTAATTTTCCCACTTGAGTCTTGAACTTAAAATTTCCAAAAAGAATGAAAGAAAGAAAGAGAGGAATGAAGGAAGGAAGGAAGGAAGGAAGAGAAAGAAAGAAATCTGTGAAGCACCATATAGTAAAGTGCAAGAAAATGAGGAATGGTTGTATAGGACCACAGGGAGGGGAAAACTGCTCTTCAAGGAGTTATGAACAGATTCACTCAACTCAGAAACTAGTGCAAAAGCACCAAAAGTGCATGGATGATAGGTGAACGAGATCCACTTATTAGTCACAGACTGCCAGCCAGAGAGATAGAAGACAGGTGAACCTTCCCACAAGGACTGAGACACTGGTGACAACCATTTTTGGTAGCTTATTGGGGTAATAAATTCTAATCTCTGCATGTGCAGGCACGATTTGCAATCCTCACTCCAGACTGCTAAAGCCAGGGAGCATGCTTTGTGAAGAGGCCCTTCGAAACAGAACCCTGCGACTCAGCTCGCCTCACATCCACCAAAAGCACACAGTAATTCTGCCTAAGCCTTGCAGCCAGCTTGGCGAAGGAGCAGCCCTGCCCACCTGCATGCAAGTAGCACTTGTGGTCCAGTCCCAACAGGAGATTCACAACAACCCAAAGAGGGACACCTGTGGAGTCCTTGATTCTGTTGACCAGGAAGAAGTGAACTTCTGATTTTGCAAGACATATGCTCCATACTGTCATTCCTTGGTCGCAAAGCTGAGCCACAAAATGCAGACTATGTGGATTTGTATTTGTATTGGTATTTTTTGTATTTTTTTCACCAAATACAGTGAGAAAGAAATATCACTAGCAATACAGATTTGACAGAAAGTCAAATAAAATGAGGAGATAGAAAAATAAGATTCTAAGGGCACCTGGGTGGCTCAGTGGTTTAAGCCTCTGCCTTCAGCTCAGGTCATGGTCTCAGGGTCCTGGGAGCAAGCCCCGCATCAGGTTCCCTGCACAGCAGGGAGCCTGCTTCCCTTCCTCTCTCTCTGCCTGCCTCTCTGCCTACTTGTGATCTCTGTCTGTCAAGTAAATAAATAGTCTTTAAAAAAAATATGATTCCAATGAAAGATGACAAAAATTCAAACAATAACCATATGAATAAGCAACTGTGTAATGATGAAGTCAAAGAAATGGTTATAAAGATGCTCATTAAAGTTGGGAAAAGAATGAAAGAATAATTAGCACTTCAAAAAAAAGAAGATGGAAAATATGAGAAAATACCAATCAGAACTTCAGAATACAACTGAAGTGAAAAACTAGAGGATATGGAAGAATTAATCAGCAATCTGGAATACACAAATCTCCCAGAGTAGAAAAAAAACAGTAGGGAAAAAAAAAAAAGAATTGAAAGAAATGAAAAAAGTTTAAGGGACTTCTGGCAGCTTCCAACATACTAACAACTGCATTAGAAGGATCTCAAAATGGAAAGAGAAGAAAGCTATTGAAACTCTATTTGAAAACAACAACAAAACCTCACTTGAAACAATAGTTGTAACCTTCCCTAACATGGTGAAGGAAGCAGCCATCTATGTTCAGGAGGCATAGAGAGCACCAAACAAGATGAACCCAAGGAAATGCAGCCTAAGACACATAATTTTTGTGTCAAAAAATAAAAGATAAAGGGAAAATCTTCAAGCAGTGAAAAGAAGGTAATACTTACAAAAAGGAGAACTCCCATAGGAAAATTAGGGACTATTCAGTAGAAATTTTGAAGGCCAGAGAGGATGGTATAATATATTCAAAGCACTGAAGGATAAACAAGAACCATGAACATGCTACAAGGCAAGAATATGACTCAGAACGCAGAAGAAATAGAGTTTCCTAGACAAGGAAAGTCTAAAGGGGCTTATCACCAATAAACAAGAAATATTTAAAAGGATCTATGTTAAGCAAAAATGGCTATAAAGATCCTTTTAAATATTTCTTGTTTATTGGTGATAAGCCCCTTTAGA
>NW_019154192.1:18068-79259 GCF_002288905.1 Enhydra lutris kenyoni
AGATCCTTTTAAATATTTCTTGTTTATTGGTGATAAGCCCCTTTAGACTTTCCTTGTCTAGGAAACTCTATTTCTTCTGCGTTCTGAGTCATATTCTTGCCTTGTAGCATGTGGGGCTTATCACCAATAAACAAGAAATATTTAAAAGGATCTATGTTAAGCAAAAATGGCTATAAAGAGGGACGCCTGGGTGGCTCAGTTGGTTGAGCGGCTGCCTTCGGCTCAGGTCGTGATCCCGGCGTCCTGGGATCGAGTCCCACATCGGGCTCCTTGCTCGGCGGGGAGCCTGCTTCTCCCTCTGCCTCTGCCTACCACTCTGTCTGTCTGCCTGTGCTCATGCTCTCTCTCTCTCTCTCTCTCTCTCTGACAAATAAATAAATAAATAAATAAAATCTTAAAAAAAAAATGGCTATAAAGAGCAGTAAGAAAATATAGGTAAGAAAAAAAAAAAATCTCACTGCCAAAGACAACCATAGAGAAGGGAGTTGGTAAAACACATATAAACTTACCGTGAGAGTAAAAAGATAAAAAAGTAAAATCAATTAAATCTATAATAATTACTTAATGGATACACTAAATTAAAAGAAAGTATAATGTTAAAAATATAAAAGGATGGGAGAAGGGAAAAACCAGTACTTTCACAATGCATTCAAATGAAATGACAACGAACTTACAAAATGCTGCTATATACATAGGATTTTTAAAAAAAGATTTTATTTATTTATTTGCTAGAGAGAGAGAGAGAGAGAGAGAGAGAGAGAGAACAAGCAGGGGAAACTGCAGAGGCAGAGGGAGAGGCAGGCTTCCTGTCTGAGCAGGGAGCCCAACCTGGGACTCGATCGCAGGACCTTGGGATCATGATCTGAGCCAAAGGCAGATGCTGTCCTGACTGAGCCACTCAGGTGCCCCTATTCATAAATTAATTAACTGATTAATTAATTAATTTGAATGAATAAACCAAATATTTACCAAAACCTACATTAAATACAGAAAAAAATAAAGAGAAGGGAATCCAACATAACACTTAAGAAAGTCACCAAGGTGCAAAGAAAGACAGCAGGGAAAAAAAAGAAAACACGGAATTGCAAAAAGAGCCAGAAAACAATGAACAAAATGACAATAAATTCATACCTATCAATAACTGTGTTAAATGCAAATAGACTATATGCTCTGATAATAATTATATATATTATATATTTTGGCATTTTTCAAAAAAAATTAAAGCTTTTATTTAGATCCCAGTGAGTTAACACATGGTGTAATGTTAGTTTCAGGTATACAATACAGTGATTCAACATTTCTATACATCACCCAGTGCTCATCCTGAAAAGTGCCTGCCTTCATCCTCCTCATCAATTTAACCAATCTTCCCACCCAACTCCCCTCTGGTAACCATTAGCTTGTTGTCTACAGTTGAGAGTGTTTCTGAGTTTTCCTGTCTCTTGTTCCCCTTATTGTTTATTTGTTTTTTAAATTCCACCTATCAACAAAACTATATGGTATTTGTCTTTCTGTGAATGACTTATTTTATTTAGCATAATACTTCATAGCTTCATCCACATTGTTGCAATTGTCAAGATTTCATTTTTTTTCATGGCTAATATTCCATTGTATATATGTACCACATCTTCTTTGTCCATTCATCAAACAGAGGACATTTGGGCCCTTTCTATAACATGGGTATTGTACATAATGCTGCCGTAAACATTGGGGTGCATGTATCTGTTTGAATCACTATTTTTGTATCATTTGGGTAAATACGTAGTAGTGCAATTGCTGGCTCATAGGGTAGGTCTATTTTTAGCTTTTTGAGGAACCACCATACTGTTTTCCAGAGTGGCTGCCCCAGTTTGCATTCCCTCCAACAATGAAGGATACGTCACCTTTCTCCACATCCTTAACAACATCTTTTTCCTGTGTTGGTAATTTTAGTCATTCTGACTGATATGAGGTAATATCTCATGATACTTCTGATTTGCATTTCTCTGGTTATGAGTGATATTGAGCATCTTTTTGTTTGTCTATTGACCATCTGTATGTCTTCTTTGGAAAATGTCTGTTCATGTCTTCTGCCCCTATTTTAATTGGATTACTAGTTTTTTAGGTGGTGAAAAATTTTTTAAGACTTTAGTTATTTATTTGTCAGAGAAAGAGAGAGTGAGTGTACACAAGCAAGGGGAGTGGCAGGCTGTGGGAGAAGCAGGCTTCCTGCTGAGCAAGGAGCCCCATGCAGGACTCTATCACAGGACTCTGGGATCATGACCTAAGCTGGAGCTTAACCGACTGAGCCACTCAGGTGTTCCGGGGTGTTGAGTTTTGTAAGTACTTTATGTATTTTGAATACTAACCTTTTTATCAGAACTGTCATTTGCAAATTATCTTCTCCCAATCCATAGGCTACCTTTTAGTTTTGTTGATTGTTTGCTGTGCAGAAGCTTTTTATCTTGGTGAAATCCCAAAGTTTATTTTTGCTTTTGTTTTCCTTGTTTCTGGAGATATATATAGAAAAAAACTGCTATGATGAATATCAAAAAAGTTACTCCCTATGTTCTCCTCTAGGATTTTGATGGATTCCTGTCTCACACTGAGATCTTTCATCCATTTTGAGTGTATTTTTGTGTACAGTGTAAGAAAGTGATCCATTTTCATTCTTCTGCATGTGGCTGTCCAGTTTTCCCAACACTGTTTGATGAAGAGACCATCTTTTTTGCATTAGATAGTCCTTCCTGCTTTCTCCAAGATTAATTGACCTATAGCTGTGGAGTTATTTCTGGGTTTTCTATTCTGTTCCGTTGATCTATGTGTCCATTTTTGTGCCAGTAATAATAATATTATAATCATTTGTATTTCTGTGTATTGGTTGTTATTTCTCCACTATTATTTATGATTTTACTTATTTGGGTCCTTTCTTTATTCTTTTTGTTAAGTCTGGCTAGGAGCTCATCAATTTTGTCAATTTTTTTGAAGAACCAGCTTCTCGTTTCATTGACCTATTGTATTGTTTTTTAGATTCTGTATCATTCATTTCTGCTCTAGTCTTTATTATTTCCATTCTTTTACTGGCTTTAGACTTCATTTGTTGTTCTCCTTCCAGATCCTTTAATTGTAAGGTTAGAAATTTTGTTTGCGTCACGAGGTACGTTGACGTTGCCATATACTTCCCTCTTACGAATGCTTTTGCTGTATTCCAACAGTTTTGGACCATCTTGTTTCCAATTTGAAGCAAATTGTCTATTTCCATGTAGTTTTTAATATGTTCTTTGATTTCTTTGTTAACCGATTCATTCTGTAGTAGCAGGTTACTTAACTTCCATGTATTTGAGGTCTTTCCAGATTTTTTTTTTTTTTTTTGGTAACTTTTAGTTTCATAGTAGGATCTCTATATTTTTATACTTGTTGAGGCCTGATTTGTGACTCAGTGTGTGATCTCTTCTGGAGAATGTCTCATGTGCACTTAAGAAGAATGTGTATTCTGTTGCTTTAGAATTCAATGTCCTGAATATATCTATTGAGCCCATCTAGTCCAGTGTGTCAGTCAAGGCCTTTGGTTCCTTGTTGATTTCCTTCTTAGGTGATCTGTCCATTGATGTAAGTGGGGTGTTAAAGGCCCCTACTATTATTATTGTATTCTTATCAATGATTTCCTTTATGTTTGTTATTAATTGATTTATATATTTGGGTACTTCCAAGTTGGGAGCATAAATATTTACAATTGTTAGATCTTGGTGGATAGAACCCGTAATTATGATATAATGGCATCTCTTGTTATAGTCCTAGGTTTCTTTGTTTGTTTATTTATTTATTTAAAACATTTTTTAAAAAAGATTTATTTATTTTAGAGAGAGGGGAGAGAGAGTGTTCCAGCTGGGGGAAGGACAGAGGAAGAGGGAGAGGGAGAAAAACAGACTCCACGCTGAGTAGTGAGCTGAAATCAAGAGTCAATTGCCTAAGTCCCCCTATCTCCCAGACACACCCAGTCTTTATTTTAAAATCTAGTTTGTCTGAGGCACCTGGGTGGTGCAATTGGTTGAGTATCTGACTCTTGGTTTTGGCTCAGGTTGTGATGTCAGTGTCCTGGGATTGAGCCCCATGTGGGGCTCCACACAGAGCATAGAATATGCTGGAGACTCTCTCTCCCTCTCACCCTGTCCCTCTTGCTTGTGCTATCTCTCTCTTTCTCTCCAAAAAAAAAAAGAAAAAAAAAAATCTAGTTTGTCTGAAAAAAGTACTGTTAGTCCAGATTTCTTTGGATGCGTATTTGCATTGTAAATGTTTCTTCCTCTGTCACTTTCAGTGCAGTTGTTTTTAGGTTTAAAATGAGAAGTGAGGCAAGCTTGACCAAGAAGGGAAGTACTTCTAAACCTCAGGGTTGTGAGACTTGCTGGAACTACTGAAGTTGCCATTGTCAGTGCTGTACTGGTTATTACAGGTGGCTCTATGTTTACGCTGAGGAGCAGGCAGCAGAATGGTCCCAGAAAACTCCTTTGCCCATGGAGAGGGGTCTCTATGTTTGTTGCTCTCAGAGAAACATTGTGAGAAGACTGAATCATCTCTGTCCTGTGTGTCCCAGGTGTCTTTTTTTTTGATTTGTTTTGTCTTGTTTTGCTTTGTTTTGTTTTGTTTTCAGATCTCAGTTTCTATACACTGTTTGTCTCTGGGTTGTTTGCCTGCCTTCTCTCCAGGAGCAGGGAACTGCAATTTGGGCTCTGTTCTAGCCCAACCTGTTCACTTTTAAAGCTCCAGGCTTTAGGGATGTGGTGTAGGCAGGGGCCTGAGCTGGTCTCATGGAGGGTCTCAAGGCACTAATACTGAGGGAGTTTTAACTGAGTTGTACCAGACTGCAGGAGCATAGGACTTAGAGCAGGAAGTCTAGGCAGCCAGTGTCAGGGCTTAGCTGTGCTACACATGTGACTCTGTGTTTATGGAAGGGAAGGGGGAGGGAAGGGAAGCCACAAAGTGGCTTCTTTGTCCTTAAAGAGTATCCTGTAATTTCTACATCTCAGGAATGCATTCCAGGAAGAATAAATATTCTCTCCCCTCTATGTCCAGGTATTCCTCACACCCCTGTTTCCAGGTCATCTGCATTGGTTTGCCTGATTGATTGCTTGCCTGCCTTCTCTCTAGAACTAAGTCAGTGCCTTAAGGCTCTATCCCAGTCCACCGTACTGACCTTTAAAACTCCAGTCTTCAAGCCTTTCTGGTTGCAACAACTCATAAAATTCAGTCCCTCTCCTTTTCCCAGTCAATGCCTTTAGGGAAGTATTCTCTGTGCATTCCCCGGTGTGCTCCCCCCGCCCCACCTTTCTCTGTGACCATTTCTTCCACACTCCATGGCACCTATGATCTGTTTCTCCCCCAAACCACATGTCTATACTTCCCATCTTCTTCTTTGTGGCCCCTTCTCTCCCTCTAGTTGTGGAATTTGTTCTCTCAGTCCTCAGGTTGATTTCTCCAGTACTCAGAATGAATGACAAGTTATCTAGTTATATTCGAGGGATGAGGTGAGACCTGAGTCATCCTACTAAACCATCATCTTAGCTCCTCAATAATAACCATATTTCTAAAACGTGGGTAAATTGATAAAGAAGATCTGTCTATATGCTTTTCACAAGACATTCACTTCAGACCTAAAGATACATGCACATTGAAAGTGAAACAATAGAAAAATATACTCCATGTAAATAAAAATGAAAACAAGGCTGGGAAAGTAATACTTATATTCGACAAAAAAGACTTTAAAACAGGAGTAGTTTTGTGCTCACTTCGGCAGCACATATACGAAAATTGGAACGATAAGAAAGAGTCACTTTGTTAGCAAGATTCTTATTAGCAAAATTCATTTAAAAAAAAAAGGGTGCCCAAATTGAATTAGAAATGAAAGAGAAGTTACAACTGATTACACAGAAATACAAAGGGCATCAAAACACTACTATGAGCAGTTACATGCCAACACTGGGCAACCTATAAGAAATGGATAACTTCCTAGGATTATATAAATTCCTAACACTGAACAGGAAGAAATAAAACATCTGAACCCCATGGCTTGCACTCACTTCAGCCTTAGGTGTTTAGGCGGAGTATCCTTTCAGTGGAGAACCCAGGACTACTCCAGCCTTTTCCCTCTGGCCATCCTACCAACGTTCCAGAACCTGGAGTGCACTGTAACTCCCAGCTCAGTCCAGCAACAGCGCCAGTGAGTGAGCTAAAGTGAACAGGCTCAAGCAGTCTACACAGAGGATGACTACACAAGATCATTCTTTCTAGGTTAGGAGTATTAGTTGCCTTGCCTAATGCAACCAAACATCCAAAAAAAGTTTCAGAAACTTTTTTTGAAACTAAGGACACAGAAGAATACATATAAATGAAACAAAAGGACAAAGCCCCAGGAAAATAAGTAAAGGAAAAACACATAACCAATGTACATGACAAAGAATGCAAAATAATGGTCACGAGGATGCTCACCAAACTGGAGAGATGAGTGGATGAAATCAATAAGAATTTGAACAAAGAGCCAAAAAATATAAAAAAAGAATCAATCAGAATTGAAGAATACAATTACTGAAATGAAAAAGACAATGATTGGATTAAAAAATACAGATGGCACTGCAGATTAGAAGATGCAGAAGAATGGCTCAGCAATCTAGAAGAAGAACAAAAAGCAAAAAGATTAATAAAGAATAGGAATGTTTAAGGGACTTCTTGGACAGTTAAGTGAACAAACATTTGCACCGTAAGGATCCTAGAAGAAAAAAGGAAAACAAAGTTGCAAAAAAAATTTTTATGGAAATAATTACTGGAAAATTCCCTAACTGGGGAAAGAAAACAGATGTCCAGGTACAGGAAACACAGAAAATTCCAAATAAAATGAACCCAAGGACGTCCACAGCATGAGACATAATAAATTGTCAAAGATTAAAGATAATGAGAGAATTTTAAAAGGAGCAAGAGAGAAGCAAATAGTTAAATAAAAGAAAACTCCATAAAGCTATCAACTATTTTGTTTTGCTTTGTTTGAGCAGAAATTTTGCAGACCAGAAGTTAGTGACTGGCGTGATATATTTCAGGGATCAGAAGGAAAAAAAAAAAAAAAAACCTACAACCAAGAATACAGCCAATATTATCATTCAAAATTGAAAGAGAGATAAAGAGTTTTCTTGACAAGCTAAATTGAAAGGAGTTCATCAACTGGCCTTATAGGATGTGTTAAAGGGACTTCTTCAAGTAGAAAAGGCCATAATTAAAATAAAGTTAGGAAGGGAAAAAAGATCACAAGTAAAATTAAACACAGTATAAATGTAGTAGAGAAATGACATATAAAGATTAAAAAAACAAAAATAGTAAAATAAATTACATCTAAAAGCTCAGTTAAGGAAATTCGTAAAAAGATGCAAAATAAGACAACATAGAGACAATGTGGTAGGTATAAAAATGCCTTTTTTTTTTAAGACGTTATTTATTTATTTAACAGAGAGAGATCACAAGTAGGCAGAGAGGCAGGCAGAGAGAGGGGGGGAAGCAGGCTCCCCGCTGAACAGAGAGCCTGATGCGGGGCTCGATCCCAGGACCCTGAGACCATGACCTGAGCTGAAGGCAGAGGCTTTAACCCACTGAGCCACTCAGGCGCCCCCTAAAAAAAATTTTTTTTTTAAAGAGTAATTTTGAACTCAAGTGCCCATCAACATAATGCAGATAGATGGTTACATACTTAAAATGTTATCTATAACTTCATGCTAACCTCAAATCAAACTTATAACAGATACACAAAAAATAAAAAGAAAAAATCAAGCATACTACTAAAGGAGGTAATCAATCACAAGCAAAAGGAGCAAAAGAAGAAAGGAAGAGAAAAGAATACAAAAACAATGATGAAACAATTAACAATAAGGCAATATCCGTGTACAAACCTGTGTATCTCACGTATCTCCTTTGTGCTTTTAACTTGGATTAAAAAATGAAAATTGTTTGTATTTTCATATGACTCAGTATGATCAGTGATCACGGTTGAACTTCTGTTTGTATATCAGTCCGAACAGACTGAGCCTCCCAGCGATGATATTAATGATAGTAAATATTTACAGTACGTGTTTCAGAAAATCAAACAAATAGGAATAGGTTTATTTTGTGGGAACAGGGACATCTTCTGAGAGTTCCAACTGCCACAGAGAGGAGGTTCTTTCAAGACCTAGCCTTTGTACTCAAAGTATCAATCAGTTCATAAAAATAAAAGGAAAATGGAAAATAATAGCATAGTAATGCCCACTTGGAAAAAAGAAAGCATATATATCATCATGCAGTTAGGGGAAAAAGTTCAAAGCTCGGGACCTAAGTTTGAGGGAATCCTGATTTCCCTATGACTTCTGACTTTGTGACTGATCTTTCCCCATATGGTCCAAAATTTCTTCTCTACTTCCTTCATTATAGCAGATGGCTTAGCAAATGTGAGAATAGAGCATATTCATATGAACAGAATTAATGAAGTTAATGGTGAGAAAAAGAGCAAAAATTGGAAATTACAGCCTAAGAAATTTTATCTTCAAGTAATCATGTAGGGATATCATGTAAGTTTATCTTTTTTGCCTTTGCATTAATAATTTATTAGATGTCACTTTTTATTTGATATTACAGTTTTGAGACCAAATAAATTTTTTTGAGCAATTCCATATTTTAAATTTTTTCCCATTTTGACAGTTCTCAATTTAGCATTAAATACATGTGCAATGTATTTATATAATAAATATATTATGTATATCCTCGTGTCTTGTTTTTCACTTTATTTGCTCTAATTATTGAAGTATAGTTAACATATGGTATTATATTAGTTTCTGGTGTACAATACAGTGATTCACAATTCAATATATTACTCAGTATCCATCATGATGAGTGTACACTTAATCTCCTTTACCTATTTCACCCATTGTCCCACCCACTTCCCTTCTGGCAACCGCTACTATGTTCTCTGTAGTAAGTGTTTGGTTTTTGTCTCTTGTGTGATTTGTTCATTTGTTTCGTTTCTTAAATTCCACCCATGAGTGGAGTCATATAGTATTTGTCTTTCTCTGACTTATTTCACTTAGCATTATACTCTCAAGATCCACCCATGTTGTTGCAAATTACAAGATCTCATTCTTTTCTTTAAGTGGCTGAGTAATATTCCTGTGTGCGTGTGTGTGTGTGTGTGTGTGTGTGTGTGTGTGTGTGTGTGCCACACTTTTGCCACATTTTTATCCATTTATCATCTACAGTCGTTACTTGGGCTACTTCCATATATTGGCTGTTGTAAATAATGCTGCAATAAACATAGGGGTGTACACTTCTTTTGGAATTAGTGTTTTCATTTTATTGCGTGAGTACCTAATTGTAAAATTCTGGACCATATGGTAATTTTATTTTTAACTTTTTGAGGAACCTCTACACTGTTTTCCACAGAAGCTGCACTTTACCTTCCCACCAATAATATATGAACGCTCCTCTTGCTCCATAACCCCACCAACATGTTATTTCCTCTGTTACTGATTTCAGCCATTCTGAGAGATGTGAGGTTATATCTCATTGTGGTTTCTATTTCTATTTCCCTGATGATGAGTGATGTTGAAATTATTTTCATGTGTCTGTTGGTCACCTGTACACCTTCTGTGGTGAAATGTCTATTCATGTCTTCTGCCCATTGGATTACCTATTTGGGGGTTATTGAGTTATATAAGTTCTCTATTTATTTTGTATATTAACCCACTTATCAGATATGTAATTTGCAAATAGCTTCTCCCATTCAATAGGTTGCTTTATTTTTTAACTTAAAAATTTAATTTTTAAAAATTGCATAAAATATGATTATTGCATGGCTAAAGGAAATCTCTGCTAATATATCTCACAGGTAACAGAAAAGTAGAAGGTGTAGTGGTTACCAGCATAGACTTAAGTCAGGTGGTGGGCTTTAAACTCCACTATACCATTTATAGATGTATGGCTTTATGAAAATGTCTTCCTCTCACTGTGCCTCATCGTGACGTGAGAATTACAAGAATAGGGTTATTGTGAGGATTAAATAAATCAAAATAAGTGAAGCACTTAGTAAGAAAACCATGAAAGTGACTATTAGTATTATCTCTAGAAAGTGAAATCCAAATAGAAAGAACATAAGCTTCACAAGTTAGCATACAAGATAGGATTGAACTCCTTAATACTTGAGAATGGCTCATGACACCTAAGCAGATACTCAGTAAATAACTGTTAAACGAACGAAGCATACGTGTTATGTGTATTATGTTTTCAGAGTTTTGGAAATTTCATTTGTGCACTCAAAATCTTTGTCACATATCTGGCAAAAATAAATTTTCAAAATTAATTCCTCTATCTGTAAAGAAAGATAAAATTTTAAATTTTCTTAAATTAAATAACTTTACTAATAACATTACTACCAAACTTTCAAAGACCAAAAAAGGATTACAGGAAAATACTATTTATGCCACAAAGTAGAAAACCTACAAGAAATGGACAAATTCATAGAAATATAACCTATCAAACCTAAACTATGAAGAAATAGAAAACAATAATAGACTAAGAACAAGAGGTTAAATAGCAATCAAAAGTTTTCCTACCCTTGGACCAGGTGGCTTTAGGTGTTTCTGAAAAGCATTTTGAAAAGAATTAACACCAGCCATTCTCAAATTCTTCCCAAAAAAGTTGGGAGATGAAGGAAGAACTTATAACTCATCCAATGAGACAAACATTACTCGGATACCAGAGCCAGATAAAGACATGGAAATAAAAACAAATTTCAGAATTATATCTCAAAAATATACATGCAAAAATTCTTGACAAGACATTAACAAATCAATTCCAATAGCCTATTAACAGGGCTATTCCCTATGACTAAGTGAGATTTATCCCAGGAAGGCAAGGGAGGTTCAACAAAAGTGAATGAATCAATGTACTATACCATATTAACAGTATGAAGGAAAAAAAAATATATATATATATGATCCTCTCAATTATGCAGAAAATCATTTGAAAAAAATCCAATACCTATTCTGATTAAAAACAAACAAACAAAAAACCAAACCAAACCAAACAAACCAGAAAAAACCTCTCAGTAAAGTAGGAAAAGAGGGAAAATGCTTCAACGTGACACAGTTCACATTATATCCAGTGGTGAAAACAATGCTTCCCTTTGATATCAGAAATAAAATAAGAATTACAGCTTTTATCACTGCTATTCAACACTGTACTGGAAGACCAAGTCAAAGCTATTAGACCAAAAAAAATAAAATAAAATAAAAAAAGAAATAAAATATTCAAATTAGAAAGTAACATATGATCCTATATGTATAGAAAAAAAAAAAATCCACAAGACAGCTTCTTGAGCTAATTCACCAAATTTGCAGTATACAAAACCAACAGACAAACTTCAGCTGGCAAGTCTACACACCAGAAATGAATAACTTAAAAAAGATATTAAGAAAGTAATTACATTTTGAATAGCACCTAAAAGGATTAGATATTTAGTTATAAAGATAGGTTAGATACTTAGGTATAAATCTAACAAAGAAGGTAAAAACCTATAGTTGAAAACTCAAAACACTACTGACAGAAATATTAAGATCTAAATAAACAGAAGACAGTATGCATTCACACACAGAAAGATTTAACATTGTTACAATGTCAATACTACCCAAAGCAATTTAGAGTGTCAACAAAATCCCTACAAACATTCCAACAGCCTTTTTCACAGATGTAAAATCTAGTCCTCAAATTTATATGAAATTGCAAAGACCCCCAAGCCAAAACAATCTTGAAAAATAAAAATGAAATCAGAGGATTCATATTTTCCACATTTGAGATTTACTGTAAAGTTATGATAATTAAAATAGCATGGTACTGACATAAAATTTTTTAAAATTTTTTAAAATTTTTTATTTCTTTTCAGTGCAACAGTATTCATTGTTTTTGCACCACACCCAGTGCTCCATGCAGTCTGTGCCCTCTCTAATACCCACCACCTGGTTCCCCCAACCTCCCATCCCCCGCCCCTCCAAAACCCTTAGATTGTTTTTCAGAGTCCATAGTCTCTCATGGTTCACCTCCCCTTCCAATTTCCCCCAACTCCCTTCTCCTCTCCATCTCCCCTTGTCCTCCATGCTACTTGTTATGCTCCACAAATAAGTGAAACCATATGATACTTGACTCTCTCTGCTTGACTTATTTCACTCAGCATAATCTCTTCCAGTCCTGTCCATGTTGCTACAAAAGTTGGGTATTCATCCTTTCTGATGGAGGCATAATACTCCATAGTGTATATGGACCACATCTTCCTTATCCATTGGTACTGACATAAATTTGATGCATGGATCTATTGAAAAAACAGGATAGAAATAAACCCTATCCTTTACGGTTAGTTGATTTTTTACATGGGTTCCAAGTCTATTCAATTGGGAAAAGACAGTCTTTTCAACAAGTGGATATCATGTGTAAGAGAACAAACTTGAAATCCTAGCTAACATCATATCCAAATTTTAAAAATGATTAAATAAAAGCTGAGAGTATAAAACTCTTAGAAGAAAATATTAGAGAAAATTTTCATGATGTTGGATTATATGGACATGACATCAAAAGCGTAGGCAAAAAAGGAAAAAAAAAAAAAGATAAATTGGACTTCATCCAAGTTAAAAAGCTTTGTACATCGAACATAAAACCAAGAAATAAAAGGAAAATATGTAACAAGAAATTAATAGCCAAAATATATGAAGAAATTATACAACAAGACAAACTCTTTGAAAAATTAAATAGACATTTGTCCAAAGATGATATGCAAATGGTCAATAAAAACAAGCAAAAACACTTAACATCTTTAGCCATTAGGGAAATCATAACCACAATGAAATACCACTTCAAAACTACTTGGGTAGGTTTAACGAAAAAACAAAAACAAAAACAAAACAAAAAGAAACAAGTGAGCATGCAGAGAAACTGTAACCCTCCTGTACTGTTTGTGGGAATTCAAACTGGTGGACTCTGAAAAACAGTATGCAGGTGCTTCAGAAAGTTAAAAAGAGAATGATCCTATGACCCAGTAACTTCAGTCCTAAGTAAACAGCCAAAAGAACTGAAAACAGGGATGTAACAGATGTTTGTAAACAATGTTTACAGAAACATTACTTACGATAGCCAAAATGTGAAAATGGACATCCATGAACAGATGAATGGATAAACGAAATGTTATCTAAATACAGTGGAACACTATTCAACCATTAAAAATGGAATTTTAATAAATATTACAATGTGGATGAATCTGTAAGACATTATGCTAACTGAAATTTGCCAGATACAAAACAAGAGTATTGTTAGGGTCCAAATTATACATGGTACCTGAAATAGGTAAATTCACAGAGACAAAAAAGTGGAATGGAAGTCACCAAGGAAAAGAAGGGGTATTTACTGGTTAATGAGTAAAGGTTTTGTGTCAGGGATGATGAAAAAGATTTAGGTATAGACAGTTGGTGATGCTTACACAACATTGTTAAAGTATTTGATGTTCCTGAATTATATACATTCACATATGGTTAACATGACAAATAATATGTTATGCACATTTTATCACTACTTTTAAAAAGCATGTTTTAAAAGTATTTTTTAACTCTATGTTGAGGTTTTATTTCATCAAAGCAGAAAACAAATTTAAATATATTAAACACAATTCTCTTTAAAATGCTGAATCTTTCACAGTTTATTTCTGTGCTATGTACGTTTCCTACAATTTTCTGTGTTTAGATGCAATTAGTCCCAAACAAATTTTTACGCATATAGGAATTTTTCTTTTCACAGAAATTAATAGTTTTGGGGAGGGGGGCTTCAGATGTTTCCAAATTCCTTGAAACCTTATACAAATAATTACATAATAACATAATAAAATACATAATAAATACATAATAAAATAATACATAATAAAACATAAACAGGTACATAAATACATAATAAAACAATGTTTACTGTGAAATTTTTAAAAAATTGTATTGTAGTAAATAATCTAGAAAACTTATTTAATATTGAGTTGTCAGTTTTGAAAACAGTTCTTCTGATTCCCAGACTCATCATTCCTCCCAGATTTCCACGGTTTTGTTCAGGCATATCAATCACCTCAGGAAACAAAACAAGTCTTTTTTTGCCATCTTGAAAAAAATATAGCTTTATAAATATCAAGTTTTACATTTAAAGGAGTAATTATTGGGTTACAATGTTCCTAAAGAAGAAAATCCGATTATTCCTTTCAGTTTTCCTATTCAATAGAGTCATACTCCATACTGTTCATATTATGCTCCCTTTTCAGTTGTTTCTCCTTTTTCGTTCAAATCACTTCTAAAAAATAACTGGAAGCCTCTTAATGACTTTGTCCCTTCAATACTCAACCTGTCACTTCTAGGCAATGTACATAATTCAAATTTTGGACTCCTGGAACCACACACTTTGGTATTTATGTCTTTCCCATGATAACCTACTGGCCACTCCATTTCTTTAAGATTCTCCAGAACTAAAGCTACCAATAATTATAATTATGGAAATAACTTTAGAAAAATGTACAAAAGTATTTAGAAAACCATTTAAAAAGGTTTGGTTTAAAAAAGGGTAATATCCATTTTAGCACATTTTATAGACCAGAAACTTTAAAGTCTAATCCTATTTATCCTTCATCCCTCATTCCCAGCTTTTCAAGTCCTGTCAATTTATTCCCTCCAGACTTCTGACACACATTCCCTTCTATCAGACTCTGACCACGACCTAAACTACAGTCCCTTACCCAGGCTACAATCAAGAGTTTACTGACAGGCTTCTCCCATTTGTATGGTGTCAGTCGACTCTGCGTACTGCAGGCAGAGTGTTCTATTTTGACGAAAAGGAAGAAAAAAAATGTACTATCCACCCTAGACTTGGGAGAAGTCTTAGATTTATTCACAGCCTCAATTTCTGGTTTAAGTTAAGTCAGTCTGAAAACTCTAGGAAAACCACAAGAGCAAAGTTGTCCTGGGTTCTTGTTAAGTGTATTGTGATTCTTTAGTCATCTTTATTTAGTACACTGAGGTCTGTCTGCACAGGCAGTGTTTTTTGTTTGTTTGTTTGTTTGTTTTTGTTTTTCAAGATTTTATCTGTTTATATGACACATAGAGAGAGATCACAAGTAGGCAGAGCGAGAGGGGGAAGCAGGCCCCCCCCCCAGCGAGTCGAGAGCCCGATGCGGGACTCGACTCCAGGACCTCGAGACCATGACCGGAGCCGAAGGCAGAGGCCCAACCCACTGAGCCACCCAGGCACCCCGGAAGTGTTTTAATATACAGTCGAACAATGGTAAATGCAGGGATTGAGATGCCAACGCCCCCCACCCCACATACACAGTGAAAAATCTCATATGTAACTTTTGGCTGCTCCAAAATGGAACTACTAATGGCCTACTTTTGACCAGAGACCTTATGTTTGTAACATAAACAGTCAATTAATACATATTTTATATGTTTTATGTATTATATCCTGTATTCTCACAATAATGTAGAGAAAAAATTTATTATAAAGTCATAAGGAAGATAAGATATACTTGCAGAATTGTATTTATCGATAGTATAAATTTATGTCATCTGTCATACCATGAATCATCATGCCAGTACCTGCATCAGTGTTGTCTTACATATGATAGAAAACAGTGTAGATGCTGTATGTAGTACTAACACTAGACATCAAAAAGGAAAATGTAATGTGAAAAAGAAATTCATATTTATTTATAGGTTTAACAATTTGTGCATTGATAACAAAGAAGTGGCAATATGGATGCTTTTGGTAGCCAGTGTAGTGTGTAGTGTATAGTGCTTCTTTTTTTTTTTTTTTTTTAGATTATTTATTTATTTGACAGAGATAGACGTAGCGAGAGAGGAACACAAGCAGGGGGAGTGGGAGAGGGAGAAGCAGGCTCCCCACTGAGCAGGGAGCCCGATGTGGGGCTCGATCCCAGGACCCTGGTATCATGATCTGAGCCAAAGGCAGATGCTTAAGCGACTGAGCCACCCAGGCGCCCCGTGTATTAGTGCTTCTTGATCGTCAGACTATACACTAATGAATGAATCATTACAAAATCTTAATGGCATATGGTATTACAGTCACATTCATAATACAAAAGTGGACACAAATACATTAAAGAAGAAACCGTTACCGGTGATGATAGGCTGATACACAGCTTCTCCTATTCTGAGAGGCATCATTACAGAGTAAGCCAATGCTTTGAGAGCAAAGTATGAAACAGTAAGAACATGGCACATTATTAATTTTACATTACATCTTACTCTCTGTATGCCTCTGTAAGGATGAGTCTTGCACACAGTGTAGATTCTACACAATGAATACGTAGTGATGCTGATGACATGAAACAGCTCTTGCAGTTCCTGTCCTACGATTACTAAATTTTCACACAAAGACCCACACAGACACAACAGACAAGCTTATTAACTGTACAGCATGATGATGATTTAGTGGCCACTAAGTGCAAAGGGATCATAAAGGTCTTCATTTTCCTTGTCTTCAAAGTGAGTAGGCTGAAGAGGAGTTGTTCTTGCTGTGCCCGGGAGAGGCAGGAGAGGCAGGTACACTCAGTGTAACTTTGTGGAACTTGCTTGCTTTTTCTTTTCTCTACAAATGTCCCTATACGGGTCTGCTATTCCTTTAGTGTTGATGTCCGTATCATGGAAGCGTCCATGTCACAAAAGGAGTCAAAAGCAATCTTGATCATCAGAGCGCTCTGCCGGACTGCCCTCTATCAATCTGTTTTCTGGCATTGCGTTTCTCTGTGTCTCCATCCTCATCATCTGGCACTGGTTCATGAGTTCTCACCTCCATCAAACTGACTCCTGTTAAGTCTTCTGAGGTGCTGTGTATTAGGTCTTGAATTTCTCCAAGATTCAGATCTCCAAACTCTTCACCCCGCTCCGCCCCCCCCCCACCCCACAGTTTTTCTTGCCATATCTACAGTCTGTTTTATGATTTTGCTGATTGCCTCTGTTGTAGAGACTGTGAAGTCACACACAACACCCAGACACAGTTTTCTCCAGTCCGAGCTACTTGGGGCTTAATGGTTCTCACAGTTTTTTTCTGTGGCAATGGTGACGTCTTCAGTGGAGCTGTCCTTCCAGGTTCTCATGATGTTCTTTACATCCAGGTGCTCTTCCAAGCACTGACAGTTCTTTTCATGTGGTGCCATGTGTGATGAACTTTAAAGGTCCTCATGGCCCTCTGATCTGGGAGATGAGTTAAAGACGTTGTGTTTGGGGACACTTAGACCACTTTAACACCTTTGGTCCTAAACTCATGGGGGTCTAGCTCATGAGCACCACTATCTAATAGCAAAAGAATTTTAGGAGGTAGTCCCTCACTGGCAAGGTACTTCCTGATGCCAGAGACAAAGCATCGATGGAACCAGTCCAGAAACGGGGTCTTTGTTGTCGAGGCTTTCACGTGCAGCCAAGAGAGAGGCTTCTCATGTTTATCTCTTGCCTTCACTCTCAGGGACTGGAAGCAGTTTTCATAGATGCGGGCAGGACCTGCTCAGGCCTGGCTGCATTTGCACAAAACAGGAGACTCAGCCTATCCCTTCCTGCCTTAAATCCCGGTGCTGGCTTCTCTTCCTTTGTGACACCTTCTTCCAGAATAGGGAACTTTTGTCTGCATTAAAAACCTGCTCAGGCAGATACCCTTTTCCCTCAGTGATTCTCTTAATGGTATCTGGGAATTTGTCTACGGCCTCTTGATTTGCAGTATTGCACTAAACACAATGAAAAATTCATGAGAACAGTGAGAGATCTCTTTTACTATGATCTGCAGTTTATTTAAGACACAGACTACTCACATAGTGCTGCTTATCATCACACAGTGTTTCAACGGAATGCCCAAACACTTGAGCTCACCACACTAGCAGCAGGCTCTGAAACTGCCATAATCTGTACCATAGTAAATTTTCAGCAATTAAGGTTCCATACTGTATCTTTGTCTACATTTCTCTGGGCTGGAATGGCACCATGTACATGTGTGGACACATTTGAATACATGATAACTCTTTCTAACTTGTGTATACTTTACAGATAAAATAAACTACATATCTACATAAATCTTAAGGATTCATTACATAAAATTCCCTTAATTTTGTGAATATTTCTAGGCTATGTGGTTCATCTCTCTCTCTCTGTGTGTGTGTGTGTGTGTGTGTGTGTGTGTGTGTGTTTATAGACTGTTGCAAATCTCTAAAATATTTTCAAACACGTTTATGGAAAAAACCCACATAAGGTGGACTTGCACTACATAAACCAAAATCACTGAAGGATCAACTATAGTTTGTTCACTTATCAGCATGTTTGGTATTTTAAAAATGTTGTGATATGCATCACTGAGAATAGAGTCAAAAGACATAAGAAAAAAAAGAAAACTGACTTACCACTTACTTTGCATGAAGTTGACAAACACCCCATGAAAGAAAACATTTCCTAATTTCCTAATATTTACTTCCAGTAAACTGGGAGTAGGAAGAAAAAAAGGAATATGTATTGGGGACAGGGGTTTTGTAAGGCCACTAAATACGCTTCTAACACTGGGGGGAAGTTTGGAAATTCCTGACATAACATATAGGCCTTTTGAGACTGTTGGCTTTTCAAATTTTATAATGGTATTATTTTAATGAAAATACAAGTTTAAGAGCCAAGTAGTAAATTGTATTATTTAGGCCTGACACCAAATAATTGTTCATTATCTCTCCTGTTTCACGGAGCCATAAATATGATCATCTGAAATGATACCACAGAAAGAAATCTAAAAGTGTAGCAGCCACAGTGATACTCCAATTAAATCACGCTATTATTGAAACCAACAGAGCAGATCTGAAAAGTTAGAATAAAGTTTGGGGGTGAGGGCTTGAAGTAGCTTTCCAATGCTGAATGATGCTCTGAATGTTGGTGAAAGGAGAAAAGCAGAGCAAGAATTGGCAGGAGACCTGCTATTCTCTCTGGTCTGGCTCAGGAGACCTTATCTGGGGATGCTAATCGGACCCTTACTTGAGCAACCCCTAAGCCAGGCAGGCCAAGGTGGTGGGATCCAAGCACATGGGAAAGGGTACCTGTAGGTACCTCCTATGACCTCTGAAGTTGGCAGTATGACAGTCTCTTGGATTATAAGCAGTCTGATTCAGCAACAAATTTAAGGAATAGGTCTTCATACATGGTATTCCTACCACAAAAAGCCTGACAGACAGGATAACATCAGTCTCAAAACATGTCTTCTATAACTTAAATATATTTAAGTTATAGAAAATAACCTCAAATATATTTTAGTCTTAATCCTAACATTTCCAGAATATTCTAGATTCTGCATCTAAGACGAAAATGCCTTCTCCACTACAAAAGGATTAAGGATTGCACTGGCCCAATGCACTAGCTATTGTCTGAGTCCCACTTCAGGTTTGTCCTTTGCCTATGGACATTTCAGTTGGATACTCTGGGGGAATCTACCCCATAGCAGATCATTTCCAGTCTCTTAGGAAACACATGATGGTTCTCTCCAACTCTCTAATATATTCTTCAAGTATTCTTTACAAAAATTCCCCAAACTATTCCTTAGTTATTCTTCATTAACTTTTTTTGTTTTGTTTTTTAAATTATTAGGTTTATTTATTTATTTTTTATTTAATTTCTTTTCAGTGTAACAGTGAGTGTAACAGTGTAACAGATTTCATCGTTTATGCACCATACCCAGTGCTCCATGCAATACGTGCCCTCCATAATACCCACCACCAGGCTCCCCCACCCCCAACTCCCTTTCAAAACCCTCAGATTGTCTTTCAGAGTCCATAGTCTCTCATGGTTCACCTCCCCCTCCAATTTCCCTCAACTCCCTTCTCCTCTCCATCTCCCCATATCCTCCGTGTTATCCCTTATGCTCCACAAATAAGTGAAACCATATGATACTTGACTCTCTCTGCTTGACTTATTTCACTCAGCATAATCTCTCCCAGTCCCGTCCATGTTGCTACAAAAGTTGGGTATTGGGGCGCCTGGGTGGCTCAGTGGATTAAAGCCTCTGCCTTCAGCTCAGGTCATGATCCCAGAGTCCTGGGATCGAGCCCCATATTGGGCTCTCTGCTCAGCAGGGAGCCTGCTGCCTCCTCTCTCTCTCTCTCTCTCTCTCTCTCTCTCTCTGTCTGCCTGCCTCTCTGCCTAATTGTGATCTCTGTCAAATAAATAAATAAAATCTTAAAAAAAAAAGTTGGATATTCATCCTTTCTGATGGAGGCATAATACTCCATCGTGTATATGGACCACATCTTCCTTATCCATTCGTCCGTTGAAGGGCATCTTGGTTCTTTCCACAGTTTGGCGACCATGGCCATTGCTGCTATGAACATTGGGGTACAGATGGCCCTTCTTTTCACTACATCTGTATCTTTGGGGTAAATCCCCAGTAGTGCAATTGCAGGGTCATAGGGAAGCTCTACTTTTAATTTCTTAAGGAATCTCCACACTGTTCTCCAAAGTGGCTGCACCAACTTGCATTCCCACCAACAGTGTAAGAGGGTTCCCCTTTCTCCACATCCTCTCCAACACACGCTGTTTCCTGTCTTGCTAATTGTGGCCATTCTAACTGGGGTGAGGTGGTATGTCAATGTGGTTTTGATTTGAATCTCCCTGATGGCTAGTGATGATGAACATTTTTTAATGTGTCTGATAGCCATTTGTATGTCTTCATTGGAGAAGTGTCTGTTCATGTCTTCTGCCCCTTTTTTGGCACAATTATCTGTTTTGTGTGTGTTGAGTTTGAGGAGTTCTTTATAGATCCTGGATATCAGCCCTTTGTCTGTATTGTCATTTGCAAATATCTTCTCCCATTCCGTGGGTTGCCTCTTTGTTTTGTTGACTGTTAACTTTGCTGTGCAGAAGCTTTTGATCTTGATGAAGTCCCAAAAGTTCATTTCTGCTTTTGTTTCCTTTGCCTTTGGAGACATATCCTGAAAGAAGTTGCTGTGGCTGATACCGAAGAGGTTACTGCCTTTGTTTTCCTCTATGATTCTGAAGGATTCCTGCCTCACGTTGAGGTCTTTCATCCATTCTGAGTTTATCTTTGTGTATGGTGTAAGAGAATCATCGAGTTTCATTCTTCTACACATAGCTGTCCAATTTTCCCAGCACCATTTATTGAAGAGACTGCCTTTTCTCCACTGTATATTTTTTCCTGCTTTGTTGAAGATTATTTGCCCATAGAGTTGAGGGTCCATATCTGGGCTCTCTACTCTGTTCCACTGGTCTATGTGTCTGTTTTTATGCCAGTACCATGCTGTCTTGGTGATCACAGCTTTGTAGTAAAGCTTGAAATCAGGTAATGTGATGCCGCCAGTTTTGTTTTTCTTTTTCAACATTTCCTTAGCAATTCAGGGTCTCTTCTGATTCCATACAAATTTTAGGATTATTTGCTCCAGTTCTTTGAAAAATACCAGTGGAATTTTGATTGGAATGGCATTAAAAGTATAGATCGCTCTAGGCAGTATAGACATTTTAACAATGTTTATTCTTCCGATCCAAGAGGATGGAATGGTATTCCATCTTTTTGTGTCTCCTTCAATTTCTTTCATGAGTGTTCTGTGGCTCCTCGAGTACAGATCCTTTACTTCTTTGGTTAGGTTTATTCCCAGGTATCTTCATTAACTTTTTCTGTCATTTCTCTTTAATCATGCTACTAATTTTGATTCTGCATGAGTGATATTCAAATTGAGCATAAATATAAGCCAATTTTATATACATTTAATGTTACCTGATACTGAATCACCCTGATAGCCAATGCATCCCTGATCACAGCAGATCAAATGTAATCTCTTCCACATAGCACTGAGCTTCCACTTCACAGAGGAACACAGTCTAGTTGTAGCCTCCCCACATATTCTAACCTGTGATTTCTATCTCAGCTATATGGGTATTGCCAGTGTCTTTTCCAATATTTCATAAATGCCTTCCTCTCTAATGGGGCAGGGGGAGGGCTCATCAAGGAAAAGGACTAGATCCTCTGCCTTCTGTAGAGTTCAGCACAATATCAGTTTCCAATCAAGTGCTCCATAGTTAAATCTCCCTGGATTTTTATCAGAAATGAACAAAACAGACTAAAGAACGTCAGGTCCCTGAAGAGTAGTGTGGGGGTTAGTCTGTGAGACGTTGCAGGTGGTCCTGACCTGCAAGCAGTTCATCTCAGGATCCCGCAGGGAAGGAGAAGTGCCCCACTGTGAGGCATGGACACCGCCGAGCCTCTCACCTGCTACAGGACTGTTACTTCCTTGTCAGTCTCCCAGTCTGCTTCACCACCAGTAGCAGGATGATGAAATCCACAATGGTAAAGGCACTGAGCATGCCCATAAATACGTATGTATTTTCCAGTCTTCTCAACTTATTTTTTTAAAAATTTTTATTGTGTTACGTTAGTCACCATAACGTATGTCACTGGTTTTTGAGGTAGTGTTCCAAGATTCATTGTTTATCTATAATACCCAGTGCCCCATGAGATCCATGCTCTCCTTAATACCCACCACTGGGCTCACCTAATCCCGTAACCCCCTACTGCCCTCTCCTCTGAAACTCTCAGTTTGTTTCCAAGTCCAGAGTCTCGCATGGCTCATCTCCATGGGTCATGAGAGACTCTGGAAACTCAAACCACCCTCCCCACCGCCTTCACTTTTCCTTTCCTTCTCCTAATGTCCTCCATGTAATTCCTTATGTCCCACAAGTAAGTGAAACCATACGATAATTTACTTTCTCTGCTTGACTTATTTCACTCAGCATAATCTCCTCCAATCCCTTCCATGTCGATACAAAAGTTGGATATTCCTCCTTTCTGATGGCTGCGTAATATTCCATTGTATATATGGACCATATCTTCTTTACCCATTCGTCTGTTGGAGGGCATCTTGGCTCTTTCCACAGTTTGGCGACTGTGGCCATTGCTGCTATGTACATTGGGGTACAGAAGGCCCTTCTTTTCACTACATCTGTGTCTTTGGGGTAAATACCCAGTAATGCAATTTCAGGGTGATAGGGAAGCTCTATTTTTAATTCTTTAAGGAATATCCACACTGTTTTCCAAAGTGGCTGCACCAGCTTGCATTCCCACCAACACCATAAGAGGGTTCCCCTTTCTCCACATCCTCTCCAACATTTGTTGTTTCCTGCCTTGCTAATCTTTGCCATTCTAATCATTCTAACCTCTGTAAGGTTAGATATCATTCTTACAGAGGTTAGAATGATATCTCAGTGTGATTTGAATTTGAATTTGATTTGGATTTCCTTGATTGCTAATGATGATGAACATTTTTTCATGTGTCTGTTAGCCATTTATATGTCTTAACTGGAGAAGTGTCTGTTGATGTCTTCTGCCCATTTATTGACTTGATTATCTGTTTTTTGGGTTCAACTCATTTTCCAGCAGTAAAAGAAGGCCTACGTTACTTCCATCAATAAAAGAACACTCTTATACCTTCAGGGGTGAACGTAACACTTATGTCCTACCTCTCGACCTCACACTAATTTTGAGCACTGTCCTTACAGAGTCCCTTCTCCTGAGAGGGGCAGGTAGCATGGTGATGGAGGTTGCAGCCTAGGCCTGGTCCAGAATCCCATCTCCAGCACTGCCCAGTGCTGTGAAACCTTGAGCTGGTCCTTAAACATCTCTGTAGACTGGAGGTAAAAGCAGTATCTACCACAAGGGGGTGGTGTGAACATTTTTCAGGTAATGGGCCAGGTGTTGATTAAAGGCAGGACTCACTTATGTGAAGAACCAGCTCTTGATAAGCATGGGCTAAGATCAGGATGTCAGGTGCATGGCCCAGGCAAAGGGTGGAAGTGGAAGAGATCTGCACATATATTCATTCATAAATAGGTTATATACATATACATTTCCATATAAAACAGAACCATGACTTCTAAGATGCACAGAGAACTCTACTTAAGAAGCAAAGAAGCTGAATAAATTTTCTCCAAATAAGATTTACAACAGATGGCCAGAAAGTACACGAAAAAGTGCCCAACATCATTAGCCATTAGGGAAATGCAAATGAAAACCACAGTGAGATATCACTTTATCCTGATTAGGATAAAACTATAGCTATAATTATAAGAACAAAAGTGAGCATGGGAATATTTTTATAAAATTAGAATCTCTATACATTGCTGGTTTTTTATAAGATGGGACAGTCACTTTGGAAAACATTCTGGTAGTTCCTCAAATGATTAAACACAAAAATACCCATGGCATCCAACAATTCCACTCGGATATAAGAAAGAGCAGTGAAATAATAGGTCTATACAAAAATTACTAGAATTTTGACAGGATATTATTGTAATATGCAAAATGTGAAAGCTCCTTGAATGTCCATTATTATCTATTCCAACTAATGAATAGATAAATAAAATGTGCTACATCCATGGAGTGTAACATTATCTAGCAATAATGTAACATACAATATGTTTAAGAACATGGATGAACTTTGAATGAAAAATTATGATAAATGAAAGAAGCCATAACAAGGGACTACATACTGCATAATTCCATGAATATAAATGACCGAAATAAGTAAATCTATAGACATAGAAATTGGATAGTCATGGCCTAATGTGAGAAAGTACAGGAGACTTAGAGGTTATGGGATTTCTTTGGGGGGGTTAATGAAACTTGTCTAATATTGAGAGTGGTGATGGATTTCATTAGCCTTGTGACTACTACACAAAAACCCATTGAATTGTAAATTTAAAATGTTTACATCATGTGGTATGTAAATTACATCTCAATATAGTTGTTTAAGAAATAAAACATAATTGTGAGTTACAAATTTTAAAGGTGAGGACAATGTGAGGGCAACTTTAAAACCGAGAACAATGTATACAGCTAGTATTGAGAACAATGTATACGGGCAGCATAGAGAACAGAAATTAAAGGTTAATTACAGTTTCATGGAGTGTGCTTTATTACTGGTGAGTACAAGTCACAGAAAGTGGAAGCAGGAGAAGAAACTTCCATCATACACCAAAATAAAGCTCTCAGACACTAGTCTGGGTGGTCATGCAGGGCTGCCTGTGCAAGGGAGAATAAGAACAGCTGAATTGAACACACAGCTTTTATTTTTTTGTTTCTTTTTTTGTCTTGGTTTGGTTTTAGATTAAAAAAATATATATATATGCAAAGCAACGACAGCTGTATCAAAGCATGGGGAAGGAATACAAAGAGATGGCAATCATCTTGAAACTGGAAAGCACCTGCACCTGCACCCTCCCGTAGGTGTGGGCACACACGGAGGCAGTCATGGGATAAGGGAAGAATGGCATATGTGTGCTAGCAATCCCTGGAGGCAGAGGTGGAGTTGCGGGTTACTTTTTTTTCCATAGCTCCTAATCCACGCCCTGCACCCAGGAGATGATGGGATCTTATTCCTACTGGCACATTGCATTAAATAGCCTGAGATCAGGAATGCTGGTGATGTTTCAGCTGCTTCCACAGCCACCCCATAGGGCTTATGATACACTTTCCAAGAATAACTCCACAGAAACCTGGTTGAAAATGTCTCCAGAATAAATAAGTTGTTAGTAACCAGGTTTGTTGTTTTAATTAAATTCTTCATTAATTTTACTGAAATTACAGAGAGAGAGAGAGAGAGAGAGTTAGTTTGCAGGAAAGGGAACATCTCAGGTATAAGGAATATCAGGATACATCTTAAAAAACTCCTTCAAGATTAGATTAGATTAGATCTAAACACAGAACTGCAAGCGTGGGAGAACAAGAATGACATGGGATAAATTAGCAGAATGGCAAGTGGTACAGCACAGTAGCCTTTCCTCTAGCTCAAGAAACCTGGACTGAAAATTTTATAGAAAAGAAATAGTGGAAGATGAGGAAAAGTGGAAGAACAGATGTGACATAGGTTTTGTTTTCACTCATCTGGAAGACAGATGACTGCCAATATGAAAAGAAGGCAAATGCAGATGAATCAGGACACAGGATAAAATTTTTATATATAGTGTTATAAATAAATACTGTTATAGCTAAATATAAATTATGACAGTCAATTTTATCCTTTCCTTAACATTAAGCTTGAAACTGCTGAAAAAAGAAATTAAGTTTTGCTCAAGCTGACAAGGTAGACCATCAGGAATGAAATGGATTTACGTAAAAATAATAAATACATACATAATTAAAAAACGTTCTGGTGGTAAGAAAAATATATAGCCCCTTATTAAGTAAGATAACAGCAGAACAAGATAACAATGGCTCAACTCTAAAAGATTAACCACTTACCACAGGAACAGAGGCAGTTGGCTCAAATTCTGTAGAATAAGCATCTGAGGATTAAGAACAGGTCAATAAATCATGGTATTGCTGGAAAGTACTTTAAGCAATAAGATTTTTAAAAGATATTTTATTTACTTATTTGACACACAGAGAGAGCATGGGTGGTAGGAGGAGCAGAGGGGCTCAGCAAGGAGCCCGACATAAGCCCAGACAACACAGGACCGTTGGATCATGACCTGAGCTGAAGGCAGACTCTCAACTAAGTGAACCACTAGGTGTCCCAGGAATAAGAATTCTTTTACCGTTGATCAGATAATCACTCTGTTGGGGTGTCTGGTTGGCTCAGTTGGTTACGTAGCCTACTTGATTTTGGCTCCATCATGAGCTCAGGGTTGTGAGATTTAGACCCATCTTGGGCTCAGCTCTGGGCATGGAGCCTGCTTCTGATTCTCTGTCTCCATTTCCCTCTGTCTCTCCCTTCACACCCCCCACAGAGGCTTTTGCATTCTCCCACTCTCTCTCTCTCTCTCTCAAAAAAAAAAAAAAAAAAAAAAGGCAAAATAAAAAAATGAAATAATAATAATCCGTGTGTTGTGTTTTTTCCAGTTTTACGGAGATATAATTGACATGACACTGTATTCATTTCAGTGTACAACATAGTAATTTGTTACTGTATATATTGCAAAATGATTAGCAAAGTACCCTTAGTTAATATCCTGATTTTAATAATACATTATCACAAACATCAGGCTTACCTCTCTAACTGAGGCAATTTCTTGCAAACTCTAACAGGGCTACTTGCATCCCAAAACAAACTCCTATTTTTTAAAAAGTGACACATGAGAGGGGCGCCTGGGTGGCTCAGTGGGTTAAGCCTCTGCCTTTGGCTCAGGTCATGATCTCAGGGTCCTGGGATCGAGCCCCACATTGGGCTCTCTGCTGGGCAGGGAGCCTGCTTCCCCCCTCCGCCCCCCGCCTGCCTCTCTGCCTACTTGTGATCTCTCTCTGTCAAATAAATAAAATCTTTTTTTAAAAAGTGACACATATGTAAAGCAAGTAAGTATGCTTTGTATTGCTTCATATTTTCTGTTCATTTGTCTGCTGTCTATCTCCTCCATCTACAATGTAGGCTCTGAGAGAGCAAGACTTTTTCCAGTGGGTTCACTGCTAACTCTGACTCGAAGAGGGGTAATATTTTCATGTCCATTTTAGAAAAAATAATACAGAAACCCACCCATTATCACAGGAAGAACTCTGCCTGAACCTTGGCAAAGTCAAGGTTTTTAGTACTTTTATTAAGACTTCAAATTATGGCTTCTGGACCAGTGAAACCGGATGAAATGGGCCCCTGATGGGGTAAAGGCAGCCCTGTAGTTGTGGATTCAGGCAGGAGGAGGGGTGGAGATAGGCTGTGAATGAAAAGTTAGCAAAGTGCAGGAAAGGACAGGGCAAGTTCCAAAAGATAAATCTGCCCCTTGTGGATTTATCGGTCTTTAAACTGAGGCACATGTCAACTGCAGGTCTTTCATTCCTTCAGAGTATGTAACAATCAAACTCAAGAGGAAGATTTCACATTAACTTTACTCAGACGGAGAGCCTTAAATGTGGGCTTTGCCTAAAAACAGTCTCAGGTGGCCATAGAAATTTCAACTTAAATCATGTTTTTTGTAACTAGAAAAAATATTGTGGGATTTTATTGAGTGGTTTCCTGCTTGCAGTAATTTTAAGGTAGGGGCAGGTTAGACAGCAACTTCTCCCAGCCTCTTCCAACCCAACTAGAACAGTTCTCCTACGTCAACCAATTTTGTACAGAGTCAATATTTGGCTCTGAAAGCCAGTGTCTCACACTTTGTAGTTGTATCATAAAAGCAGCCATAAATACTATGCAAACAAGTTGGTGAGCTCTATGCCAATAAAATCTTGTCTTCAAAACAGATGAATAGCTAGGATGGTATATAGCAGATTTTTTGGCACCTGAATATTCAAATTCGAGTTAACACTTTTCATGTTAACACATCCTAGGAAATGTTATCCCTACTAAATTTTGAGAATCTAGTACACTCATAGTTAGGATCCATAATCGGAGTTTTAAACAGGAAAGGAATCTTTGTCCACACCCAAAATATTGCCTGGAGTTTCCCCAACATTCCTCAGATTCCAAAGCTTCCCAGTACAAGAATGTCCCTGCAATCAACACAAGACAAGGGTGAGTTTGACATTGTTTTTTTTTTTTTTTTTTTAAACTCTTATTTTCAGTCACTCATGCTTACTGATTTAAAGTCCAATGGTTGATACATTAGCTAAAGAGTATTCTTGAGCTCTGTTTTCATAATTCTTTACACAATTTCGCACCCTCATCTTTTCTCCTGAAATTTTCCCGGTATATGAAGATGTGACAATTTCTCACGGTTGACCTCAATATATATTTTCTGATAGTCCTCTGTACCTTGTAGAGATAGTAACTGGAAAACTCAAATCAAAAAAGCCTGAATAAGAACAGGACAGGATTAAGGCTGTGTTACAAAACACAGCTAAACTAATAAAATTTGCCTAGGATTTCAACTGCTGAGTAAGTAATGAACGTAATTTTTCTAGCTACAAGACATTTTAAAGACCTCTGAGGAAAATACTCTTACTTGACAAATGAGAAGAGTTTAAAAACTAAAGGGTCATGTTACCCCTTAACACAATGCTGTCTCCAAGAGTCCTGCTGATTACATGTGAAATAAAACTTAGACTCAAATGATGCGGCAAAAAATATATTTAAGAAGGGCTGTGGTATACAAGATCCATCTCGCCCTATTGAGAGTATTAGCAACCTCATACACTGGAAGCTTAGTTCACTTTCCCTCCATACAGGATCCTCAGGGATCTCATTTCCTCTGCACATGGCACTAATATTTTCATGACACATTTTAAAGTAAATGTACTGTGGATACACCACAACCATCCGTAACCACCACAAGTACTCAAAGCTACTTTCTAATTGAACAAAAGTTAGTATTTGAAGTAAATTAAATCCTTATGGGAAAAGCAGAATGGCATTCTCTTAACTGGTAGGGGCAGTCCTCAAACCCCTCCTCAGCTTTGCATAGCTTCTGCCAAGCCTCATGGAATTTCACAATGTCCTCAGTTTTGGTGGTCTGCTCCAGATCAATGGAGTCTATGTACTCTAAAACATCCAAAAGATTCAAAGAACATTTAAGAAAAGTAGATACTCAAAAATACTCAAGGCATCTAACACTATAACCCAACTATTCAATGACTACTTATTATGCAAACACTCACTTAGGATAGAAAAGCACAATCTCTGTCTTGGGATTGATCCAAATAAACAGGCATGCACAATATAGCCCAATAAAGGCTATAATGGGCAAAGAGAATGTTGTGGAAATAAATAGGAGCTGCATTTAATCTAGACATCAGTATAACAGGAAAGACGGGAAGGAGCACCATCAAGAAAGGTCTCTAGGGAGGTGATGTCCAAGAACTTAGACCTTGAGGATGAGCATGTGTGTACATTGAGAGGCTGGCAGGAAGATGTGTGGGAGAGCCAGGGATGAGGGAAGGCAAAGGAACAGCTTATATGAAGCCTCACAGGGAAGACACAGAGGGATGGCCACTTTGGGGCCCTCAAAATCGTCTCTACCCATGGAGAGGAGAAGTTTACACTTGAAGTCATTGGAAAGAAAGTTTTAAGAAACAGAGAAAATACAGAGGAATTTTAGAAGGATCACTGCGTGCAATGTGGAGAATGGAGGGAAGAGAGAAAATCACCTGGAAGCTAAGCTAGGTAATCACAGAAGCAAAGTAGTCTAAAAGGAGTATGAAAAGGCCATGATTCAAAATTGTACTTCATAGAAGTTAATATCAATGAGTTCTATTAAATAAAAAAAATCATGTATTAGATGTAAAATCAAAAGCAAGTAGTAGTGAATTCCATTAACTGAGTCAATTCCTATGTACATATAAGCTTTATAGAACTATAATATTGATATTTTAGGGGATGATCACTATCTGAATATATCTAACAATACAAAATTTTAGAGTGTTTATAAAATTTGGGTCATAAATTATCCATTGTTGTTTTCTTTTCCCTACAAGGGAAATGAGTATCTTGGAGTAGTGGGAGGAACAAGAAGCAAAATATTCCCTACAAAACCCAAAATAAAAAAGTGATTAGGAAAAGAGGTGATTAAAAAAAGAGAAGAAGAAAAGAAAATGTCACATACGTCCAAAACTTGTGTCTAAGTAGAATTTAAAATGTCTTGGACAAATATATATATCTTTATGTTATTATATAAAAGCTTACCGTTAAATCAAGATAATAAGGCTTACTTAAACAGTGGTATACCCATAGGAAGGATCATTAAATATAGCATATAGCACGGAGAAACACATGTATACACAGATAGACATGCACACAAGACATACCTCCAGAGATATGCACCAAACTGGGAAAAATATGTACAACAGAGAAGTGGGGCTTCAGGGACAGGGCATCTTCTGTTTTCTCCGTTTTATATGCTGCTTTGTTTAAATCTTCTGTAGTAAGCACATACTATTTCTATATGTAAGAAAGACAAAAAGCTTAATCTATATATAACTCCGCCCCTACTATTCCAAATACTGATTTAAAAAAAAATAATCATAGTTTTCCACATATCACACCTCCAAGTTAGAAAGAGAAATATAGCATTCTAAAAAACTGGATTCAGTTATGAAACCAGAAAAAAATCACAGGAAAAAACCTGGAAAAACACAAACATATGGAAGCTAAATGATGTGATACTACAAATAATGGGTCAATGAAGCAATCAACAAAGAAATCTAGTATGTGGAGACAAATGAAAATGAAAACATAACAGTTCAAAAACTGGCATACAGGGAAAGTGATTCTAAACGGGAAATAAAAAGTGATATAAGACAACCTCAAAAAAAGAAAAACACAACAAAAACTCAAACAGTGTTATCTCATACTTAAGGGAATCAGGACGAAAGAACAAACAAAGCTCATAGTGAGCAAAAGGAAGGAAATGATAAAGATCAGGGTGGAAATAAATGGCATAGAGGAAGGAAGGAAGGAAGGAAGGAAGGAAGGAAGGAAGGAAGGAAGGAAGGGGAAGGAAGGGGAGGGAGGGAGGAAGGAAGGAGAAAAGGTGGGTGGAAGAGAGAAAGAAATCATCAACCAATGAAACCAAGAGTTGCTTCTTCAAAAAGGTAAATGAAATTGGATAAACCCTTAGCCAGACTCATGAAAAAAAAAAAAAAAAGACTCACGTAAAATCAGAAATGATAGAAAAGAAATAACAACCAAGATCACAGATATACAAAGGATTGTAAGAGAATACTATGAAAAAATTATATGCCAACAAACTGGAAAACTTAGAAAAAATAGGTAAGTTCTATAACCATACACTCTTCCAACAATGAGTTCAGAAGGAACAGAAAATCTAGACAGATTACTAGTCAAGAGTTTGAATTGGTAATCAAAATTTCCCAACAAATAAAGGTTCAAAGGTGAATTCTACCAAACACCTAAGAAGAATTAATTACTTATCTCCTCAAACTATTCCAAAAAATAGAAAAGGAAGGAAAGCTTTCAAATGCATCCCACAAGACCAGCATTACCTCATAACAAAACCAGACAAAGACACCACAGGAAAAGAAAACTACAAGTCAATAATTCTGATGAATAACAGATGCAAAAATCATCAACAAAATATTAGCAAACTGCACATTAAAAAATATCATTGACCACTGTCAGGTGAGATTTATTCTAGGAATACAAGAGTGGTTCCATATTACCAAATCAATCATGATACATCATGACAACAAAATGAAGGATAAAAACTATACTATTATTTCAATAGATGTAGAAAAAACATTTGACAAAATCAACATCAATTCATGATAAAAACATTCCACATTGTAGGTTTGAAGGGAACATACTTCAACATAATAAAAATCATATAGGAAAAAGCCACAGCTAATATTATTCTCAAATGATTGAAAAAAATGGAAAAGTTTTCAATTTTCCCCCTAAGCTCAGGAAAACCATAAGAATTCCACTCTCACCACTTTTATTTAACAGAGTACTGGAAGTGCTAGCCTCAGCAATCAGACAAGGAAAAAAAAAAACAAAAACTGGAGGCATCCCTATTGTAAATAAAAAGTTAAACTGTCCCCATTTGCAGAAAACATAATACTATACATAAAAAACCCTAAGTATTCCACCAAAAAAACCCCCCACTGGAAGTAGTAAGTAAATTCAGTAAAGTTGTAGGATACAAAGTTAATACCCAGATATAGGTAACATTTCCACCCCAAATACTCCCAAATCAATCTTGATATATCATGACAACAAAATGAAAGATAAAACTATACTATTATTTCAATAGATGTAGAAAAAACATTTGACAAAATCAACATCAATTCACAATAAAAACATTCCACATTGTGGAATCATCCCAAAAATGATTAACAGAAAGAGAAATTAAGAAAACAACTCTGTTTAAAGTTTCTACAAAAAGAACAAAATACCTGGGAATAAACTTAACCAAGATATTCCACTTGGTCATACAGTTTATATGGTCAAATTGTACTACGACAAAGGACCCAAAAATATACAGCAGCGAAAAAGATGATCTCTTCAACAAATGGTGTTGGGAAACTGGGACAGAAACATACAAAAGAATGAAACTGGACCACTTTTTTTTTTCTTTTTCTTTTCTTTTTTTTTTTTTTTTTTACACCAGACACAAAAATAAACTCAAAATGGATTCAGGACCTAATTGTGAGACCTGAAACCGTAAAAATCCCAGAATACAGTATGGGCTGTAATTTCTCTGATATTGGCCAGAGCGACATTTTTCTAGAGTTGTCTACTAAAGAAATGGAAACAAGAGCAAAATTAAACTGTTGGGACTTTATCAAAATAAAAACTTCAACAAAGAGAAAGGAACTATCTGCAAAACAAAAAGGCAATCTACAGAATGCGAGAAGATATTTTCAAGCAATATTTCTAATACTGGCTAATAGCCAAAATATATAAAAAAAACTTATACAGTTAAACACCAAAAAAAAAAAAAAAAAACCCACAACAAAATAAAACAAACAAAAAAACCAATCCAGTTCACAAATGGGAAGACGGATCTGAATAGGCATTTTTCCAAAGGAGATATACAAATGGCCAAAGACAAATGAGAAGATGATCAACCTCACTCAGCAACAGGGAAATGCAAACCAAAAGCACAATGAGATATCACCTGACACATGTCAGAATGGCTATAATCAAAAAGACAAGAAATAGCAAGTAGTGAGTGAGAAATAACAAGTGGTGAGAAAGTGGAGAAAAAGGAATCATCATGTATGATTAGTGAGAACGTGAATTGGTGCAACCACTGTGGAAAACAGTATGGAAGATCCTCAAAAAATTAAACATAGAAATACCATGTAATCTAGTAATTGCACTACTGGATATATCTCCAAAGAAAACCAAAACAATAATTCAAAAAGATACACGCATCATTATATTTATTGCAGCATTATTTACAATAGTCAAGATATGAAAGCAACCCAAGTGTCCACCAATAGACAAATGGATAAAGATGTGGTTTATTCACAAAATGGAATATTACTCCATAAAAATAGGCTGAGATCATGCCACTTGGGACAACAGGAACGTAATAGAGAGAATTATGCTAAGTGAAATAAGTCAGACTGAGAAAGATATATATCATATGATTTCACTTATATGTAGACTCTAAAATAAAATGAATAAAGAGGAAGCAGAGTGAGACCAATAGGTAAGAGAACAAGCTGGTGGTCGGTTGGCAGAGGGGAGGTGAATTGGGAGATGGGCAAAATGGGTAGAGGGGAATGAAAGGTACAGGCTTTCAGTTATGGAATGAATAAGTCATGGGGATGAAAGGTACGGCACAATGAATATAGTCAGCGGTATTGTAATAGCATTGTATCATGACAAATGGTAGCTACACTTGTGGTGAGCATATTATAATGTATGGACTTGAGTCACTATACACCTGATACCAATGTAAGATGTGTCAACTATGCTCAAAAAATTGATAAAATAAATTAAAAATATGGATTCAATTCCAAAGCTAAAGGTAAAAAACAAAAGGTCTATTATTTTCTTCTTGGTCAAATATAATGTTCTTAATTGATCATGATATACACATTTACATGGATATGTAAAGCCTTATTTCAAAAATCATGTTGTGACCTAAATCTGCCTCTGTGAAAAACAAGATATTAGGATGAATGAATTAAATAAGATGACCAGGTAGGGCTTACCATTATATTCAACTTGAGGTTGATGGCTAATGGTGAGTGTTCCAAAGCATTGAACATGGAAGCATATCCTTCTCTGAGCTTGGTATATTCACCAACCAGGACTATGGAACACATTTTTTGTAAACTTTCATATCTGAAAAGGAAGATAAGCTTAAAGGTTATACACATCAACAAAACAACAGAAATATAATGACAACTACCGTTGTTAATCCAGGGCACTTTTAAAAATTTTAGCAGCAGAGAAGTGTCAAAATTGATGTCCTTGACTCATCCACACTCATAGAGCACTAAGAACTAAAATGTGTGTGCAAACAGATTTCAAACCATAAGAAACACCAACCTTGGCTTATAGATGCAGGCAAAGCTCTAAGGCTAAAGAGACTGTACCAGAGAAAAAGTTATAACCATTTATAAAAAGTTGTGCCAACTCATTAACATGAGCTGTTTTTAAATTAGTTGTTAAAGCAAAACAGTACAAGAAAATGAATTCTGAGTGTTGACGGGAAACATTTCAATATTTGTATGGTGACATTATATAAGAAAATGCATTCATTATACATTATACATTATAAATGGTTACAGCCCCAGCTGGCCCACAAAGACAAGTTATTCATGGCATGCCCAAAGAATGGCCCAGAGGCAACTACTTAAAATATTACAAGACATTTATATCATTATTTTTGGAGAAAATTCTACATAAAATGGTCAATCATATTTTACCATTAAGTGCAGAATGTTTATTGTTGCTTTACTTAGGAAGTCTGTTCAATCAGCCTGAAAATTGTCCGGTCTGAGAGTAAGTATGTGGAAAGAATTGTTTTCAGGCTAACGATGCGTTAGAGTCTGGAAGCAAACCCTTCCCCAACACCCTAGAACAAAAAGGTTGCCATGAGCAGGAAGATTCTTCTTTCATACCAACATCTGCAAAGTGTGCCAGAGAAACATGGTTACAAACAGACTGGTGGGAGAAAAATGCGTAAGAAGCTAAGAAATCAAAACTGACAGTAAAAGTGACTTTCTACAAAGGTGACTGAAGTACCTCAGAGAAGGCTGCTAAGCCTTCACTTTGCTACTGAATTGTATGTATGTTGCTCTGGAGATTGCATGGCCCATCTCTACATAAACGGCATCAGTGATAAAAGTATATCTTTGAACTTGTGACTTCTGCAACAGTGAGAGACTACATTTCTGCTCTTTTAAAACCATCTGATTTATGATCATTTGATACAGAAGCAATAGGAAAGTAATAAGAAGACCAAACACTGGCTCTTAAAAGCACATAATATGATAATAAACAAAAATAAAGTAAAAGTGGCATAGAGTATAATTTAGAGCTATTTCTAATAAATGGAATCAAAATATTAAGAAAATTCTTACAAAGTGATCCCTTAAAAATTCTGGAGGGCAGGAAATACTAATTATATAAGCATTCATAAAATACCTAAGTTTAGAACGTGCACTTTACTCCTGATTGTAGTTGCCCGAGACATTGTAAAATACTTTTTTTAATCATTTTTTTAAATTTATTTTCAGCATAACAGTATTCATTGTTTTTGTACCACACCCAGTGCTCCATGCAGTCCGTACCCTCTCTAATACTCACCGCCTGATTCCCCCAACCTCCCACCCCCCCACCTCTTCAAACCCTTCAGATTGTTTTTCAGAGTCCATAGTCTCTCATGGTTCACCTCCCCTTCCAATTTCCCCCAACTGCCTTCTCCTAACTCAATACTTTTAAATGTATAAGTAAAAGGGCAAGCAAACTTCAATCTACGAGCATTAGTGATTTTGTCACCACAAAATCATTTTAACTATTGATTGCAATATTAGTAATCAAACCTTAATGACCAATGAGAGGTTAAGGCCATATGCAATCTCTCCCTTAACTGCCACGACATAGGGTACTGGTATCCTCTGTTATACACGGATGAAAGAACAAACATCTAAGGTTAGTAATCCACCCACTTATGCATAGTAAAGAGAAGCTGAGGTCTGAGTCCACATTGGCTAAGACAGTATTTGTAACTACTTCACCTTCAGTCTCTCTCAAATCCACACAAAACTCCAGCAGCCAGGACTTTCTGGAATCACATTTTTCTATATTTAGTAAAAGAAAACCGGTGAGGAGGATTTTATTTCTATATGAATTCAAATTAGAGAAAGCTTGCTTACATCATTATGATTGTCTTAGAGATAAAACCCATCAGGGGTTTTAATGATGCTGAATATTTACTAACTGCAGGATGGCACTTTAATGGCATACCCAAAATCTCCCATTCAAAATGATTTTCTTGGGAAATGTTAGGTAAGTATTAAAAACAAGGAAAACAAAAACCTGTGAAAATAAACTTTTAAACTATTATAAAACTAAAAATAAACCAACAAATAAATCAAAGCCCTTCTGAAATTGAAATTCCTTAAGTTTACTTTGATGTAAGTAAAGAAAATCCATGGGTGCAGGAATCTTCAAAGAATATAGCAGAACTGCAGAACAATGTGTTAAAGCCTCAAATAAATCCAGACTAAAACATATACATACCGAAAGAGAAATGAGGCAAAGGTACACTTTAAGTATGTCTTAATCTTACTTCCAACCAAACCGAAATTCAAGAAGTACCAAAGATTGCATCATTAACATTTACACATACCTGTCAGCCATATTTCTCCACTTGAAAAGCAAACCATTTGCAGAATCATTAATAGGAAGATCCAGTCTTTCAGCAGACGTACTCTTTGTGTGGAAGAAGCATTATGGATATGGATGACCTGATTAATGATAATAAATAGGATATATAAATGTAATGAGTCAAACAGTCATACCTCAGCTCAAATGAAACAACACAAGACAAAGCAGAAACACAAAAGAAGGCAGACTGACAATATACTTATACTGATATATAGGGATCTAGGAAATTCAATGGTATGCCGATTCACACAAAGTTAGTATGACCTAATTGAAAAACTGTGAATTTATTATTCTACATCTGACTGTAGGAGCTTTATATGTCAATATCCAAGACATATGGCCAAAGGCACCATCTTTAAGTCTAGGTTAAAACAGCAGAGTTGAATTTTGCCTTCTAAATGTGAATATGTGGTTTGTTTATTCATTCATTTATTGTTGCTGCCACTGTAGTTGCTTTTTTCTGCAAACATATATTGGCCACCATTAAGTTAATTACACTTTAGAGAAGAAAGGCTCCTTTAAATATCAGGTAGTGTGGCTGCTTTCTGCCACTTCTGTGTTCAATCTTCCCAAATCCATGGTTACCCAACCAAGACTACTAAGCTTGTGTGCACATATCCAAGACTATTTTGCATCACTTGTGATAGCTAACAAAACATCTATTGCCAAATTCCAGTTGATGAAGACTTTTTCTCTTTTCTTTAATACTTTTTTAGTTTCCCTCTTACATTTACTTTGTAAATGTTTTTAACTAATTTTTTTTTTTTTTTGCGTATGTGCGAGGTAACTGTATATCTTCATTCCTTTGTATGTGAATATCCAGTTGTTTAAACCCTATATGTTAAAGAGACTTTTGCTTCCTCACTGGTTCTTGTTAACACTCTCCTTAGAAATCAGTGACCAGGGGCACCTGGATGGCTCAGTTGCTTAAGCCTACAACTCTTGATTTCAGCTAGGGTCATGATCTCAGAGTAGTGGGATCAAGCCCCACATCTGGCTCTGTATTCAGCCAGGAGTCTGGTTGAGAGTATCTCCCTCTGCTCCTCCTACCCACCAAGCTCTCACTCTTTCGCTCTCTCTTAAATAAATAAATAAATAAATAAATAAATAAATAAATAAATAAATAAAATCCTGAAAAAAAAAAAAAAGTCAGTGACCATATGTATATAAATTTATTTCAGGAATTTCAATACTAACTCACCTCTATGTCTCTCTTTCTAGTACCACACTGATCATTGCAGTTTTGTATTGGGATTTGAAGTTGTGAAGTAAGGGTCCACCAACTTTCTCTCTCATTAAATATTGCTTTGATTATTTGTAGTCCTTTGCATTTACATATGAATTTTAAGAACAGCTTTCCATTGCTGCGGGGGAAAAGCCATTGAGATTCTGATAGACATTTCACTGATTTGGGAGACCATGCCAGGAAGTAGTACCTTCTTTACCAAATTGTTCTCCAATCTATGGAATAGTACAGGATGTCTTTTCACTTATTTATGTTTTCTTTAATGGCTTTTAGAAATGTTTCGTTTTCAATGTACAAGTCTTACACCTCCATAATTAACTTTATTCTCAAATATTTTATTTTTGATATGTGTAAATAGAATTGTTTCTTAATTTCCTCCCTGTCTACAAATACAACTGATTTTTTTTTAAAGATTTATTTATTTACTACTTTGGGAGGGGGGGATGAAGGTGATGGAGGGAGAGAGTCCCAAGCAGACTCCCTGCTGAAGGTGGAGCCTGACACAGAACTCAATCCTAGACCCTTAGCCAAAATCAACAGTGTGATGCTCAACTGCCCCTTGAAATAAAACTGATTTTTGTGTGTTGATCTTGCTTGTATCCTGCAACTTGTCTGGATTAATTTATTAGTTGTAGTATATTTTTTAGATTATTTAGGATATTCTATTTATAGGTAATGACAACTATGAATACAGATAGATTTCTTCCATGTGAATACCCTTTATAATGTAGAGACAGTTCTCTTTTATTCTGGGTTTGTTCAGTGGTTTATTTATTTCCTTATTATGAAAGGACCTTGCATTTTATCAAATGCTTTTTCTGTATGAATTAAGATGACTATGCTTTTTTTTTCTTTTCCATTATCCTTTATGTGGTACGTTAGATTGATTTTTTTTTTCAACTTTTTATTTAAGTTCCACTTCGTTAACATAGAGGGTAATATTAGTTTCAGGTGTACAATAGACTGGTTCATCACTTCCATATAACACCCAGAGCTCAGCACAAATGCCTTTCTTAATACCCATCACACATGTAACCCATCCCCTTCCCACCTCCTCTCCATGAACCCACAGTTTGTTTTCTATAATCAAGTCTGTTTTCTGGTTTGTCTCTCTCTTATTCACCTCTTTGATTGTTGTTTTGTTTCTTAAATTCCATGACGCGTAAGATACTATAATATTTATATTTCTCTGAATGACTTATTTTGCTTAGTATCATATCCTCTAGCTCCATCCACATCATTGCAAATGTCAAGATTTCATTATTTTTGATGGCTGAGTACTATATACACTGTACATACATACCACATTTTCTTAATCCATTCATCTGTCGGTGGCTATCTGGGCTCTTTCCATAGTTTGGCTATTATGGACATTGCTGCTATAAACATTGGGGTGCAAGTGTCCCTTGTCTTGTTTCTGATCTAGAGGAAGGTGGGAAAACCATTATATTAGCTTTGTTTTTGTTTTTTGCTTTGTTGTTTTTTTATTTTTGTTTTTGTTTTGAAGTATGTTCCCTTTAACTCTACTTTACTGAGGATTTTTATCATAAACAGATGTTGTACTTTGTCAAATGCTTTTTCTGGATCTGCTGACGGGATCACGTGGTTCTGTTCTTTCCTTTCATTAATGTGGTATATCATGTGGGATTGTTTTGCAAATACTGAACCATCCTTGCAGCCCAGAAATAAATTCCACTTGATCATGGTGAACGATTCTTTTAATGTGAGGTTGAGTTCAGTTTGCTAGTATTTTGTTAAGAAATTTTGCATCCATTTTCATCAGGAATATTGACCCAGAGTTCACTTTTTTATGGGCTCTTTATCTGCTGTTGGAATCAGCGTAATAATGCTGGCCTCACAGAACGAGTTTGGGAGTTTTTGACTCTCTATTTTTTGGAATAAGTTAAGAAGAATGGTTATTACTCTTCTTTAAATGAGGGTGATTGGTATTAAGGAGGGCATATGTGATGAGCACTGGGTGTTATATGTAACTAATGAATCATTGAACACTACATCAAACTCTAATGACGTATGACACAGAGGCTAATGAATATAAAAAAAAAAAAAAAAAAAAAGAAAGAAAGAAAACGAAAAAGAAAGAAAAAAAGAAATGCTTGGTAGAATTCCCCTCTGAAGTCATCTGGCCCTGGACTCGTTTATTGGAAGAATTTTGATTACAGATTCAATTTCTTTGCCAGTTGTAGATCTGTTCAGGTTTTCTATTTCTTTCTGTTTCAGTTCTAATCTATTTCCCTTCCTCTACTAGCTTTAGGTCTCATTTGTTCTTTTTCTATTTCCTGTAGATGTAAGGTTAGGTTATTTATTTGAATTTTTCTTGTTCTCTAGGAAGAACTGCATTGTTATATATTTCCCTCTTAGTACCACTTGTGCTGTATCTGAAAGGTTTTAGACTTTTGTGTTTTTATTTTCATTTGTCTCCCTATATATATTTTTTTCAATTTCTTCTTTGATTTCCTGTCAGACCCATTCATTCTTTGGTAGCATGTTATTTGACCTCCATATATTTGTGGTCTTTCCAAACTTTTTCTTGTGGTTGCCTTCAAGTTTCATAGTGTTCTCGTCTGAAAATATGTGTGGTCTCAATCTTTTTGTACTTGTTAAGACCTGATTTGTGACCCAGTATGTGGTCTATTCCAGAGAATGACCCATGTGCACTTGAAAAGAATTTGTTTTAGGATGGAATTCCACTTTTTCAGGATGGAATGTTCTGAATATATCTGTTAAGTGCATCTGGTCCAGTGTGTCATTCAAAATCATTGATTGGTTCCTTGTTGATTTTCTATTTAAATGATCTGTCCTTTGATGTAAGTGGGATGTTAAAGTTCATTACTATAATATTATTATTAATGATTTCCTTTATGTTTGTTATTAATTGATTTTGTATATTTGGGTGCTCCCAAGTTGGGGGCATAAATAAGGATTTCTGCTCTCAACAGTTTAATTCATAGCACCAAATCGTACTAGCCACAGCAATTAGGCAACATAAATAAATAAAAGGCACCTAAATTTCTAGGGAAAAGATGAAACTCTCACTAATTGCAAATGACATGATATTATGTATTGAAAACCTGAAAGACTGCACCAAAAAACTACAGGAATTGGTAACTGAATTCAGAAAACTTATAGGGAAAGACTGATTTATAGAAATCTGTTGCATTTCCCCACAACAAGAATGAAGTAGCAAAGAAGAAGCTAAGAAAACAATCCCATTAACAATTGTTCCAAAAACAATAATATACAACTGAAGAGGTGAAATAACTGCTCTGAAAACAATAAAACACTGACAAAAGAAATTGAAGATGACAGAAGAAATGGAAAAGACACCCCATGCTCATGGACTGGAAGAACAAATATGGTTAACATGTATATACTACTGAAAACAGTCTACACATTTAATGCAATTCCTACCAAAATACCAATAGCATTTTTCATAGAAATAGGACAATAATCCTAATATTTGTATGGAACCATAAAAGACCCTGAGTAGTGAAAGTAAACATGAAAGAGGAAAACAGATTGAGGTAAAACAATTCCAGATTTCAAGTTTTATTACATAACAGGAGTAACAAAGATAAAATAGTACTGGGTTAAGAATAGTCACATAAATCAATGGAATAGAATGGAAACCCCAGAAACAAACCCACATTTATATGGCGAATTAATCTTCAATAAAGGAGGAATGAATATGTAGTAAGAAAAGAACAGTCTTTTCAACAAATGACATTGGGAAAACTGGACAACAACATGCAAAAGAATTAAACTGGACCACCTTCTCACATCACACACAAAAATAAATTCAAAATGGAATAAATACCTAAATGCAAAGCTCGAAACAATAAAAATCCTAGAGGAGAACACAGGCAGACACAGGCAAAACACAAAAAAATCCAATTTTAAAAATGGGCAGACAACATAGCCAGACATTTCTGCAAAGATGTACAGATGGCCAACAGACACATGAAAAGATGCGCAACATCAGTCATTATCAGAGAAATGCAAATGAAAACTAAAATGAGCTATTAACTCACACCTGTCAGAATGGCAAAAGTCAAAAGCACAAGAAAAAACAAGTGTTGGCAAAGATGTGGAGAAGGGGAACCCTCTTGCACTGTTGGGGGGAATGCAAACTGCTGCAGCCACCATGGAAAACAATATGGAGGTGCTTCAAAAAGTAGAGCCACTACTGAATCACAAAAAATCAAAAATATAAAATCTACTTTCAAGAGATATATGCAGTCCTATGTTTATAACAGCATTATTTATAATAATGTATGTACGGAAGCAGCCCAAGTGTCCATTGATTGAAACATGGATAAAGAAGTTTAAAGAAGATGTGAGGCGTGTGTGTGTGTGTGTGTGTGTGTGTGTGTGTGTGTACATTTATAATGGAATATTACTCCAGTATATATAGGAGAGTATTATGCTACGCAAAATAAGTCCATCAGAGAAAGACAAATACCATATGATTTCACGCATATGTGGAATTTAAGAAACAAAACACATGGTCAATGGAAAAACAATAACAATGAGAGAGAGAGGTAAACCAGAAAATGGACTCTTAACTATAGAGTACAAATTGGTAGTTACCAGAGGAGAGGTCAGTGGAGAGTCGAGTGAAATAGAGAGGGATTAAAAGGTATAGTTATCCATAGGACCTTGGGAAAATGGCAGAGAAATTAAGGAGAATTAAGGAAAATAATGGGAAATCAATCCCATTTGCAATTGCACCCCAAACCATAAGATACCTAGGAATAAACCTAACCAAAGGCTTAGAGGCAAATAATCTGTACTCAGAAAACTATAAAGTACTCATGAAAGAAATTGAGGAAGGCACAAAGAAATGGAAAAATGTTCCATGCTCATGGATTGGAAGAACAAATATTGTGAAAATGTCTATGCTACCTAAGCAATCTACACATTTAATGCAATCCCTATCAAAATCCCATCCTTTTCTTTTTTTTCAAAGAAATGGAACAAATGATCCTAAAATTCATATGGAACCAGAAAAGAGCTCAAATAGCCAGAGGAATATTGAAAAAGAAAGCCAAAGTTGGTGGCATCGCAATTCCAGACTTCAAGCTCTATTACAAAGCTGTCATCATCAAGACAGTATGGTACTGGCACAAAAACAGACACATAGATCAATGGAACAGAATAGAGAGCCCAGAAATAGACCCTCAACTCTATGGTCAACTAATCTTTGACAAAGCAGGAAAGAATGTCCAATGGAAAAAAGACCGTCTCTTCAACAAATGGTGTTGGGAAAATTGGAGAGCCACATGCAGAAAAATGAAACTGGACCATTTCCTTACACCACACACAAAAATAGACTCCAGATGGATGAAGGACCTCAGTGTGAGAAAGGAATCCATCCAAATCCTTGAGGAGAACACAGGCAGCAACCTCTTCGACCCCAGCCACAGCAACTTCTTCCTAGGAACATCGCCAAAGGCAAGGGAAGCAAGGGCAAAAATGAGCTATTGGGATTTCATCAAGATCAAAGCCTTCTGCACAGCAAAGCAAACAGTCATCAAAGCCAAGAGACAACTGACAGAATGGGAGAAGATATTTGCAAACGACATATCAGATAAAGGGCTAGTATGCAAAATCTATAAAGAGCTTATCAAACTCAACGCCCAAAGAACAAATAATCCGATCAAGAAATGGGCAGAGGACATGAACAGACATTTCTGCAAAGAAGACATCCAGATGGCCAACAGACACATGAAAAAGTGCTCCACATCACTCGGCATCAGGGAAATACAAATCAAAACCACAATGAGATCCCACCTCACACCAGTCAGAATGGCTAAAATCAACAAGTCAGGAAATGACAAATGCTGGTGACGATGCGGAGAAAGAAGAGCTCTCCTGCACTGTTGGTGGCAATGCAAGCTGGTGCAACCACTCTGGAAAACAGCATGGGGGTTCCTCAAAAAGCTGAAAATAGAGCTACCCTATGACCCAGCAGTCGCACTACTGGGTATTTACCCTAAAGATACAAATGTAGTGATTTGAAGGGGCATGTGCACCTGAATGTTTATAGCAGCAACGTCCGTAATAGCCAAACTATGGAAAGAACCTAGATGTCCATCAGCAGATAAATGGATAAAGAAGATGTGGTATATATATGTACACACACACACACACACACACACACACACACACACACTGGAATACTATGCAGCCATCAAAAGAAATGACATCTTGCCATTTGCAACAACGTGGATGGAACTAGAGGGTATTAGGCTCCGCAAAATAAGTCTATCAGAGAAAGACAATTATCATATGATCTCCCTGATATAAGGAAGTTGAGAGGCAACATGGGGGGGATGGGGAGAAGGAAAAGAATAAATGAAACAAGATGGGATCAGGAGGGAGACAAACGATAATCCTGTCTTCACAAAACAAACTGAGTGTTGCCAGGGGGAGGGGGGAAGGGAGAGGGGGGTTGCGTTATGGACATTGGGGAAGGTATGTGCTATGGTGAGTGCTGTGAAGTGTGTAAACCTGGTGATTCACAGACCTGTACCCCTGGGGCTAATAATACATTATACGTTAATAAAATTTTTTTTTAAATGTTAAAAAGAATCAATCAGAGATGAAGAATACAATAAATGAGAACAGAAACTGGTTTGATGTAGTGATCAGCAGACTGGGAGAAGCAGAGGAATTAATTAGTGACCTAGTTGACAAAATGATGGAGAATAATGAAGCTGAACAAAAGAGAGAAGGAAGAATTGTGCAACATGAGAATAGACATAAAGATGCCAGTGACTCCATCAAATGTAATAACATTCATATTATATAAGTCCCAGAGGGAAAAGAGAGAGAATAGGGGGTAGAAAATTACTTGAAAACATTATAGCTGAAAATGTCTCTAATCTGGCTAAGGAAATGGAATCCAGCTCCAGCAAGCACAGATAACTTCCATCAAAATCAACAAAAGCAGGCCAACACCAAGACATATTGCAATTAAATTTGCAAAACAGAATTATTTTTAAAAAGCCTTAAAAGTTGGATGCCTGGGTGGCTCAGTGTGTTGAACCTCTTCCTTCTGCTCAGGTCATGATCTCACGGTCCGGGGATTGATCCCCTCATTGGGCTCTCTGCTCAGCAGGGAGCCTGCTTCCCCCTCCAACCCTCTCTGCCTGCCTCTCTGCCTACTTGTGATCTCTGTCAAATAAATAAATAAAATCTTCAAAAAATTTACAAAATTAACAAAAAGATTAAAAGCCTTAAAAGAGAAAAGAAGTCCTTTATTTACACAGTAAAACCCTCAAGACTCACTGGAAGTTTTTCAATAGAAACTCGGCAGGACAGAGGACAGTGGCACGATATATTCAGTGTGCTGGGAAAAATCTACAGCCAATAATATCCTTTCTAGCAAGGCTGCTGGAATAAAAGGAGAGATAAAGAGGTTTTGGATGATCAAAAACTAAAGGAATTTGTGAACACTAAACAAGCTCTGTAAGAGATACAAAAAAAGACTCTTTGAATGGAAAGGACCACTAGGCTCTCAGACTAATTGGTTTGAGCACTAATATAAACAAGTATAAGAAAACTCGTATACAGAACTACCAATAAGAACATGACCTGTCCAGCCATCTTTAATATAGTGTCAAGACTCAAAATAATTCTTTAAATACAAGAAAAGAAACAAGACATTGGCAAACTTTGTGCCAACAGTTTAAGGATTTATGCAGATAGTAAATATTTTATTTTGTTCAAGTCATGTAGTCACTGTCCTGACTATTCAACTGTAATGTAGCAATACAAAGGCAGCTATAGACAAATATAAATAATGACAGTACTGTGTTTCAATAAAATATTATATATTGGTTGCAGGGCCTATTTACTGAGCTGTGTTCTATTCTGTTGCTGATAACTGGATAACCTGTTATAAATAAGAGCAGCGACAACCCACCCTAGCAAGGTCTCACCTCACGCTAAAGGACCCGGAGACTATAAAAGTGACAGGACGTTGCACTTGCCCAGTGCCATCACAGGAGGCCAATCACAGGAGGACCTGGAGAACAGATGGCCACTTTAGAAATGTGCAAATCTACCCTGGAGGATATGGAAATAAGCCTTCCTTGGTCCCTGGATGCAAAGAGCTCAATGTCGTAAGAATCATTTGAGAGATATGCCTTCAAAGTCTCCAATGGTGCCACCCAGCTGGAAATGGAAAAGGCACATAAGAGATCAAATAATCTTTCATGTTACACAGACTAATAGAAAAAAAATTTTTTTTTTAAATTCTATTTATTTATTTGACAGAGAGAGCACAAGCAGGGGGAGCAGCAGGCAGAGGGAGAAGCAGTCTCCCCGCTGAACTGGGAGCTTGATGCAGGGGCTCGATCCCAGGATGCTGAGATCATAACCTGAGCTGAAGGCAGAGGCTTATCCACCTGCGCCATCAGGCACCACTAGAAAAGTTCTTCATAAGTGGTACATAAAACCTAAAGATTTATGACTCCACAAAACCAGAATTTTGTAAATATACTAAAAATTACTATCTACTTAAAGCAAGTGAAATCTATGATAATTAAATTATACCTCAACAAAGCTGTTAGAAAAGTACTGTTTCTAGGGTGCTAGCTGAAGCATCTGCCTTCAGCTCAGGTCATGATCCCAGAGTCCTGGGATTGAGCTCTGCATCAGACTCACTGCTCACAGCAGGGGTCCTGCTTCTCCCTCTCCCTCTGTTGCTCACCCTGGTTGTACTCTCTCTCTCTCATTCTCTGTCAAGTAAATAAATAAAATCTTTTTAAAAAGTGTTATTTCTGTAATAAGGAGATAACAAAAAAGAAGATAAAATATAGACTAGAAGTTAAATAAGAAAAAGGGAGGGAGTAGTACATAGCCAGGAAAGCTTGTGAGAGACTAAAGCATGGCATCAATAAAAGGAGAAAGCTCAGTGTCAGAGAATTTTGAGAAAAGAGAAGGGAATTTATAAGCCATATAGAAAGATCCAAAATAAAGGCTAAAATAAAGTGAGATAAGCTAGTTTCTACCAGTGTTTCCAGTTACAGGGTAGAACACAAATCCAGTGGTAACAGGATAAAGATAAGAGCCATCTGGCTCTGTTTCATGTGGGGTACTGAGTAACTGCTCTCTAACACATATATGTACACACAACCACAATTATTTGCAGTCTGTCTGCAAGTATTGTTAAAAGATGCTGACTTTCTGAAACAAGTATTAATGAAAGTCCTGTGACCCTCATGACAGTATAACTCTAATGTATTAATTTAATTTCCAATGCACTTACAATAAAGTTATGTTGTCATTTTACTTTCAACTAAGATATTCACCTTATCCCATTCATTCTCACCATATTTAAATAATTTAAAACTATGATATGGAAACTATGAAATCAATTCTCTAGCATTTGAGCTTCTATTACATGCTCAACACCATAAATGAGGCACTGAGAAGAATTTAACCCAACATGTTTCTAAGGAGCTCAGAACTTATTGAGGAAAATAAGGCAGAACTAAAGCACAACAACCAGGAGTAAAACTTAGGCACTAATCGGAATGATCTAGATGTTAAGAAGGAAAGATCATGTGGGCTGAGCCCCAGAATCCACCGTCTTCTCTGGACTCAGCTGCATGATTAGGTCTCAAATCTACGTCCAGCCCTGACCTCTTTTCCCAGCACAATTGCACTTTGAAGCCAACTCATCCTTGATGTCTTGGATAGCTCAACAATTACTCAAAGTTACAAAGTTACAAAGTACAAAATTACAAAGTCCCAAACTGAACTTCTGTTTTCCCCACTTCTGGGCTTGTTGATCTGGCTGCTTCCACATCACATCAAGTAACATCCTCTATTCCTCCTTTTCCCCACCCAACCCAGTCCAGTGGGTCATATCTGAAAAATCTCCACTGCCCTCTATATGTACAGTTACCATCTTAGATACCCATGCCAATACCATGTTTTGCCAGGATTACTTTAATCATCTAAACCAGGGTATAGGAAACTATGGCCTGATCATTATTTTATATATGGAGTGTTATTGGTACACACCTATGCCTATTAGTTTACATATTGTGTCTAGCCTCTTTTACTACAATGGCAAAGGTAAGAAGCTGTGACTGAACTGTCTGCCCCTCGGTGTCTCAGAAAGCCTGAACCTGATCACCCCCTATACCAGCCTAGCAGAACATACTGTCAGTGCTTTTCCAAGTAACTCAGCATGACATGATATTATTTCATGTATATTCTTGTTTCCTCCCTGTCTAGCCCAAATGGTAAAACCATGAAAGCAGGAACTTACCTGGCCTACTACCCACAGTATCTCCAGCACAAGCCCAGGGCTCTGAATGCTGTGGTACTGAGAGTTTAGGTTAACACTCTGCACAGAAGAGAAGGGTCTCAAAATTCAATAAATCCTAGGTAACAGAATTCTAATATATATATGTGTATTGTATATTTATAAAATTATGATTTATAATTCTAATTCTAATACATACATATATATAAATTATAATGAAAACCAAGAAATTTCTGGAATAGTAATAGTTTCTCAGAGTAACTCTAACTCAAAACATAATTAAAATTCCAGCAGTCTGGATAGAATTCAAGCATCCAGATAGAAATATGTGATTTTATGTGATCCAAGACTCAAAAATAAATCAACATAGTCATCTTAAATGATCTATACAAAATTAATAAAGTTCTATTTCTAGGTTTTCCTTATTGTAGATAACACTGCTCTAAACTTCAGGGTGCATATGTCCCTTTGAATTTGTTTTTTTGTTTTTTTTGCTTTGTATCTTTCAGTAAATACATAGTAATGCAATTCCTGGGTCCTAGGGTACCTCTATTTTTTTTTAATCATTTTTTTAAAATTTATTTTCAGCATAACAGTATTCATTGTTTTTGTACTGCACCCAGTGCTCCATGCAATCCGTGCCCTCTCTAATACCCACCACCTGGTTCCCCCAACCTCCCACCCCCTCCACCTCTTCAAACCCTTCAGATTGTTTTTCAGAGTCCATAGTCTCTCATTGTTCACCTCCCCTTCCAATTTCCCCCAACTCCCTTCTCCTAACTCCCCATGTCCGCCATGCTATTTGTTATGTTCCACAAATAAGTGATACCATATGATAATTGACTCTCTCTGGTTGACTTATTTCACTCAGCATAATCTCTTCCAGTCCTGTCCATGTTGACACAAAAGCTGGGTATTCATCCTTTCTGATGGAGGCATAATACTCCATGGTGTATATGGACCACATCTTCCTTATCCATTCGTCCGTTGAAGGGCATCTTGGTTCTTTCCACAGTTTGGCGACCATAGCCATTGCTGCTATGAACATTGGGGTACAGATGGCCCTTCTTTTCACTACATCTGTATCTTTGGGGTAAATCCCCAGTAGTGCAATTGCAGGGTCATAGGGAAGGTCTATTTTTAGTTTCTTGAGGAATCTCCACACTGTTCTCCAATGTGGCTGCACCAACTTGCATCCCCACCAACAGTGTAAGAGGGTTCCCCTTTCTCCACATCCTCTCCAACACACGGTTGTTTCCTGTCTTGCTAATTTTGGCCATTCTAACTGGTGTAAGGTGGTATCTCAATGTGGTTTTCATTTGAATCTCCCTGATGGCTAGTGTTGATGAACATTTTTTCATGTGTCTGATAGGCATTTGCATGTCTTCATTGGAGAAGTGTCTGTTCATATCTTCTGCCCATTTTTTGATATGATTATCTGTTTTGTGTGTGTTGGGTTTCAGGAGTTCTTTATAGATCCTGGATATCAACCTTTTGTCTGTACTGTCATTTGCAAATATCTTCTCCCATTCCGTGGGTTGCCTCTTTGTTTTCTTGACTGTTTCCTTTGCTGTGCAGAAGCTTTTGATTTTGATGAAGTCCCAAAAGTTTATTTTGGCTTTTGTTTCCTTTGCCTTTGTTGACATATCTTGAAAGAAGTTGCTGTGGCCGATATCGAAGAGGTTACTGCTTATGTTCTCCTCTAGGATTCTGATGGATTCCTGTCTCTCTATTTTTAATTGTCTAAGAAGCCTCCATACTGTTCCTCAGACTGGTTGCACCAGTTTGCCTTCATGCCAGCAGTGTAAGAAGGTTCTCTTTCTTCACATCTTTGCCAACACCTGTTTCTTGTATTGCTGATTTTTAGCTTGGTTCTGACTGGTGTGAGTCGGTATCTCATTGTGATTTTGATTTGTATTTCTCTGGCAGAACTGTCTGACAGTACTGCTGAGCATATTTTCAAATGTGTATTGGCCCTCTGTATGTCTTCTTTGGAGAAATATCTGTTAATGTCTTCTGCCCCTTTTTAACTGGGATTATTTGTCTTTTGGGTGTTGAGTTGTACAAGTTGATTACATATTTTGCATACTAGCCCTTTATTGGGTATATCATTTGCAAATATCTTCTCCCATTCCATAAGTTGCCCTTTAGTTTTGCTGATTCTTTCCTTCACTACGCAAAAGCTTTTTATTTTGATTAAGTCCCAATAGTTTATCTTTGCTTTTGTTTCCCTTGCCTCCGGAGACATATCTACAAAGGAATTCTTATAGCCAATCTCAGGGAAATTACTCCCAGTGTTCTATGTAAGGTCTTTATGGTTTCAGGTCTCCCATGTAGATTTCATCCACTTTGAATTGATTTTTGTGCATGGTATAAGAAAGTGGTCCATTTTCACTCATTTGCATGTAGCTTACCCGTTTTCCCAACCCTATTTGTTGAAGATACTGTCCTTTTCCCACTAGAAATTCCTTCTTTGTTGAAGATTAGTTGGTTATAAAGTTGAGAGTCCATTTCTGGGCTCTCTATTCTGTTCCATTGTTCTGTGTGTCTGTTTTTGTGCCAGGAGCATACTGTCTTGATCATTATGGCTGTCAAATCTGGAATTGTGATATCTCCAGCTTTGCTTTTCTTTTTCAAAATTACTTTTGGCTATTCAGGTTCCATACACATTTTAGGCTTGGTTGTTCTGGTTCTTTGAAAGATGCTCTTGGTGTCTTGATGGGGATTGCATTAAATGTGTACATTGCTGTGAGTAGAATAGGCATTTTTAAAAATATGTATTCTTCTAATCCATGAGCATGGAAAATCTTTCCATTTCTTAGTGTCCCTCTTGGCATTCTTTCATCAGTGTTTTCACAGTTTTTAGAGTATAGGTCTTTCACCTCCTTGGTTAGGTTTATTTCTTATTATTTTGGGTGCAATTGTAAATGGAATTGTTCTCTTAATTTCTCTCTTGCTGCTTCATTGTTAGTGTATAGAAATACAACACATTTTAGCACATTGACTTTGTATCCTGGATTTTGCTGAATTCGCTTATCAATTCTCATAGTTGTTTTTTGTTTGTTTCTTTGTTTTTTTGTTTTGTTTTGTTTTGTTTTGTTTTGGTGGAGTCTTCCAGGTTTTCTATATGGAGTATCATAACACCTGAAAGTTTGACTTCTTGCTGATTTGGTGTCTTTTTTTGTTTGTTTTTTGTTTTGTTTTGTTTTGTGTTGCCTAACGGATGTAACTAGTACTTCCAGTACTATGTTAAATAACAGTGGTGAATGGACATCTCTGTCTTGGGGGAAAAGCTCTCAGTTTTTCCCATTTAAGAATGGTGTTGACTGTGGGCTTTTCATATATGGCCTTTATTATGTTGAGGTATGTTCCCTCTAAACCTACTTTGTTAAGGGTTTTTATCATGAATAAATGTTGTACCTTGTCAAATGCTTTTTCTGCATCTATTGAGATAATCATATGGTTTCTATCCTTTTATTGAGCTGAAGTATTATGTTGATTGTTTGCAAATATCAAAGCAACCCAGAAATAAATCCACTTGATTGTGATGAATGATTTTTTAAAAATATGTTGTTGGATTTAGTTTGCTAGTATTTTGTTGAGAATTTTTGCTTCAGTGTTCATCAAGGATATTGACATGTAGTTCAGTTCTCCCTCTCTCTCTTTTTCTCTTTCTTTCTTTCTTTTTCTTTTCTTTTCCCCCTCCCCCTCCCCCTCCTCTTCCTCCTCCTCCTCCTCCTTTTTTTTTTTTTTTTTGAGTGTTTATCTGGTGTTGGGATCAGGGTGCTACTGACCAATAGAATGAGTTTGGAAGTTTTTCTTCTTTTTCTATATATGTATTTTTTTTTTTTTTTAGAATGGTTTGAGAAGCATACGTATTATCTCTTATTTTTTTAAGTACACTCCACACCCAATGTGAGGCTCAAATTCATGACTCTGAGATCAAGAGTTGCATGCTCCAGTGAATGAGTCAGCCAGGTGCCCCAATCTTAACTTTTCTTTAATACTTGGTGGCATTTGCCTTTGAAGCCATCTGGCCCTGCATTTTTGTTTGCTGGAAATTTTCTAATTACTATTTCAATCTTCTAGCCAGTAATTCATCTGTTCAAAAATTTGTATTTCATCCTGCTTCAGTTTTAGCAGTTTATAAGTTTCTAGGAATTTATCAGTTATTCTTGACAAAGTTTCTATAACGTTCTCTTACAATTGGTTGTATTTCTAGTGTAGGTTGTAAAGGTTCTCCAGGGACTATTATGAATCAAATAGCATTCTCAGCATTTTGTGTACCATTCATTTATACGTTTATAAAATTTTATAAATTATAAATTATAATCATATATATTATTATATACATTATATTATATTATATATGTTATATATAATTATAATTTTACATACAATTATAAAATTTATACATTTTGTGTATCATTTATTCCTCAAAAAAATGATTTAAATATTATTATGAATGTCATCTAGCTGATGAGTAAATTGAAGCCTGGATAAATTAAGCAATCCTATCCAATCCCACCACGTAGTAAGTGACCCAACTAGCTGGCGATCCAAAGCAGCTCTGCTCCAGACTCAATCAGGGAGGTAAACCCCCTCAGGATCTGAGAGAAATTTGAATTTAGGCAGTCTAATGTTCAGAACCAAGCTGTTTATTATTATTCTCTCTTGCCTAGAAATTTGGTAAACTGACATCCTAGGCCTAGGTCCAGGGATTTCTCTTCAAGTAGGTTTAAGCCACATTGTCCACCTTAGCGATAACCTAGCTGGTATTTTTTTAACAGCTTTATTGAGACATAACTCACAAATTAAAAAAAAAAAAAAAAACAACAAAAACAAATCAAGACTACACCTCTAGTTATAAAGCGGATTTTGCTATTTTCAGATATGTATAGCCATTACAGTAGTCAACTTTGAATATTTTTTTACGTAAATACAAACCACTACCACTTAGTTATAGGACCCTCATCTCCCTTTTCCCTCCTACCCTAAGCATTGACATATGTACTTTCTATCCATGGAGATTTCCTATCCAAGGCATTTCATATAAATGGAATCATATAATAAGTGGTGGTATGTGTCTGTTTCTTTCACATAGCATAATGATTCCAAAGGTCATTAAGGATTTGTCTTACAATAGTAGGTCATCTCTTTTTTATGACTGAATAATAAGACATTGTATAAATAATCACATGTATTTATCAACTTGTTGGTTAGTGGTATCTGGGTTGTTTCGGCCTTTTGACTGTTGTGAATAGTCCTGCAACAAACATTCATGTAAAAGTTATTGTTTAAACAACTATTTTCAATTTTTTTGAGCATATGTATAGGACTGGAATTGTTGGATTATGTTGTAATGCTATCTTTCTGAAGGGATAGCCAAACTATTTTCTATAACAACTGCATCAATTTATATTCTTACCTGCAGTTTCTTCACATCCTTGCAAATAAATGCTTTATTTTCTGTTTGTTTGTTTGTTTGTTTGTTTTTTGAAAGATTTCATTTATTTATTTGACTGAGAGAGGGATCACAAGTAGGCAGAGTCAGGCAGAGCAGAAGGGGGAAGCGGGCTCCCTGCTGAGCAGAGAGCCTGATGCAGGCTTCAATCCCAGGGCCCTGGGACCATGACCTGAGCCAAAGGCAGAGGCTTAATCCACTGAGCCAACCAGGTGCCCCTTTATTTTCTATTTTAATTTTGTTTCATTTCTTTTAAATTATAGCCATCATAGCAGGTACATAGTAATACCTCATTGGGCTTTTGATTTGCATTTCTCTAATTACTAATGCTTGTTGGCCACTTGTACATGTTCACTGAAGAAATTTCTATTCACCTCCTTTGACCATTTTTTGGAATGGTTATTTGGTTTTTGTTATTAGGTATTAAGATTTCTTTATACATCTAAATACACGACCATTTTCAGGTATATGATTTACAAATATTATCTCCCATTTCTGTATATTGTCGGTCTACTTTTTTTTTTTTTTTTGAGTCTTAAACCTTTTTTAATATATAATTTGACTTTAGACACATGGGAAGAGATTTAGGCTATTTACAAAGAAAATCTAAGTTTGGTGGTTTGACAATGTTTTTCTTTTCTTTTTGAGACTTTCATTCTTTATTATTATTGCTGTTGTTATTATTATAGGTCACTGAGCATGAGATCGACCTTTTTTTTACTTTTTATTTTTATTAGCATATAAAGTATTATTAGCCGCAGGGGTACAGGTCTGTGAATCATCAGGCTTACATGTTTCACAGCACTCACCATAACACATACCCTCCCCAATGTCCATAACGCAGCGACCCTATCCCTACTCCCCACCCCCCGGCAACCCTGTTTGTTTTGGGAGATTAAGAGTCTCTTATGGTTTGTCTCCCTCCTGATCCCATCTTGTTTCATTTTTTTCCTTCTCAACCCCTGAAAGCCCCCACTCTGCTTCTCAATTTCCTCATACAGTGTGATTATATGATAATTGTCTTTCTCTGATTGACGTATATTGCTAAGTATAATACCCTCTAGTTCCATCCACGTCATTGCAAATGGCAAGATTTCGTTTCTTTTGACGGCTGCATAGTATTCCATATATATATATATATACCACATCTTCCTTATCCATTCAAATGTTGATGGACACCTAGATGGACATCTTTCCATAGTTTGGCTATTGTGGACATTGCTGCTACAAACATTTGGGTGCATATGCCCCTTTGGATCACTACATTTGTATAAGATTTATTTATTTTGAGAAAGAGAGCATGCATGGGTGGTGGGGGGTGTTGTGCAGAGAGAGAGGAAGAAGCAGTCTCCCCACTAAGCAGGAAGCCTGATGTGGGGCTGGATCCCAGGACCCCAGGATCATGACCTGAGTTGAAGTCAGATGCTTAACCAACTGAGCCACCCACATGCCCCGTGGTTCTTTATTAAAGTAAAGCAGTATACAGAATAAGCTAAAGAATTAGCTTTCCTAAATTTAGTTCCCCTTTTTCCACATCCTCTCCAACACACGTTGTTTCCTGTCTTGCTAATTTTGCCCGTTCTAACTGGTGTAAGGTGGTATCTCAATGTGGTTTTGATTTGAATCCCCCTGATGGCTATTGATGATAAACATTTTATCATGTGTCTGTTGGCCATCTGGATGTCTTCTTTGCCGAAATGTTTGTCCATGCCCTCTGCCCATTTCTTGATTGGATTATTTGTTCTTTGGGTTTGATAAGTTCTTTATAGATTTTGGATACTAGCCCTTTATCTGATATGTCATTTGTGGATATCTTCTCCCATCTGTCAGTTGTCTTTTGGTTTTGTTGACTGTTTCCTTTGCTGTGCAAAAGCTTTTGATCTTGATGAAGACCCAATAGTTCATTTTTGTCCTTGCTTCCCTTCCCATTGGCAATGTTTCTAGGAAGTGGATTCTGTGGCTGAGGTTGAAGAGGTTGCTGCCTGTGTTCTCCTCAAGGATTTTGATGGATTCCTGTCTCACATTGAGGCCTTTCATCCATTTGGAGTCTATTTTTTGTGTGTGGTATAAGGAAATGGTTCAGTTTCATTTTTCCCCATTTCATTTTCTGTCCAATTTTCCTAACAGCTTTTGTTGAAGAGACGGTCTTTTTTCCATTGGACATTCTTTCCTGCTTTGTCAAAGATTAGTTGACCATAAAGCTGAGGGTCTATTTCTGGGCTCTCTATTCTGCTTCATTGATCTATATGTCTGGTATTATGTCAGTACCATACTGTCTTGATGATGACAGCTTTGTAATAGAGCTTGAAGTCTGGAATTGTAATGCTGCCAACTTTGGCTTTCTTTCTCAATATTCCTCTGGCTATTCGAGGTCTTTTCTGGTTCCATATAAATTTTAGGATTATTTGTTCCATTTCTTTGAAAAAATGGATGGGATTTTGATAGGGATTGCATTAAACGTGTAGATTGCTTTAGGTAGCATAGACGCTTTCACAATATTTGTTCTTCCAACCCATGAGCATGGAACATTTTTCTGTTTCTTTGTGTCCTCCTCAATTTCTTTCATGAGTACTTTATAGTTTTCAGATTCTTTGCCTCTTTGGTTAGGTTTATTCCTAGATATCTTGTGGCTTTGGGTGCAATTGTAAATGGGTTCGGCTCCTTAGTTTTTCTTTCTTCTGTCTTGTTGTTGGTGTATAGAAATGCAACGGATTTCTGGGCATTGATTTTTATATCCCGACACTTTGCTGAGTTCCTGTACAAGTTCTAGCAGATTTGGAGTGGCGTCTTTTGGGTTTTCCACATAGAGTATCATATCATCTGCAAAGAGTGAGAGTTTGACTTCTTCTTTGCTGATTTGGATGCCTTTAATTTCTTTTTGTTCTCTGATTGCTGAGGCTAAGACTTCTAGTACTGTGTTGAATAGCAGTGGTGATAATGACATCCCTGCCATGTTCCTGACCTCAGCGGAAAAGCTCTCAGTTTTTCTCCATTGGGAATGATATTCACATGATTTCATAGATGGCTTTGATGATATTGAGGTATGTGCCCTCTCTCCCTACACTTTGAAGAGTTTTGATCAAGTAAGGATGCTGTAGTTTCTCAAATGCTTTTTCAGCATCTATTGAGCGTATCATATGGTTTTTGTTCTTTCTTTTATTAATGTATTGTATCACATTGATTGATTTGTGGATGTTGAACCAACCTTGCAGCCCTGGAATAAATCCCACTTGGTCGTGGTGAATAATCCTTTTAATCTACTGTTGGATCCTATTGGCTAGTATTTTGGTGAGAATTTTTGCATCTGTGTTCATCAAGGATATTGGCTTGTAATTCTCTTTCTTCATGGGGTCCTTGTCTGGTTTTGGTATCAAGGTAATGCTGGCCTCATAAAATGAGTTTGGAAATTTTCCTTCTGTTTCTATTTTTTGGAACAGTTTCAGGAGAATAGGTATTAATTCTTCTTTGAATGTTTGATAGAATTCCCCCGGGAAGCCGTCTGGCCCTGGGCTGTTGTTTGTTGGGAGATTTTTGAAGACTGCTTCAATCTCCTTACTGGTTATGGGTCTGTTCAGGTTTTCTATTTCTTCTTGGCCCAGTTGTGGTAGTTTCTACGTCTCGATGAATGCATCCATTTCTTGCAGATTGTCAAATTTGCTGGTGTATAGCTGCTCACAGTATGTTCTTATAATTGTTTGTATTTCTTTGGTGTTGGTTGCGATCTCTCCTCTGTCATTCATGATTTTACTTATTTGGATCCTTTCTCTTTTCTTTTAGATAAGTCTGGCCAAGGGTTTATCAGTCTTATTAATTCTTTCAAAGAACCAGCTCCTAGTTTCGTTGATTCATTCTATTGGGTTTTTTGTTTGTTTGTTTGTTTTTGCTTCTATTTCATTGTTTTCTGCTCCGATCTTTATTATTTCTCTTCTCCTGCTGGGTTTAGGCTTTCTTTGTTGTCCTTTCTCCAGCGGCTTTAGGTGTAGGGTTAGGTTGTGTATTTGAGACCTTTCTTGTTTCTTGAGAAAGGCTTGTACTGCTATATATTTCCCTCTCAGGGCTGTCTTTGCTGTGTCCCACAGATTTTGAACAGTTGTGTGTTCATTATCATTTGTTTCCATGAATTTTTTCAATTCTTCCTTAATTTCCCGGTTGAGCCATTCATTCTTCAGAAGGACGCTCTTTAGTCTCCACGTATTTGGGCTCTTTCCAAATTTCCTCTTGTGATGGAGTTCTAGCTTCAGAGCATTGTGGTCTGAAAATATGCAAGGAGTGATCCCAATCTTTTGGTACCAGTTGAGACCTGATTTGTGACCCAGGATGTGATCTATTCTGGGGAATGTTCCACGTGCACTAGCGAAGAATGTGTATTCTGTTGCTTTGGGATGGAATGTTCTGAATATATCTGTGATGTCCATCTGGTCCAGTGTCATTTAAAGCTTTTACTTCCTTGTTGATCTTTTGCTTGGAGGATCTGTCCATTTCAGTGAGGGGGGTGTGAAGGTCCCCTACTGTTATTGTATTATTGTCGATGTGTTTCTTTGACTTTGTTATTAAGTGGTTAATATAGTTGGCTGCTCCCATGTTAGGGGAATAGGTATTCAAAATTGTTATGTCTTCTTGTTGGACAGACCCTTTGAGTATGATACAGTGTCCTTCTTCATTTCTTCTTGTAGTCTTTGGCTTAAAATCCTCATTGATCTGATATAAGGATTGCCATCCCAGCTTTCTTTTGATGTCCATTAGCATGGTAAATTGTTTTCCACCCCTTCGCTTTAAATCTGGAGGTGTCTTTGGGTCTAAAATGAATTTCTTGTAGACAGCACATTGATGGTTTTGTTTGTTTGTTTGTTTGTTTGTTTTTAATCCATTCTGATACCCTGTGTCTTTTGATTGGGGCATTTAGCCCATTTACATTCAGGGTAACTGTTGAGAGATATGAATTTGGTGCCATTATATTGCCTGTAAGGTGACTGTTACTGTATATTGTCCCTGTTCCTTTCTGGTCTGCTATTTTCAGGCTCTCTCTCTGCTTAGAGGACCCCTTTCAATATTTCCTGTAGGGCTGCTTTGGTCTTTCCAAATTCTTTTAATTTTTGTTTGTCATGGAAGCTTTTTATCTCTCCTTCTATTTTCAATGACAGCTTCTCTGGATATAGTATTCTTGGGGGCATATTTTATCATTTAGTGCTCTGAATATTTCATGCCAATTCTTTCTGGCCTGCCAGGTCTCTGTGGAGAAGTCTGCTGCCAATCTAATATTTTTACCATTGTATGTTACATACTTCTTGTCCTGGGCTGCTTTCAGGATTTTCTCTTTATCACTGAGACTTGTAACTTTTACTATTAAATGATGGGGTGTGGACCTATTTTTATTGATTTTGAGGGGGTTCTCTGTGCCGTTTGGATTTTGATGCTTGTTCCCTTTGCCATTTTAGAGAAATTCTCTACTATAATTCTCTCCAGAATCCCTACTGCCCCCTCCTCCTTTCTTCTTCTTCTGGGATTCCAATTATTCCAATATTGTTTCATCATATGGTATCACTTATCTCTCGCCTTTTCCCCTCATGATTCAGTAGTTGTTTATCTCTCTATTGCTTATCTTCTTTATTTTCCATCATTTGGTCTTCTGTATCACTAATTCTCCCTTCTGCCTCATTTATCCTAGCAGCAAGAACTTCTATTACTGATTGCACCTCATTAATAGCTTTTTGATTTCAACTTGGGTAGAGTTTAGTTTTTTTATTTCTCCAGAAAGGGATCTTTTTTCTCCAGAGAGGGATTCTCTAATATCTTCCATGCTCTTTTGAGCCCAGCTAGCACCTTGATAATCATCATTCTGAACTCTGGTTCTGACATATTACAAATGTCCATATTGATTCGGTCCCTAGCCTTTGGTACTGCCTCTTGTTCTTTCTTTTGTGGTGAGTTTTTCTGCCTTGTCATTTCATACAGATAAGAATAGATAAATTAAAGAAAATAGATAAACTAAAAGGGTGGCAAAGACTCCAGAAAAATATACACTAACCAAATCAGAAGAGACCCAAAACCAAGGGGAGAAAAAAAAAGGGGGGGGGAATCACATAAAAATCATATATATGTATATGTATATATGATATATAAAGGGGAAATCATCTAAAATCATATATATATATGATGAACAAATAGGTGAACAGAGTCACCTATTTGATTTTGAGTATATCTTGGTCCTTTAGAAGAAACTACCTCCCAAAATTTTAAAGAAAGAAAAACGTATGTATGTATGTATGTATGTGTGTGTATACATATACATGTATATATGTATAAATGTATATACACAAAAGTAAGGATAAATATGATGAAGGGATGAAACATGACTTTAAAGATGAAAATGTAATGAGATTCTAAAAATGGAATTGATAGGATAGGATAGGTTGGTTGGAAAAAGGGGAAAAAAAGAGGAGAGAATGTCATCAGGCTGGAGACTAGAACAAAGCCATGCGCTAGATTCAGGGTATATTTTATCTATTAGAAGAAATTGTATCCCAAAATTTTAAAGAAAAAGAAACCTATATGTATACAAAAAATAAGGTGAAATATGATGAAGGGATAAAATATGACTATAACAATGAAACTTTAAAAAGATTTTTAGGTATTGGTAAGATAAAATAGTTGAAAAAGGTCAAAATAAGAAAGAGGAAAAATTTTAAAAATAGAATAAGAAAAAAATAAAATTCAAAAAATTTAACTTTGAAAGACTAAAGAATCATGGGAGAAAAAACCATGAATTCTATATACTTGCATTCCCCCCAGCTCTGGAGTTCTGCAGTTCTCATTGATCAGTGAACTTGGTCTTGGCTGGATGTTCTTGCTGA
>NW_019154192.1:82259-92100 GCF_002288905.1 Enhydra lutris kenyoni
GAGATCATGTCCTGAGCCAAAGGCAGAGGCTTAACCCACTGAGCAACTCAGGTGCCATTTGACAATGAGGCAAAGAACTTGAGGGTACAGGAAAGAATATGATTATATTAACTGAACAAAATTCAATCTATAGAGCAAATGAACTGAAACAAGCAGGGGACTAAAAGATTAAGAAAAAGAAAAGAGTTAAAGGACTAGGCTCAATTAAACCAGAGCCTCTTAGGAGAATGAGACAACTGGCAATTTGTCAGTACAGAGTGTGATGTTCAGGTTGAACAGTTCAAGGGAGAAGGATTCCACTAATATCATATAGAGTATGACCTCTGAAATGGAGTTTTAAAGAGATGATTGGAAATTACTGGAGTGGTAGTCTTACCCATGAGGCCAGTAAGTTGGACATTGAGTGCTCCAGGATGATGGCAGAGTCAGAGACATAAACTAGGGCGAAGGAACTAAGTCTTCCGTGAATATACGGAAGTGACCTCAAAGCTAGTGAATAGCAATGAAGAGGGTACAAGGTGTAGAGCATAATTAAATTTCAAAAGAAAAGTGAGTTCCTCTATTAAGAATAAGGAAGAGCATTGTTGTGGAAGAAACATTAAAGATCTAGGGATTCTTCTGTCAACATGTCAGAAAACAAGCAGAAGATTCAGTCAGGGGAGTGGGATGGTGTCATTTAATACATTCCTCCTTGTAAACTGGTGCTTAGGTCTTGGAACATGAACTCAGGATGAGACAAATAATATCCATTTGTTTCAGCGGGACATGAAAAGTGAAGTGAAGTCCCTTCCAAAGTGTTAGAAGTAATCACAAGATAAGACTGGGTAAAGGTGTGACAAACACATATCTAGGTCAGTGTGTTCCCAAGTTGGGGAAAGATGAAAACAGGCAAAGCAGAGCCACATGGAAAACAACCATCAGCAGGCATGGGCTTTATGGCCTGAAGTTACTCAGGACAGGTGATGGGTTTGCCAAACAGGAAGGGAGAAAGACTGGTTGCTCAGCTTCTTGCTATCTTCCAGGAGGTAATGCTGGATAGAATCTCATGCAGGTGGCATCTGTTGGGGTCCTCCGTGACTTGGACCATGATGGTAACCCTCTGGTTGGATGTTTGGAGTCTGAACACGCAGAGTGATGGCAGAGTCTGCAAAGGTGAAGCAATGGGAGAACTAGAATTTCCTTAACCCAGCCAAAATACTGGGCACCTAGTCCTCTCTGGGCAGTGGATGAGGAAGTTTTGGGCGTGCTCATATACCTTTTCTTGACTCCTCATAACAAGGGTCCCAGGGTAGAAGGCATGTCTGTTGTTTGGTCCCTGTTGGGACAGAAGATGTTAGTGAGGATCTGGACAAGGCTGAAGCTTCATATAGTAACCAAGTCCTGTACCTAACTTCCTAAGGTTACTCTGCAAAAGTCCCACTCCGATTTTTGGGACCAGGATCTCAGTTAAGCAAGATGGTCTGAAATCTGCAAGTCAGACAGGAGTATTTCTTGTTTAAATGGTTAGTTTCTCCCCCAGCCTCTTGTGACTCCTACTTACTTTCATTTTTGCAGAATGACTTTTTCCCTTAGAGTGCTATGTGAAGTAAATTGACAAATATTTATTGCCTGTTTTCTTAACCTTGTCTCCTATTTTGGCCCAATGGGACTTTTTCCTTAAAGGAAATTTGAGACTTGAGGTGCCATTTATTGAATGGTCTATGCCAATTACTGTATTAGATATATACATGTCAAAACCCCCAGTGAACTCAAAATTAACTGGATCACAGTTATACTGATTGTAACACTCAAAGTGAATTTGAAGTACTTCTGTCTAATTTCAAAGCCCATTTTTGGAATTTACAGTCCTTAGGAGGGATTAGGATGGGGAAGGATAGGCTTAAAGAAAAAAATACATGCTGTAGCAGTTATTGTTTTGGACAGAAATTGCTGAACTTAAGTCGTCATGAAAGCATCTTTGAGGAGAACACCTAAAACAGCATGGTAAGACAGCTGCAACAAATGTAGATATCAAATTTATCAGTCATTTTTAACAGTACACTAAAATACAAGAGCACTGGAGGAGAATGGGGAAGGTAGAAAGAATGGAACCTGAGTGGTTAAACACATATTTGAATGAGGAAATTCTTCACCTTCAAAAATGCTTCAGTGAGAGCAGAGGGCAAGGAAGACAGATATAATCTCATTTCATGACAGTATGTAATTTCAACTGATGGTACTTAAATTGTGCACAAGAGAAAAACTAAGCCCTGTGCAATAAAATTACTAAGGAGGAAATGAATATTTCCAGAATACAAAATTGGGAAGAAATGAACTTGGAGTATTTAGGAGGTGATGAGACGAATTTGATAGGGACAGAGAGTTGTGTTTTATAGTAGGTTAAAAATGGGATTGCGTTTGGAAAAGCAGGATATGAGTGTTTACTCAAATTCATAGAAAAGAACCATTTCTATTTGTTGGCAAGAAGTATCAAAAAAAGTTTTGTAAAACTTTGGGCTTTGTTGTCTACTTGAAGCCTTCTATTTATATTTAGTAATAAAGGCCTCTATTTTTAAAATCATTTTTTATACAGATGTCTACTTTGAAGCTAATGCACTTGGGGTGTGACTCTGAAACACTGCCATCTCTTTCTTCACCAGATTCTCTTCTGATTTTAGGGGGGAGGTAGGATTAAATGGATATCACACTTACACACTCAGTTGGGACATAAATTCAAAATAAACCATAAGGAGAGCCTGGCTGGCTTAGTGGTTAAGCAGCTGACTCTTGATCTCAGCTCAGGTCTTGATCTCAGGATTGTGAGTTCAAGGACTGCATTGGGCTCCACACTGGGCATGGAGCCTGCTTGAAAACAACAGTAGCCAAACAAACAAACAAACAAACAAAAACCAAACAAAAACAAAAACAAAAACCACCACAATAACAACACCTAAATAAACCATGAGAGGTTTTATTCCACATTTTTAAATTGAAGAATAATTGATGTTTGATATCCTATTGTTTTAAGGTGTACATACTACTGATTTGATATTTTAACATTATGAAATTATATATATATAAGTATAGTTATCATCTGTCGCCATATGAAGTTATTACCATGTTACTGGGTATACTCCTATGCTATACATTACATCCCCATGGATTATTTTATTATACCTCTGGAATCCCCTTCACCATGAGTCTGTTTCTGTTTTTGTTTCATTCGTTCCATGTTGTTTGTTTTCAGATTCCACTTATAAGTGAAATCAAATGGTGTTTGTCTTTCTCTGTGTGACTTATTTCATTTAGCATAATACCCTGTAGGTCTATCCATGTTTTCAAAGGACAGGTTTTCAATTTTTTAAGTCTGAGTAATATTCCATTACATATGTATGTCATATCTTCTTTATCTTTTTATCTACTGGTAGACACCTAAGTTGCTTGATATCCCGGCTGTTGTAAATAATGTTATAATACACAAAGAGGTGCAGGTTATCTGTTCAAACTGGTGATTTGTGTTCTTTGGGTAAATGCCCAGAGTAGAATTACTATATCACATGCTAGTTCTATTTTTATTCTTTGGAGGAAACCCTGTACTATTTTCCATAGTGGCTGGAAATTTACATTTCCACCAACCATATGTGAGGGTTCCCTTTTCTCCATATTCCTGACAACACTTGTCCTGTTTTTTTTTTTTTTCCTTTTTCTTTTTGGTAACATTCATGTATACAATGAAACTTCACTGTGGTTTGCATTTTCTTTTCCCTGATGGCTAATGATATTGTGTATCTTTTGTGTGATTTGTGTCTACCTGTGTCTGCCTATTTTTAACCAGGATTGATTGATTGATTGATTGGTTATTATTTATTCATTCATTTATTATTTATTTTAAAGATTTAATTTATTCATTTGAGAGACAGAGAGAGAAAGAGCAAGAGAACATAAGCGGGGGAGCAGCAGGCAGAGGGAGAAGCAGGCTCCCTGCTGAGCAGGGAGACTGATCAGGGCTTGATCCCAGGATCCTGAGATCATGACCTGAGCTAAAGGCAGATGTTTGTTTAACCAACTGAGCCTCCCAGAGCCCGTGTTTTTTATATATTAAGTACTTTTTATACATTGGGTAGTACACCTTATCAGATGTGTGATTTGCAAATATCTTCACATTCAGTTGGTTGCCTTTTTGTTTTGTTGATGATTTCCTTTGACTTGCAGAAACTTTTTATTTTGATGTAATTATATTAGTTGATTTTACTTTTGTTGTCCTTACCTGAGGAGCCTGGTTCAGAAAATATTTCTAAGACTATGTCAAAGAGCTTACTGCCTTGTTTTCTTCTAGGAGTTTTATGTTTTCATGCCTTATATTCAAGTCTTTTGTCCAGTTTGTGTTTTTTAACACAAAATTTGTGTGTGGTATAGTTTCATTCGTTTCATTTTTGTTCATTTTCATGATGCTGTCCAATTTTCCCAACACCATTTGGGAGAGGAGACTGTTTTAAACCTATGAGGTATTCTTGTTTTCTTTGTGTTAGATTAATTATCCATATTTGCAAGTGTTTATTTTTGGGCTTTCTGTTCTATTCTGACTTATGCATGTTTTCATGCCAATACTACAATGTTTGCTTATTATATATTTGAAATATAGTTTGAAATCAGGAAGCATTATGCCTATAGATTTACTCTACATATGAGCTTTTTTGCTTCTGAGATATATTTTATTTAGAAAATATACAGACTCTCAGAGTAAGGAGGGAGTATTCAAGGATGTTTATTTCTACATATCGGTTTTAAGAGATTTATTCTCTTAAAAAGACTCACTTATAAGCTATCTTATTACAATTAAAGATATTTTTAATGACCCACCTGTGTTTGCAAGTTAAAATGTCTCTGAACCTGACCTCCTCAGTAAATTAATTTAGTCTTTTAAAATATATGAGAAATCTCTAGGGAACCCTGTTTGCTGTGCAATTGCTTACTTACTACGTACCTTCCATATTGGATCTGAAATATTTTTTCTTAATTTTTTTTTTATTTTCAGCATAACAGTATTCTTTGTTTTTGCACTACACCCAGTGCTCCATGCAATCTGTGCCCTCTCTAACCCACCACCTGGTTCGCCCAACCTCCCACTCCCTGCCCCTTCAAAACCCTCAGATTGTTTTTCAGAGTCCATAGTCTCTCATGGTTCACCTCCCCTTCCAATTTCCCCCAACTCCCTTCTCCTCTCTAACTCCCCTTGTCCTCCATGCTATTTGTTATGCTCCACAAATCAGTGAAACCATATGATAATTGACTCTCTCTGGTTGACTTATTTCACTCAGCATAATCTCTTCCAGTCCCGTCCATGTTGACACGAAAGTTGGGTATTCATCCTTTCTGATGGAGGCATAATACTCCATGGTGTATATGGACCACATCTTCCTTATCCATTCTTCCGTTGAAGGGCATCTTGGTTCTTTCACAGTTTGGCGACCATGGCCATTGCTGCTATGAACATTGGGGTACAGATGGCCCTTCTTTTCACTACACCTGTATCTTTGGGGTAAATACCCAGCAGTGCAATGGCAGTGTCATAGGGAAGGTCTATTTTTAATTTCTTGAGGAATCTCCACACTGTTCTCCAAAGTGGCTGCACCAACTTGCATTCCCACCAACAGAGTAAGAGGGTTCCCCTTTCTCCACATCCCCTCCAACACACGTTGTTTCTTGTCTTTTTAATTTTGGCCATTCTAACTGGTGTAAGGTGATATCTCAATGTGGTTTTCATTTGAATCTCCCTGATGGCTAGTGATGATGAACATTTTTTCATGTGTCTGATAGGCATTTGCATGTCTTCATTGGAGAAGTGTCTGTTCATGTCTTCTGCCCATTTTTTAATATGATTATCTATTTTGTGTGTGTTGAGTTTCAGGAGTTCTTTATAGATCCTGGATATCAACCTTTTGTCTGTACTGTCATTTGCAAATATCTTCTCCCATTCCGTGGGTTGCCTCTTTGTTTTGTTGACTGTTTCCTTTGCTGTGCAGAAGCTTTTGATCTTGATGAAGTCCCAAAAGTTCATTTTCACTTTTGTTTCCTTTGCCTTTGTTGACATATCATGAAAGAAGTTGCTGTGGCTGATATCGAAGAGGTTACTGCCTATGTTCTCCTCTAGGATTCTGATGGATTCCTGTCTCACGTGGTGGTCTTTTATCCATTTTGAGTTTATCTTTGTGTATGGTGTAAGAGAATGGTGGAGATTCATTCTTCTACATATAGCTGTCCAATTTTCCCAGCACCATTTATTGAAGAGACTGTCTTTTTCCCACTGTATATTTTTTCCTGCTTTGTCGAAGATTATATGACCATAGAGTTGAGGGTCCATATCTGGGCTCTCTACTCTGTTCTACTGGTCTATGTGTCTGTTTTTATGCCAGTACCATGCTGTCTTGGTGATCACAGCTTTGTAGTAAAGCTTGAAATGGGGTAACATGATGCCCCCAGTTTTATTTTTGTTTTTAAACATTTCCTTAGCGATTCATGGTCTCTTCTGGTTCCATACAAATTTTAGGATTCTTTGCTCGAGCTCTTTGAAAAATAACGGTGGAATTTTGATTGGCATGGCATTAAAAGTATAGATCGCTCTAGGCAGTATAGACATTTTAACAATGTTTATTCTTCTGATCCAAGAGTTAGGAATGGTCTTCCATCTTTTTGTGTCTTCTTCAATATCTTTCATGAGTGTTCTGTAGTTCCTTGAGTACAGATCCTTTACCTCTTTGGTTAGGTATTCCCAGGTATCTTATGGTCTTTGGTGCTATGGAATCGATTGTAATCTTGGAATCGTGGTGTAAATGGAATCGATTCTCTAATATCCCTTTCTGTATTTTCACTGTTAGTGTATAAGAAAGCCACTGATTTCTGTACATTGACTTTGTATCCTGCCACGTTACTGAATTGCTGTATGAGTTCTAGTAGTTTGGAATGGAGTCTTTTGGGTTTTCCATATAAAGAATCATGTCATCTGCAAAGAGAGAGAGTTTGACTTCTTCCTTGCCAATTTGGATACCGTTTATTTCTCTTTGTTGTCTGATTGCTGTTGCTAGGACTTCCAATACTAAGTTGAACAAGAGTGCTGAGAGTGGGCATCCTTGTTGTGTTCCTGATCTCAGCGGGAAGGCTGCAAGCTTTTTCCCATTGAAGATGATATTTGCTGTGGGTCTTTCATAGATAGATTTTATGAAGTTGAGGAATGTTCCCTCTATCCCTATACTTTGAAGCATTTTAATCAGGAATGGATACTGGATTTTGTCCAATGCTTTTTCTGCATCAATTGAGAGGACCATGTGGTTCTTCTCTCTTCTCATATTAATTTGTTCTATCACATTGATTGATTTGCGAATGTTGAACCATCCTTGTAGCCCAGGAATGAATCCCACCTGGTCATGGTGGATAATCTTTTTAATGTACTGTTGGATCCTGTTTGCTAGGACCTTGTTGAAAATCTTAGCATCCATATTCATCAGTGATATTGGTCTGAAATTCTCCTTTTTGGTAGGGTCCTTGCCTGGTTTGGGGATCAGGGTAATGCTGGCTTCATAGAAAGAGTCTGGAAGTTTTCCTTCTGCTTCAATTTTTTGAAACAGCTTCAGGAGAATAGGTGTTATTTCTTCTTTGAAAGTTTGGTAGAATTCCCCAGGGAATCCATCAGGTCCTGGGCTCTTGTTTTTTGGAGGTTTTTGGTCACTGCTTCAATCTCGTTACTAGACATCGCTCTATTCAGGTTGTCAATTTCTTCCTGGTTCAATTTTGGGAGTTTATAGTTTTCCAGGAATGCATCCATTTCATCTAGGTTGCTTAACTTATTGGCATATAACTGTTGATAATAACTTCTGATGATTATTTCTACTTCCTTGGTGTTAGTTGTGATCTCTCCCTTTTCATTCATAATTTTAATAATTTGGGCTTTCTCTCTTTTCTTTTGGATTAGTGTGGCCAATGGTTTATCGATCTTATTGATTCTTTCAAAAAACCAGCTTCTAGTTTCATTGATACATTCTACTGTATCTCTGGTTTCTACCTCATTGATCTCTGCTCTAATCTTGATTATTTCCCTTCTTATGTGTGGAGTTGTTTGATTTGTTTTTGATTCTCCAGTTCCTAAGGTGTAGAGCCAGCTCGTGTATTCTGGATTTTTCTATTTTTTTTTTTTTTTGAGGGAGGCTTAGATGGCTATGTATTTCCCCCTTAGGGCCACCTTTGCTGTATCCCATAGGTTTTGGACTGAAGTGTCTTCATTCTCATTGGTTTCCATGCATTGTTTCAGTTCTTCTTTGATCTCTTGGTTGATCCAAGCATTCTTTAGCAAGGTGGTCTTTAGCTTCCAGGTGTTTGAGTTCCTTTGGAACTCTTCCTTGTGATTGAGCTCCAGTTTCAAAGCATTGTGATCTGAGAATATGCAGGGAATCATCTCAGTCTTTTGGTATCGATTGAGTCCTGATTTGTGATCCAGTATGTGGTCTATTCTGGAGAAGGTTCCATGTGCACTTGAGAAGAATGAGTATTCTGTTGTTTTAGGGTGGGATGTTCTGTATATATCTATGAGGTCCACCTGGTCCAATGTGTCATTCAATGATCTTGTTTCTTTATTGATTTTCTGCTTGGATGATCTATTTCTGAGAGAGGCATGTTAAGATCTCCTACTATTAATATATTCATATCAATATGACTCTTTATCTTGATTAACAGTTTTCTTATGTAATTGGCTGCTCTCATATTGGGGGCATAGATATTTACAATAGTTAGATCATCTTGGTAGATAGTCCCTTTAAGAATTATGTAGTGTCCTGGGGCACCTGGGTGGCTCAATGGGTTAAAGCCTCTGCTTTCAGCTCAGGTCATGATCCCAGGGTCCTGGGATCGAGTCCCGCATCGGGCTTTCTGCTCAGCAAGGAGCCTGCTTTCCTTCCTCTCTCTCTCTGCCTGCCTCTCTGCCTACCTGTGACCTCTGTGAAATAAATTTAAAAAATTTTTTATAAAGAATTCTGTAGTGTCCTTCTGTATCTCTGACTACAGTGTTTAGTTATAATCTAATTTATCTGATATGAGAATCGCTTCCCTGGTCTACCATGGCCCATTGGCATGAAAGATGCTTCTCTATCCCTTCACTTTCAGTCTGGGTGTATCTTTAGGTTCAAAATGGGTCTCTTGTACATAACATATGGAAGGGTCCTGTCGTTTTATCTAATCTGCCACCCTGTGTCGTTTGCTGGGCACATTTAGGCCATTCGCATTGAGAGTGATTAATGATAGATACGTTTTTATTGACATTGTGTTACCTTTGAAGTCTTTCTTTCTGTAGATTGTCTCTATATTTCTGTTCAATGCTATTCTTAGGATTTTTCTTCTTTTATAGAACCCCCCTTAATATTTCCTGCAGTGTCGGCTTGGTGGTCACATACTCTTTTAAGCCTTGCAGTCTTGGAAATTCTTTATCTCTCCATCCATTTTGAATGTCAGTGTTGCTGGATAAAGTACTCTTGGCTGCATGTTCTTCTCACTTAGTGCCCTGAATATATCTTGCCAGCCCTTTCTGGCTTGCCAGGTCTCTGTGGACAGGTCTGACACTATTCTGATAGGCTCTCCTCTGTATGTAAGGAGCTTCTTTGTCCTAGCTGCTTTCAAGAGGGTCTGCCTACAAGTATAATTCTTCATTCTTACTATTAGGTGTCTCGAGGACTTTTGAGAATCTATAATCTTGGGTGGAGACCTTTCTGCCTCTAGTACATGAACGCTGGTTCCATTCATGAGATTGGGAAAATTTTCATGGACAACTTATTCCACTATATCTTCTAGCCTTCTTTTTTTCTCCTCCCCTTCAGGGATT
>NW_019154192.1:92110-100552 GCF_002288905.1 Enhydra lutris kenyoni
AAGAAAGGTTGTATGAATGAAATATAACAGGTCTTGAGGCAATACTGGGAGCTTTATATATTGTTTATATATTTATAAACATATGTATAAATATATATAAAATATATTAGAGCTAATATATTGTTTATCTCTGATGTTGGGGTTTTATGGGGACACTGTGGTGGTTGTCCTCTTGTTCTTTTGGCATGTCTTCTGGGGGATGGGCCTGCTGTGTTGTTTTTCAGTCAATCCTGCTTGGCTTGAGTCAACCTGCCCCCTATCAAGGGGCTGGGCTCTGTGGAAACTGTTTTTCCAGACTTTTGTTCTCTGGAGGTTTTTGTTCTTTGGCAGCTGTTTTGTTGCCTTTTGGAGGGTCAGAGCAAAATAAACTGTTTGCACCCAGACCTGCACCTCAGAGAGAAACCTTAGTCTGCTCCCCTCTGGGTGGTCCAGAACACACAGTCTCCCCTTCTGCAAACTCTGCTGTACACTGCAACCTGCCACAGGTGGTGTGCACCCTCAGCCACTGTCTCAGTGGTCACCCAAGGCCTCTGCTTGTCTCTGCACCCCCACAGTACTGAAACCACAAGCCATACCGATCCTGGGGGCGGCCATTGCCAGGACTGTTGTCTGGAGCCCATGCTCATGCCAGGTGGACCGAGACCTGGAGGCAATGCAGCCATTGGAAGGCTACAGGTCCAGGGACGCCCAAATGGAGCCCTGCCAGGCTCTCTCAGGAATGGATGGGCACTGGCTGTGTCAGCCCTTGGGCTGTGGGCTTAATTCTGTGCCTGTGGCCACGGGATCCCACCATTTGCCCCTAAAGACCCTTTGTTCTTTCTGAGTGTTGTTAACCAGTCTCCAAGCTACTGCTGGTCCCAAAGCACAGGGCACTTTCTTATTGGGGTATTACTTTCCACTGGGTCACTTATGGTGGCTCCCTTCCCCTTCTGCTTATCCTCCAATATCAGTTCTAACATTCCCACTCTGCTTTAGCTCTCCACTGATGATCTTCGGCCCCTGTAGAGATCCAGAAGTGCGTGATCTTACATCTCAGGGTGATTCCATGGGTGTTCAAAGTGCTCTGGTAGATATTTAGCTCAATTCAGGGGACCTGTTGAAACAGGGTCTTCTATGTCACTGCCATCTTGCCCTTCCTCCCTCGATGCCCTTCAACAGATGAATGGATAAAGAAGATGTGGCCATATACACAGTGGAATATTACTCAGCCATCAGAAAGGATGAATACCCAACTTTCTCATCAACAATGGATGGGACCAAAGGAAATTAGGCTGAGTGAAATAAGTCAAGCAGAGAAAGTCAATTATCATATGGTTTAACTTACTTGTGGAACATAGGGAATAGCATGGAGGACATTAGGAGAAGGAAAGGAAAAGTGACAGCGGGTGGGGAATCAGAGAGGGAGATGAACCATGATAGGCCATGGACTCCGAGAAACTACGAGTTTTAGAAAGGGGGCATGGAGGAATGGGTGAGCCTGGGGGTGGGTACTAAGGAGGGCACATATTTCATGGAGCACTGGGTATTGTATGTAAAGAATGAATTTTGGCACTACATCAAACACTAGTGATGTATTGTGTGATGACTAACATAACACAATAAAAATTTAAAAAATAAAAAACTAACTAACTTTAGCATTTGCTGATTGGAACAGGATATTCTGGGCAAGTGTCTTCAAGTCTCACTTACAGAAAGGGATGAGAAACACTTACTTCTTCCCGTTCTCTCTACCTTTGCAGTTGAACTAGAATTCCTGGAGATCTCCAATTTAATCTCTCCCTTCTAGCTTGAGAAATAGAATCACAATCCATCCTCACTCTCTGCTTCCCTCTTGTCATGGAAATATGGCAAATAGCAGATGCATGTCTTAGATTTTCTTTTACTTACAGCCTAAGAATTGTCAGAGGTCAATATCAGTGGATGGAGAGTCTGGTCAGACATTGAAATAGGGTCATAAGCTGATTGAAAGGAGCACTTCATCAATAGAAAATCTACAGTGTATTTTTCACTTGGTTTCATTGTTAATGCAAGGTGCTACCCATGCAATGTAAGGGTTTGAAATATTTTTAAGTGGCTATAAACGAATATTTTATGTTACCAACCTGAACTAATTTAATCTACTAAAGTAATTAAGTAACAAATCTAGTAAAATCTATCTTTAATACTCTAAACAATTATTCATAGAGTAGATCATCCCAGCAAGAAAAGAGTCAAATGTACATACCCTCACTTAGGAAATATATCAAATGAAAATTGATGGTATTAATTTAAAATACAGAGTCACTCTTAGAAAAAAATTGTAATGACTGAACTATCTGCACATATAAAATAATAAAAGCTTTAAATGTAAAATCCAAAAATAGTATTAGATATTGCAATACTGTAAAATGACTTTTTACCTTGCCAAACAATTTCAGTAATAACTTAAATAAACTGATACAAGATTAGATTACAAAGGAAGATTTAATATTTTGAAACTTCTATAAAATTATTAGGAGGAATAGAAATTTTACTAAGTATTATTGTCTATTTATATTTCTTCTAAAAATCACCATCTGTGTTTTCATATGTTCTCATTCATGCTGGGTGAAAACTTTATATTAGCAAGGTTCATTTTTCAATTCAAGCTTTATAAGGTAATAAGTACTTCCAGAATGTTTATTTTAAATGGTCATGGAAAAGACTAAATATATAATATATGAAAGGCACACTTCCAAGAGAGGGAAAATGTCTCAAAAGAAATATCAAATTTACCCAGCCTTCAGTCCTGTGTTCAAAAAAAAAAAGGCATCTTTTTCTCATTTGGATTAGATTACTAAACAGAATATTCCTAATTAGGCTGATCATCATATCATCACAAATACTCTCAATTAATTACATTAAAAGAAAATTAAACACTTGAGAGTGTGAAAACATTATGTTAATACTTATCTCAGAATATTGGAGAACCCACATAATTTAACATCTAATTTTTAAAGGCCAATTCTACCAGNGAACCCACATAATTTAACATCTAATTTTTAAAGGCCAATTCTACCAGCACGTATTAATTAAAATCTTTTTAAGATTTAGGAAAGTAGGATAAATCCCTTTTTTATTATTATTTTTATTAAGTTATGTTAGTCACCATGCAATATATCATTAGTTTTGTTTTGTTTTTTTTTTGTTTGTTTGTTTTCTTTGTTTGTTTGTTTTAATTTATTTTCAGTGTAACAGTATTCGTTGTTTTTGCACCACACCCAGGGCTCCAATCAATCCGTGCCCTCTCCAATACCCACCACCTGGTTCCCCCAACAACCTCCCCCCCCCCCCCCTTCAAAAACCCCAGATTGTTTTTCAAAGTCCATAGTCTCTCATGGTTCACTTCCCCTTCCAATTTCCCTCAACTCCCTTCTCCTCTCTAACTCCCCTTGTCCTCCATGCGATTTGTTATGCTCCACAAATAAGTGAAACCATATGATAATTGACTCTCTTTGGTTGACTCATTTCACTCAGCATAATCTCTTCCAGTCCCATCCATGTTGTTAGTTTTTGATGTAAGATAATTCCTTTTATTAAGGGAAGGAGATATTATTATATTTTTTGAGAAAATAATGAAAGTGTCCATCTGAATCACTAAAAATTGTGATTTTTTTTCAAATAAATTACTAACCAAAAGAAGGAAAAAAAATCAAGAAATCAATGGATTAGGAAGATGTGGTCCATATACACTATGGAGTATTATGCCTCCATCAGAAAGGATGAATACCCAACTTTTGTAGCAACATGGACAGGACTGGAAGAGATTATGCTGAGTGAAATAAGTCAACCAAAGAGGGTCAATTATCATATGGTTTCACTGATTTGTGGAGCATAACAAATAGCATGGAGGACAAGGGGAGTTAGAGAGGAGGAGGGAGTTGGGGGAAATTGGAAGGGGAGGTGAACCATGAGAGACTATGGACTCTGAGCAAAAATCTGAGGGGTTTGAAGTGGCGGGGGTGGGAGGTTGGGGGAACCAGGTGGTGGGTATTGGAGAGGGCACTGGTTGTGGTGCAAAAACAATGAATACTGTTATGCTGAAAATAAATTAAAAAAAAAAAAAAAGAAAACCTGGTTTCAGGTTCTATGTGTGCTTTTAGTAACTATGAGGCTGTGCAGTTCATGCTGCTCAAGAGCTTTCATGCAAAGGAAGAGCAAATGTAGAGACCAATAAAGCTCTGATGACCCTGCACCCTCATGAAGTAAGAACAAAGACATAAGGGAGAGCAAAGACCAAAAAATGCTGATGTGAGGAAGATAGTAACTATGGAAGAAGGAATCTATAAAAATGTAATGTTCTCCTGGGAACCTGTTTCTCCACCTGACCTATTCTGTGGAGCACGCATGAGAGCTCCATCCACGCTCTGTCCTCTCATCCCTCTCCTCATCCCCACTAAAGGAATTTCAACTGGCACATCTCTGGAAGTGCCTCCTGAGTCCATTCAGAGTACTGATGGCTTTTGTCTGAGTTGGAGATACGGATTCCAACTGACTCAGTGGTATGGCCAGATGGGTGGCCTGATAAAATTTTACCATCAGCTGAGCCAAAAATGGAATTAATCCCCCCAGTTCTGAGGCATTTACCACTTTGTGAAAGAGTGAATCAAAGCAGAGAGGTTCATCCATTAGGCCAAGTTCACGAGGTGACCAAAGAATTTTGGCATGGCCAAAATTCAGACTTAGAGCTCTTACTCCCAGATCCCAACCTAACCTCACTAATCTCTCTGATCTCACATGTTTATTCACAACTAGTCACCTCCACAGACACTGAGTGCCACCCACACAGAGTGCTATAGTAATGTAGGTGCACCTCTCCACCCCTACTCACTCAACTTTCTGTTCCAATCTTCCCTATTTTTCAGGTCCTCACAGGGGTTCCTCAATCCAATTACATCATTCCACCTAATAATATCTAGGGCCACACAACAGTTAAAATCATGCTTTCTGGAACCACACTCCCTCAGTAAGAATCCCAGCTCTACTCCTTACTAGTTACATAATGTTGGCCAAGTTAATTTCTGTGTGTTTTAGGTACTTTGTGTGTGAAATGACTATGGTTATAATGACACAGAAGCTCATTATGAGGACTCAGGAAGTAATGCTGTAAATGAGCACACAGCCACTTCTTTGTAAACATCTGCTATGTTTTCAAATAGTCTCCCCAGTTGGGCCTTTGGAAGCTGTACATGCTGATGTTCATCCACATTTTGGCCATATTACCTCACATGCAAGGCATAATTTCTACCACATTGACCCATCACTGCTTCACAACCATTTTCTTTTTACTTCCCCACCTCCATTATTTTACGAGTATTTTCCCAGATTGGACTGCTCTTCCATCCCCACTGTCCTGAATCTAGATGGCAAGTGTGAGCTAGTCAATCACAACCAAACTCCGAGGCCCTCTCCTCTATAGAGCTTATCACCTAGAGTCCACCACACCCACCAATGACCCCATTTAGTGTACAAGTTCTGGGTCATACAGCATGATTTGAAACTCCTGCTCTTCTCTAATTTTTATGTGACCCTGGGAAAGTCTTTAAAACTCCTCATAGCTGAATTTCTACCTCAAATATAAAACGAGGATTACATTAGCACCTCCTTTATAGGATTGTGACTACTATGTGAGATAATGTACTTGGCTCGGAAAAACATTGAGTAAATACTAGCAGTTGATTTTAGAAATATGCCTATTGGTTGTGCAGATGTACGTCTTCAAAAAGGAAAGCAAATAGCACTGGTAAGGCAGGTTTAGAGGTCACTAAAAGCCAACACTGATGGCAAAAATTGAAACCCTTAAATGCATAAAAGCTAAAATTAATATCCACAAACCGCATACAGCTTAACACAGAGTCAAATCATATTACTTTCCAGCTAGAATTTCAAGGTTTTCCAGAAATTCTGTTAAGAATGCAGTTAGTTTCCTTTAATAATTGTTGGCCAAATAAATGACAAAATGTCCACTTTGACCTCTCTTTCAGCCATCTTATCAATGCCTGGAAATAACAACAAACACTCACTGTCCTTACACACCGTTTTTCCTCTTTGCTCTCTCACAGAAATCCAGGTTTCTGTTTTTCACTCTTTGACAAAAGTCCACAGATTCTATGCCAAGAGTCTTTACCTAAATACGTACACGAATACTTAAATGTATCTGAAAAGCATTCAGTACTGGAAAGCTATATGGACTTTCACTGGGAAAAGGACATTTATGAGAGGGTTCACAGCTTTATTGGTATAACTTGGTTCTATTCAGCTTACACATTATTTGGCAGTGTGTGAGCCCATTCCGGGAATGCCACTGACAGGAAGTATGACACAATTCAGGAAGAGCTGGAAAATTACAGTATGTTGGGAAGAATGACTCCACGGGAAGTTGGCAATTACTCTTAGAAATTCCATTTGCAACTGAGTTACTCGGCTGTTAGACAAATTTGTATGTTAACTAACATAACTAAACTTTTTCCAATGATACCATGGTATGTCAGCAAAAGGTTGGTCAGCTTAGGCCTGATCTCTTACTTAAATGTTCCTAGAACTATTGACAATAAGAAATGCCAGAATTAGTGACCTTGCAAGTTACAGACATGCACACAGATAGAGGTTTAACATTAGATTAATTATAGGATTAACATAGATTAACATAGATAGGGAGCATACCGTCATTAGGGTTATAGGTGTAAAAAGAAAGGAAGAGAGAAAGCAAGATGGCAGAGGAGTAGGAGACTGAAATATCATTAGGTCCCAGGAGTTCATCTAGATAGTTATTAAACCATTCTGAACACCTACAAACTCAACAGGAGAGAGGGGAGAAGAAGAACAGCAATTCTAAGAACAGAAAACTGACCACTTTCTGGAAGGTAGGATGTGCAGAGAAGTGAATCCAAGGCGACAGGGAGCTAGACCGTGGTGGGGAGGGGCAGATCCTAGCAAGTGAGAGAGCAGCAGAGCACAAAATCTGAACTTTTAAAAGTCTGCTCCACTGACGGATGTCGCCCCAAAGGCTAACTGGCGGTAGAGCCCTCGTGGGGACCACAGTGTCACAGAAAGACCAGGTGTGTGAGTGTTGCAGAGCTGCCAAATATTAGAGTGGAGAAGCTGGCTACACAGACAGAGCTGGCATTGTGCTCGCAATTTAGGGTTACTTGTGAAGCTGTGATCCAAGGCATAGCTGGGCCACTGCTCTTGGTGCAGGGTCCCCACAAGTGGCAGACCCAGAGAGACCCCCTCCTTCCTCCTCTGGGAAGAGCAGTGTGGAAGCGTGTGGCAGGAATCTACTGGGTTTGGAGACTCCAAACGAGGCCAAGCGCCAGAGGTAGAAACGCTTGGTCACTAGGCCGGGTGAGCGTGGATTGTGGCCGAGACCACAGAGATGGGAGGGATTGACTGCTTTTCTCTGAGGGTGCACCAAGGAGGAGGGCCCTGAGCTCTTGGCCCCTACAGGGCCAGAGATTGGGGGAGCCACCGTTTTTATTCCCATTCTCCAAAGTTGTACAGAAAGCGTTCAGGGAACAAAAATTCCCAAGAGTGAACCCAAGCAAATTACTTAGCCTGGTCCCAGGCAAGGGTGATGCAAATCTGCCTTGGACAAAGGCATTTGAGAATCACTGCGACAGGCCCCCACCCCTAAAAGATCAGCAAGAACATCCAGCCAAGACCAAGTTCACTGATCAATGAGAACTGCAGAACTCCAGAGCTGGGGGGAATGCAAGTATATAGAATTCATGGTTTTTTCTCCCATGATTCTTTAGTCTTTCAAAGTTAAATTTTTTGAATTTTATTTTTTTCTTATTCTATTTTTAAAATTTTTCCTCTTTCTTATTTTGACCTTTTTCAACTATTTTATCTTACCAATACCTAAAAATCTTTTTAAAGTTTCATTGTTATAGTCATATTTTATCCCTTCATCGTATTTCACCTTATTTTTTGTATACAATAGGTTTCTTTCTCTTTAAAATTTTGGGATACAATTTCTTCTAATAGATAAAATATACCCTGAATCTAGCGCGTGGCTTTGTTCTAGTCTCCAGCCTGATGACATTCTCTCCTCTTTTTTCCCCCTTTTTCCAACCAACCTATCCTATCCTATCAATTCCATTTTTAGAATCTCATTAAATTTTCATCTTTAAAGTCGTGTTTCATCCCTTCATCATATTTATCCTTACTTTTGTGTGTATATATATATATATATTTTTTTCTTTCTTTAAAATTTTGGGAGGTAGTTTCTTCTAAAGGACCAGAATATACTCAAAATCAAGTGGGTGACTCTGTTTTATTCAACAACATATATATATATATATATATAGTCATATAAAAGTCATATATATATATATGATTTTATATTATTTTTCCCCTTTATATATCATATATATATATATATGATATATATATATATATATGTGTGTGTGTGTGTGTGTGTGT
>NW_019154192.1:100652-150230 GCF_002288905.1 Enhydra lutris kenyoni
TCCCCCCCCCCCTCTTTTTTTCACCCCTAGGTTTTGGGTCTCTTCTGATTTGGTTAGTGTATTTTTTTTCTGGAGTCTTTGCCACCCTTTTAGTTTATCTATTCTTCTTTAATTTATCTATTCTTATCTGTATAAAATGACAAAGCAGAAAAACTCACCACAAAAGAAAGAACAAGAGGCAAGTACCAAAGGCTAGGGGCCTAATCAATATGGATATTTGTAATATGTCAGAACCAGAGTTCAGAATGATGATTATCAAGGTGCTAGCTGGGCTCAAAAGAGCATGGAAGATATTAGAGAATCCCTCTCTGGAGAAATAAAATCCCTTTCTGGAGAAATAAAAAAACTAAACTCAACCCAAGTTGAAATCAAAAAGCTATTAATGAAGTGAAATCAATAATAGAGGCTCTTACTGCTAGGATAAATGAGGCAGAATGGATAATTAGAAGACCAAATGATGGAAAATAAAGAAGATAGGCAATAGAGAGATAAACAACTACTGAACCATGAGGGGAGAAGGCGAGAGATAAGTGATACCATATGATGAAACAATATTAGAATAATTGGAATCCCAGAAGAAGAAGGAGAGAATTATAGTATTCTGGAGAGAATTATAGTAGAGAATTTCTCTAAAATGGCAAAGGGAACAAGCATCAAAATACAGGCGGCACAGAGAACCCCCTCAAAATCAATAAAAATAGGTCCACACCCCATCATTTAATAGTAAAAATTACAAGTCTCAGTGATAAAGAGAAAAACCTGAAAGCAGCCCAGGACAAGAAGTCTGTAACATACAATGGTAAAAATATTAGATTGGCAGCAGACTTCTCCACAGAGACCTGGCAGGCCAGAAAGAACTGGCATGATATATTCAGAGCACTAAACGAGAAAAACTGCAGCCAAGAATACTATATCCAGCTAGGCTATCATTGAAAATAGAAGGAGAGATAAAAAGCTTCCATGACAAACAAAAATTAAAAGAATTTGGAAAGACCAAAGCAGCCCTATAGGAAAGATTGAAAGGGGTCCTCTAAGCAGAGAGAGAGCCTGAAAGTAGTAGACCAGAAAGGAACAGAGACAATATACAGTAACAGTCACCGTACAGGCAATACAGTGGCACTAAATTCATATCTTTTAGTAATTACCCTGAATGTAAATGGGCTAAATGCCCCAATCAAAAGACACAGGGTATCATAATGGATAAAAAACCAAAACCCATCAATACACTGTCTACAGAAACTCATTTTAGACACCTCCAGATTTAAAGTGAGGGGGTGGAAAACAATTTACCATGCTAATGGACATCAAAAGAAAGCTGGGGTGGCAATTCTTATATCAGATCAATGAAGATTTTAAGCCAAAGACTAAAAGAAGAAATGAAGAATGACACTGTATCATACTCAAAGGGTCTGTCCAACAAGAAGACATAACAATTTTGAATATCTATGCCCCTAACATGGGAGCAGCCAACTATATTAACCACTTAATAACAAAATCAAAGAAACACACCAACAATAATACAATAACAGTAGGGGAACTTAACATCCCCCTCACTGAAATGGACAGATCCTCCAAGCAAAAGATCAACAAGGAAGTAAAAGCTTTAAATGACACTGGACCAGATGGACATCACAGATATATTCAGAACATTCCATCCCAAAGCAACAGAATACACATTCTTCGCTAGTGCACGTGGAACACTCCCCAGAATAGATCACATCCTGGGTCACAAATCAGGTCTCAACTGGTACCAAAAGATTGGGATCACTCCTTGCATATTTTCAGGCCACAATGCTCTGAAGCTAGAACTCCATCACAAGAGGAAATTTGGAAAGAGCCCAAATACGTGGAGACTAAAGAGCGTCCTTCTGAAGAATGAATGGCTCAACCGGGAAATTAAGGAAGAATTGAAAAAAATTCATGGAAACAAATGATAATGAACACACAACTGTTCAAACTCTGCAGGACACAGCAAAGGCAGCCCTGAGAGGGAAATATATAGCAGTACAAGCCTTTCTCAAGAAACAAGAAAGGTCTCAAATACACAACCTAACCCTACACCTAAAGGCGCTGGAGAAAGGACAACAAAGAAAGCCTAAACCCAGCAGGAGAAGAGAAATAATAAAGATTGGAGCAGAAAGCAATTAAATAGAAGCCAAAAGAACAACAACAACAACAACAACAACAAAGAAACCAATAGAATGAATCAACAAAACTAGGAGCTGGTTCTTTGAAAGAATTAATAAGACTGATAAACCCTTGGCCACACTTATCTAAAAGAAAAGAGAAAGGATCCAAATAAATAAAATCATGAATGACAGAGGAGAGATCACAACCAACACCAAAGAAATAGAAACAATTATAAGAACATACTGTGAGCAACTATACACCAGCAAATTTGACAATCTGCAAGAAATGGATGCATTCATCGAGACATAGAAACCACCACAACTGAGCCAAGAAGAAATAGAAAACCTGAACAGACCCATAACCAGTAAGGAGATTGAAGCAGTCATCAAAAATCTCCCAACAAACAACAGTCCAGGGCCAGATGGCTTCAAACATTTAAAGAAGAATTAATACCTATTCTCCGGAAACCATTCCAAAAATTAGAATAGAAGGAAAACTTCCGAACTCATTTTATGAGGCCAGCATTACCTTGATCCCAAAACCAGACAACGACCCCATCAAAAAGAATTACAGACCAATATTCCTGACACACACAGATGCAAAAATTCTCACCAAAATACCAGCTAATAGGATCCAACAGCACATTAAAAGTATTTTTCACCATGACCAAGTGGGACTTATTCTGGGCTGCAAGTTTTGTTCAACAACCACAAATCAGTAATGTGATATAATGCATTAATAAAAGAAAGAACAAGAACCATATGATACTCTCAATAGATGCTGAAAAGGCATTTGACAAAGTACAGCATTCTTACTTGATTCAAACTCTTCAGAGTATAGGGATAGAGGATACATACCTCAATATCATCAAAGCCATCTATGGAAAAACCCACCCCAAATATCATTCCCAATGGAGAAAAACTGAGAGTTTTTCCGCTAAGGTCAGGAACACGGCAGGGATGTCCACTATCACCACTGCTATTCAACATAGTACTAGAAGTCCTAGCCTTGGCAATGAGACAACAAAAAGAAATAAAAGGCATCCCAATCTGCAAAGAAGAAGTCAAACTCTCACTCTTTGCAGATGATATGATACTTTATGTGTAAAACCCAAAAGACTCCACTCCAAACCTGCTAGAACTTGTACAGGAATTCAGTAAAGTGTCAGGATATAAAATCAATACACAGAAATCACTTGCATTTCTATACACCAACAGCAAGATGGAAGAAAGAGAAATGAAGGAGTCAATCCCATTTACAATTGCACCCAAAACCATAAGATACCTAGGAATAAACCTAACCAAAGAGGCAAAGAATCCATACCCAGAAAAGTATAGAATACTCATGAAAGAAATTGAGGAGGACACAAAGAAATGGAAAAATGTTCCATGCTCACCAATTGGAAGAACAAATATTGTGAAAATGTCTATGCTACCTAAAGCAATCTACACATTTAATGTTATCCTTATCAAAATGCCAAAAATTTTTTTCAAAGAAATGGAACAAATAATCCTAAAATTTACATGGAACCAGAAAAGACCCTGAATAGCCAGAGGAACGTTAAAAAGAAAACCAAAGTTGGCGGCATTACAATTCCAGACTTCAAGCTCTGTTACAAAGCTGTCATCATCAAGATAGTATGGTACTGGCACAAAAACAGACACATAGATCAATGGAACAGTATAGAGAGCCCAGAAATAGACCCTCAACTCTATGGTCAACTAATCTTCAACAAAGCAGAATGGAAGGTCCAGTGGAAAAAAGACCATCTCTTCAACAAATGGTGTTGGAAAAATTGCACAGCCGCATGCCGAAGAATGAAACTGGACCATTTTCTTACACCACACACAAAAATAGACTCAAAATGGATGAAGGACCTCAATGTGAGAAAGGAGCCCATCAAAATCCTTGAGGAGAACACAGGCAGCAACCTCTTTGACCTCAGCCGCAGCAACATCTTCCTTAGAGACATCACCAAAAGCAAGGGAAGCAAGGGCAAAAATGAACTATTGGGACTTCATCAGGATCAAAAGCTTTTACACAGCAAAGGAAACAGTCAACAAAACCAAAAGACAGGAGGTATTCACAAATGACATATTAAATAAAGGGCTAGTATCCAAAAATCTACAAAGAACTTATCAAACTCAACACCCAAAGAACCAATAATCCAATCAAAAAATGGGCAGAAGAAATGAACAGACATTTCTGCAAAGAAGACATCCAGATGACCAATAGACACATGAAATAGTGCTCAGCATCACTCAGCATCAGGGAAATACAAATCAAAACCACAGTGAGATACCACCTCACACCAGTCAAAATGGCTAAAATTAACCAGTGAGGAATCAAAAGGTGTTGGCGAGGATATGGAGATAGGGCAACCCTCCTACACTGTTGGTGGGAATGCAAGCCGGTGCAGCCTGGAAAACACTTCCATGGAGGTTCCTCAAAAGTTGAAAATAGAGCTACCCTAAGACCCAGCAATCACGCTACTGGGTATTTACCCTAAAGATACAAAGGTAGTGATCAAAAGTGGCACGTGCAGCCCAATGATTGGATCATTTGTTTCCAACCGTTCATTTTTGCCCTTGCTTCCCTTGCATACCAACTCCTTGCATGTGTGCACTTGTACACACATTCATACCCACTCCTTACACATGAGCACTGGTGCACACACACCTGCATAGCCACTCCATGCACCCAAAGAACTCATGAAACTCACCAAGCCCAGAAGTTTGCATCCTGAACCTTCTCCTGAATTGTAATCAAATTGCAGGAGTAGTAAGTGTATCATTAGCTGAATTTTACAGTGGTGTAAACACCGAGCTCAGAACACGATCTTTAAGAGCAATGCTCAGCCAAGGATTCTTGGTCTTTCTCCCTCCCTGTCTCTTCTCCTCTTCCTTCCTTTTTTCCTCTGCACTTGCTGCACTTCTGTGTGGGTTCCTGTGTCCACAGTAGCAGGAAGAAAACCCTTGTACTAGATGGATGCCAGCAAAGCAACCAGGAGAGCTCTGGGCACCCTGAGGAAAACCCCAGTGTCCTTGCAAATGTCGGCCTCCATCCTGTCCTGACCTCCAGGAGTAGCAGGTAAGGCTCCTGGTGCCTGAGGCCGGCCAGGGCACAGAGGCTGATCAAGCTGTAGGGGAGATGGCGGAGGGGGGGCACTCAGAAGTCACTTAAATGCTTAGACGGTCTGGGCTTACAAGGAGAACTGTAGGGAGGGCGTTGGAGGTTCTGGCACATTCCTGAGGCTTCACTGGGACAGGAAGTGGAGACGGTCCCTGGAAGGTCCAGTCCCACTCTGGCCAGAGCAGCCATGGGCTCTGCAGGAGAGAACAGAGGGCTGCTCTGGGTGCTGAGTGAGAATGAAGAGCTCGCTCAGAGGCCCATGCCTGGGCACTCCCAGATGAGAACTGGATTGGCCTGTCTGGTCCAGAAGGGGTCCTCAAAATAATGACTACTGCCCAGGGGGGAACCTCAGGGCCCAACCAGCTGCTCATTCAGGATAAAGCTGGTTGGGGTGTGCTCAGACTGGGACTCCAGGCCTAGGACTTGGAATGAGGGGCTTCCACAGAGTGACCACTTCCATATGTGGGGATGGTTAACCTGTGAGTGGTCTGCTCCCCTTCCCCTGCTGTGAATTTCCAGGGGCCACCCTAGTGGTCATCATTATACCCCAAAGTTCCTGGAGAATGCTTCTTGAGTGAGTGAATGAATGAATGAATGAATGAACATGGCCTCTTCTCCTTATTGCTAATTGAGGTTCAGAACACATTTTTTCTATGGGGGTTAAATTTAGGCACCCACCTGTCAGTCCTGTGTGTGTGGGTGGGGGGAGAGAGAGAGGTGGGTGACATGGCCCCCTGTGCCCTACTGGGGCTGACCCAGTGGGGCAGCAGGGCCTAGAACACCAGAAACCGAGAACCCTGTATGCCTAGGGTAGGAAAGAGAGAGGAGGGGTGGTGAGGGAAGGTAGGTGGGTCCTGCAAGGAGTTAAGTTTCCAGTCCCTAAGGGGAGACTGAGAAGGGTTCCCACTCCTAACCCTAAGCCTTGCACACCGCTGGAGATAAGCTGCTGGCAGGTCAGCAGGTGCTCTGAATCTGCATCTCCAAAATCCCCTTTTATGCGACTTTCCTCCATCAGCTCATCAGTGCCCATCTCCTTCCCTCCTTTCCATTCTTCTTTCTCTACGTATTTCCTGAACCCTGGGGTGCCAGCCATGCTGCTGGGCACAGAGGATCCAGTGTTGTGAGAAAGCTTGCCTCTGAGGAAGACGACGGTCTTCCAGAAAAGTCCGCCATAACCCACATGATCTACTAAGGGAGGCCCAGGGTACCCAGGGAACCTGCCTTCACGCTGTCATGTGTTAATCTGTAAATGACTGGAATACTTGGCAAAGAGAAATCCACATACTTGGGGGACTTCAGAGTTGCACTGACTGATTCTGCTGGAGGCTGAAATCACCAACTTAAATTTGGGCCATCAATCTGATAGGGAGTGGCTTGCAAAGAAGACTTTCTGAAGGGGCTGGCCAGGCAAGAAGGGTAGACAAGGTGGTCCTCGTCTTTCCTAAAAGACAAGGGGGTGTAGCTTCTTGACACACATTTACAAAGAGCTTGGCAGTGCTCCCAATGAGCACAGTCTGATGTTCTGGAAACTCTGTAGGCAGTCATCGTGTGTCACTTTTGGAACCCTGCCCTCTCCCACACCAACACACACACACTCAAAAAGGGGGAAATAAAACCAGACAACCCGAAGTTTGAATTTAGATGTTCAAGGGAAAGTGAGAGCCTTAATGTTCGCCAGATTTAAAGAGACAACATTAAATGGTAAGTTGTATTTAAAATATCAAATGGCAAATGTTAGACTTTCAGAAATATGAAGGTTTCAAAATGAGGCATTAAAGAAAAAAAAATCCACGATGTAATTTCAAAGTGACAAAATGAAATATCTTATCTTTCCAAGAGCTACTTCTGTTAAAATTCAGTGTTCGATTTCAGCGGGTGATTGTTTGGTCGCTCTGGCATTTATTTTACGTTCTCAGCAAGGACCCAGGAGAGAACAGCTTCGAGGACTATGGCAGAGTTGGAATGACTGGCTTTTTTGTAGTTCTCGTTAACAGGATTGAATCCACCAAGACAAATGGTGTGGGCTGCTTGACTTCTGGCTATACTCGAATTTTCTTTGATAAGCAACTACAGGAGGAGCTCTGGCAAGAAATGGTGGAACGTAGGATTAGCTAAAGCGGTGGCATCTTCTCTAGACTTGGACTGTGTCTCCTGTTTCCTCCTGCTCTAGTTGTCAAACACCACCCCCCCACCCTGCCCTTTTGCTCCACTTGGCTTGCAGATCTGCTTACCAGCCCATGAGCTCTTTGATGTCGCAGGGAAGCCTGTGTATATGGAAAGGACTATTGATAGTAACTGCTTTTCACCTCATATTTACTTTACTGCAGTTACACTTGCAAAAATCCTAGTTTTTCTTGTTTTGAACGTCAGGGAATAAATCTTACTAACCTATTTTTAAGTCTAGCAAAAGAAAGACAATCACCTATGTATTTTCTTTCTAGAATATTTAATTAATTCACATGAAAAGATACAAATTTAAATAATGAGACCCACTTTGAAGGTAGTTCATTAAATTCTTTTGAATATTTTACACTGGTGGGGCACCTGAGTGGCTCAGTGGGTTAAGCCTCTGCCTTCGGCTCAGGTCATGGTCTCGGGGTCCTGGGATCAAGCCCCGCATCAGGCCCTCTGCTCTGCGGGGAGCCTGCTTCCCCCTTTCGATCTGCCTGCCTCTCTGCCTACTTGTGATCTCTCTCTGTCAAATAAATAAATAAAATCTTTTTAAAAAGATAAATAAATAAATAAATATTTTACAATGCTATCATGCATTTAATCTGTTGTTTTCTTTTAAAAAGTGTTTCCAGAGACTGACAGACAACGTGATATGCAAACAGTCTAAACCTTTCAAGCATTTAAAAGTGCTGTTATAATAAGTTAAACTTATAAAGCAGTCTGTGTGAAATGTTTTAACTCTGTTAAAAGATTTTTCTCATTCTGCTAGAATCAATTTTCTTTTCTTTTTCTTTTTATTTCTTTGTTTGTTTTTTTTTTTAGTTTAAATTGAGAAGGTGAGTATGTTAGAGTTTCTTAAATCACTTATGTAATACAGATTGTTCATAAAATTTACTAAAAAACCCCAATTGTATGAGCTTGTATGATTTCAGTTGTTACTTAATTCTAAATATTCCCAGAGCAGAAGGGACACTTACCACTGTGGTAGAAATATCCAGTTTCTCTTCTTTCCTAAATCTTATCTTCCCTCTTGCTATAAAAGGTATTAACAAACTTTTTCTGTGAAAGGACAGATAGTAAATATTTCAGGCTTTGGGGACCACACACAGGCTCTGTCACAATTATGTCTTTTTTCTTTCTTTAAACAATGATTTTAAAATGTAAAAAAGCATTCTTAAGCCTCTGGCCATAAAAATACAGTGAGCTGAACTTGATCTGTGAGTTGCAGTTTGTTGACCCCTGTTCCATAATTTAAAAATCCTTTCGTTATTCTTTTAGCAGGACACATTTCCCAGTCTCCTTGTAACTAGGCAAGATTAATTTCTGTCCTCTTTCCTTCATACTGGATTGTAGACCTAGTGCTGCTCCATCTTGGCCCTGTGGCCAAGGACAGCATGGCAGGGGTGGTAGAGTGTCTAGAGGAAGGAAGGCAGACCTCCATGGCACCACAGGATTCTGTAACACTCCCACAACTCACAGAACAGTGTTGACATACCGACCTAGACTTTGATGTGAGAGAAAAGTAAATTTCTATCCAGCTGATGTTACTGTAACCTGAAGCCAAATCTATTTTTGAACTATCCACTCTCAAGGGGACAGATTTCATAACCCAAAGGATCTCAAGTTAATGAGTCAAACGTTCATAATCATGTCATGGTTGTCATTAAAATTAACTAGTTCTTTAATAATTACTAATTGCTTCCATCTCTTTCTCATTTTCATGATAAAATCTGCCATTCTTCACTCACAAATACAGAAATTTTAAAGATTTTTTAAAAATTTATTTATTTGACAGAGATCACAAGCAAGGCAGAGAGCGGGGGAGGGAAACAGGCTCCCTGCCAAGCAGAGAGCCCAATGTGGGGCTCAATCCCAGGATCCTGGGATCATGACCTGAGCCGAAGGCAGAGGCTTTAACCCACTGAGACACCCAAGGGCCCCATGAATACAGAAATTTTAATGCTGTTTCATTAGATTTTAAAATTCTCTTCATAGTTTAGTAGAAAAATCCCAGTAGCATTGTTTTAGCGCCATGTTTAGCATGTCGGTTTTTTGCCTGGTTTCTCCTAAGATGACAGGGCTGTTTGCATGTGAGGATATACAGAACTATGATCCTTCCCTCAGACATCGTAGTCTGAGGCATGAAGGACACTGTGACTACTCCTAAGGCCTTTGATCAAGTCTCCCTCATTGCCAGGGAGGCAAAGATTGCAGAGGACTAGTAATGAGATTGAAGCAATGATCAAAAACCACCCAAAGAACAAGAGCCCAGGTCCTGATGGATGTCCTGGGGAATTCTACCAAGCCTTCAAAGAAGATATAATACCTATTCTCCTGAAGCTGTTTCAAAAAATAGAAATAGAAGGAAAACTTCCAGACTCTTTCTATAAAGCCAGTACTACCCTGGTCCCCAAACCAGGCCAAGACCCCATCAAAAAGGAGAATTTCAGACCAATATCGCTGATGAATATGGATGCCAAGATTCTAAACAAGTTCCTAGCTAATAGGATCCAACAGTACATTAAAAAGATTGTCCACCATGACCAGGTGGGATTTATCCCTGGGATGCAAGTGTGCCTCAACACTCACAAATTAATCAATGTGATAGAATAAATCCTTAAGCAAAGAAAAAAGAACCACATGGTCCTCTCAGTTGATGCAGAAAAGCATTTGACAAATACAGCATACTTTCCCAGTTAAAACTCTTCAAAGTATAGGGATCCAGGAAACATTCAACTTCTTAAAATCTATCTATGAAAAACCCACAGCAAGTATCATTCTCAATGGGGGAAAAGCTGACAGCCTTCCCTTTGAGATCAGGAACACAACAAGGGTGCCCACTCTTGCCACCATTGTCCAACATAGTATTAGAACTCCTAGCAACAGCAATCAGAAAACAAAAAGCAATGAAAGGTATTCAAATTGGTAAAGAAGAAGTCAAACTCTCTCTCTTTGCAGATGACATGATACTTTATGTGGAAAACCCAAAAGACTCCCCCTCCCCCAAATTGCTAGAACTCATACAGCAATTCAGAAATGTGGCAGGGTATAAAGTCAATGCACAGAAACCAGTTGCTTTCTCATACACTAACGATGTGAGAATCAATTCCATTTCCTGTAGCACCAAGAACCATAAGATACCTTGGAATAAATCTAGCCAAAGGTGTAAAGGATCGGTACCTAAAGAACTATAGAACACTCATGAAAGAAATTGAAGAAGACATAAAAAGATAGAAAAGCACTCCATGCTCATGGATCGGGAGAATAAACATTGTTAAAATGTCTATACTGCCCAGAGGAATCTGTACTTTCAAGGCCATCCTGATTTAAAAACATCACCGTTTTTCAGAGTGCTGGAACAAACAATCCTAAAATTTGTATGGAACTGTAAAAGACCCGAATCAACAAGGAAATGCTGAAAAAGAAAAACAAACCTGGGGGCATCACATTGCCTGACTTCAAGCTGTATTACAAAGCTGTGATCACCAAGACAGCATGGTACTGGCACAAAAACAGACACATAGACCAGTGGAACAGAATAGGGAGCCCAGATATGGACCCCCAACACTATGGTCAACTAATCTTTGACAAAGCAGGAAAGAATGTCCAATGGAAAAAAGACAGTCTCTTCAATAAATGGTGCTGTGAAAATTGGACAGCTATATACCAAAGAAATAAATGACCATTCTCTTACACCATACACAAAGATAAACTCAAAATGGATGAAAGACCTCAACGTGAGACAGGAATCCTTCAAAACCCTACAGGAGAATGTAGGCAGTAACCTCTTCAACATCAGCCACAGATACTTCTTTCAAGACACGTCTCCACAGGCAAGGGAAATAAAAGCAAAAATGAACTTCTGGGACTTGATCAAAACGAAAAGCTTCTGCACAGCAAAGGACACAGTCAACAAAACAAAGAGGCAACCCACGCAGCGGGAGAAGATATTTGCAAATGACACGACAGACAAAGGGCTGATATCCAAGATCTGTATAGAATTTCTCAAATTCAACACTCAAAAAACAAATAATCCAATTTAAAAATGGACAGAAGACATGAGCAGACAATTCTCCAAAGAAGACATACAGATGGCTAACAGAAACGTGAAAAAATGTTCATCATCATTAGCCATCAGGGAAATTCAAATCAAAACCACATTGAGATACCACCTCACACCAGTTAGAATGTCAAAAATTGACAAGGCAAGAAACAACGAATGTTGGAGAGGATGTGGAGAAAAGGGACCCCTCTTGCACTGTTGGTGAGAATGCAAGTTTGTATGGCCACGTTGGAAAACATCTGGAGGTTTTAAGAAAATTAAAAATAGGGCCACCCTCTGACCCAGCAATTGAACTGGGTATTTATCCCAAAGATACAGATGTAGAAGGGCCACATGCACCCCAATGTTCATAGCAGCAATGTCCACAATAGCCAAACTGTGGAAAGAGCCAAGATGCCCTTCAACAGACGAATGGCTAAAAAAGATATGGTCCATATACGCAATGGAATATTACACCTCCATCGGCAAAGATGGATACCCAACTTTTGTATCAATATGGATGGGACTGGAGGAGATTATGCTGAGTGGAATAAGTCAAGCAGAGAAAGTCAATTTTCGTATGGTTTCACTTACTTGTGGAACATAGGGAATAGCATGGAGGACATTAGGAGAAGGAAAGGAAAAATGAAAGGGGGAATCGGTGGGAGATGAAGCATGAGAGACCATGGACACCGGGAAACAAACTGAGAGGTTTAGAGGGGAGGCGGGTGGGGGGATGGGCTAGCCCAGAGACGGGTGTTAAGGAGGGCAAGTATTGCATGGAGCACTGGGTCTTATATGCGAACAACAAAACAGGGAACACTACATCAAAAACTAATGATATACTGCGTGGTGACAAACATAACATAATAAAAGAAAAAAAATCAATGGAATAATTTAAAAAAGATAAATAATTGATAAGCCCCTAGCCAGACTCATCAAAAACAAAAGAGAAAGACCCTACTAGACAAAATCATAAATGAAAGAGGAGAGATTTCAACCAACACTGAAAAAGAATTAAAAAGGTATAAGAAAATACTTTGAAAAATTACATGCCAACAAATTAGGCAATATGGAAAAAATAGATGAATTCCTAGAAACATATAAACTACCAAAACTGAAACAGGAAGAAAGAGAAAAGTGGAGCAGACCCATAACCAGGAAAGAAATTAAATCAGTAATCAAAAATCTTCCAGGGCCAGATGGCTTCCAGGGGAATTCTATCAGAGAGGTAAAGAAGAGTTACTACCTATTCTTCTAATGCTGTCCCAAAAAATAGAAATGGAAAGAAAACTTCCAAAAACTTCCAAACTCATTCTACAAAGCCACCATTACCTTGATCCCCAAACCAGGCAAAGACCCCAGTGAAGAATTACAGACCAGTACCCCGATGAACATGGATGTAAAAATTCTCAATAAAACACTAGCAAATCTAATTCAACAATACATTAAAAGAATTATCAATCATGATTAAGTGAGATTTATTGCTGAGTTGCAGGGGTGGTTCAGTATTTGCAAGTCAGTCACTGTGATTCAACACATTAATAAAAGAAAGGATAAGAACAATTTTATGATCCTCTCAATAGCTACAGAAGAAGCATTTGATAAAATACATTATCCTTTCCTTTTTTAAAATTTCTTTTCAGCGTAACAGAATTCATTGTTTTTGCACCACACCCACGCTCCATGCAATCCGTGCCCTCTCTAATACCCACCACCTGGTTCCCCCAACCTCCCACCCCCCCGCCCCTTCAAACTCCTCAGATTGTTTTTCAGAGTCCATAGTCTCTCATGGTTCACCAATTTCCCTCAACTCCCTTCCAATTTCCCTCAACTCCCTTCTCCTCTCCATCTCCCCTTGTCCTCCACGCTATTTGTTTTGCTCCACAAATAAGTGAAACCATATGACATTATCCTTTCCTGATAAAAAAACCCTCGACAATGTAGGGATAGAGAAAAATACCTCAGCATCATAAAGGGCACATATAAAAAACCCACAGCTAATATAATCCTCAATGGGGAGAAACTGAAAGCTTTTCAGGAGTCAGACACACAACAGGGACGTCCACCCTCACCATTAGTATTAACATAGCACTGGAAGTCCCAGCCTCAGCAATCAGACATCAAAAAGAATTAAAGACATCAAAATCAGCAAGGTAGACATCAAATTTTCACTATCTGCACATGATCTGATGCTCTATGTAAACAGATCAATGAAACTAGGAGCTAGTTCTTTGAAAGAATTAATAAGATTGATAAATCCCTGGCCAGATTTATCAAAAAGAAAACAGGAAGGGCCCACTAAATAAAATCATGAATGAAAGAGGAGAGATCACAACCAACACCATAGAAATACAATCATAAGAATAAATTATGAACAATTATACGCCAACCAATTAGGCAATTGGAAAGATATGGACGCATGCCTAGAAACATAAACTACCAAAATGGAAACAGGAATAAATAGGAATCTGAACAGACCCATAACCAACAAAGAAATTAAAGCAGTAGTAAAAAATCTGAACAAATTTTTTTTTCAGAAGCCAGGACTGGATGGCTTCCAGGGGAATTCTACCAAACATTTAAAAAATTAATACCTATTCTTCTGAAACTGTTCTAAAAAATAAAAATAGGAAGAAAACTTATAAATTCATTCTATGAGGGCAGCATTTCATTGGTGTCAGATTCTCGATTTCAGCTCAGGCCTTGATCCCGGGGTTGTGAGACTGGGCCCTCAGTCAGGCTGCATGCTCAGTGCAGAGTTCACTTGGGACTCTCTGTCCCTCTACCCCTCATCCCACACTCTCTGACTCCCTCTCAAATAAATAATTAAATCTTCAAAAAAAAAAAAGAACTTATCAACTCAACACCCAAAAAATCATAGCACTGAGATCGTCTAAGTTATGAACTGAGCAAAAGACATGAACAAATATTTCTCCAAAGAAGACAAGCAAATGGCCAACTGACACATGAAAAAATAATCCATGCCATTGGGTATCAGGAAATACATATCCAAAACCCTACAAGATACTACCTTACCCCTGTCAGAATGGCTAAAATGAACAGGAAACAACAGATGTTGGCAAGGATTTGGAGAAAGGGGAAACTTCCTGCACCGTTGGTGGGAATGCAAACTGGTGCAGCACTCTGGAAAGCTTATGGAATTTCCTCAAAAAGTAAGAAATAGAACTACTGTATGACCCAGCAATTGCACTACTGGGCGTTTATCCACAGGATGCAAACATAGTGATTTAAAGGGGCACCTGCTCCCCAATGTTCATAGCAGCAATTTCCACAATAGCCAAATTATAGATAGAGCTTAGATGTCCTTCAACAGATGGATAAAGTAGATGTTATATATACATACAGGGGAATATTAATGAGCCACCAAAATAAGAACGACATTTTGCCATTTGTAATGACAGGGATGGAACTACAGGGTATTGTGCTAAGTGAAATAAGTCAGCCAGAGAAAGACAAATGCCTTATGATTTCACTCATGTGTGGAATTTAAGAAACAAAACAGAAGAACCTAGGGAAAGGAAAAGAAAAATAAGACAAAATCAGAGAGGGAGACAAACCATATGGGAATCTTAAGCATAGGCAACCAATTGAGGGTTGCTGGAGGGGAAGTGGGTAGGGGGATAAGGTAAGGGGGTGATAGGCATGAAGGAGGGCACGTGATGGAAGGAGTACTGGGTGTTGCTTTGGGTTTTAAATCACCTACCTGGGGCAAAAGGGATATAATGACATTTTTTTTTTTCTATTGTATCACATTCTTCTAAGAGAATGATAGATTGTATCTTGTTTAAAAATGAAATAGTGCAAGAGCAGTAACCGTAAGACGATCAGCTGTAATGTTCCCAATTATAAGGAGGGGGAATGATATATAACTGTTATCAAGGAAACAAGTAAAATTGTTTGTAAACTATCAAGCAGTTTAATAACTAGAAAATTAGAAGAAAAAACTTCCCAGATGGAACGAAAACACATTGTGCCATCTATGACAGATGTAATCAAGGATCAAAACTGAAAAAGATGTCATATATATATATATATATATATATATATATATATATATATATATGTTTATATATATAAACATATATATATATATATAAACTCAAAAAGGGTCACAAGTTGTCAGCTATTTCAATGCTTGGCAGACAGCATTTTTAAATTATCATAGTGGTGAATACTCAGTTCTTGAGGAGCTGACATATTTGCTCATCAGTTGTATATCTCATGTCTACCCCCAGCTAAGTTACACATGGGTCTTTTCCCTGAAAAATCTGTCATAACTTTAACAGTGGTTCATTTGAGTAGAGAGGGAAGGTAGAGATAGGCAAGAAGAACAAATAAAGACAAATACAAAAAGATAAAGAACAAATAAAAGAAGCTATTGGAAGGCACAGCTGACAGGCAACACGAAGACCGAACTGATCTGAAATGGCCGGGATGGAAGGGAGCCGGTCGAAGCCCACGGGCATTTCTGATTGTGGCTCTGTGAGACCGTCCTCCCTCGCCTGCTGCGAGCCACACAGCCCACCCTGACCCCGAGGAAGAAAGGCAACCCTGGGATTATTCTCTTGCAATTGCAAGGAAGTCTAGACATCCTGGAAAACTCCTGAGGCAGTGGTGGTAACTGGTACGGGGAGAGCCCAGCTCAAGGGGCAGGAGGCTCATCCTTCCACAGACGTGGGTGAAGGACGTGGAGCATGGGGGCTTCTGAGATTTCTCCCACCAGGCGCCTGCCGGTTAATGCCGCGCTGGCAGAAACACAGACCTGCGTCCCGGGCTCCGAAGACTTTGGAAGCTTAAGCAGGGCAGAAAACCTAAGGCGAATGCTCTGACCAGGTAATACCTAGGCAGCCACAGAGTGGAAATATGCTTCCTCGATCAGCCCTGCCGGAGGAATCTGCCTGAATTGATGACTCTTTTTCTGTTTCGACAACATGGCCACTTGGCAGCAAATTTCTAAATCTTTCGAGGCTTGGGGACTACACAGTTACCCAAAGACAGGCGAAAGGTCTCTGTCTCCCGGCTCCCTGCCTTCGGCATCTAGGTCACTGCTAGGAACACGGGACAACTTCCCAGGTCAGCGTACAAGCTGAGTTTTCAGGGTGTGGAGGTCCAATTTAGGGGGTGGAGGCCAGGGGCCACTTCTGGTCACTGCTGCTTGGGAAGCAGGGACCCAAACTCTAAGCACTTCTGGCTTTCCCTAGCAGTAGCAATTACAACCACTTTCTCCTGGCCCTGAATTATACATGTGACCCTAAGCACCACTGGGGCTTTTCCTAAGGGAAAACAAACTGTCATGAATATTGGTGAGTACCTGAGGGTGTGTGTGTGTGTGTGTGTGTGTGTGTGTGTGTGTTCTCCAGCTGCGGATACACAAGCCCCACCAGCCAGTGGGAGGTTAAGTTGAACGAAGCAGCCCCTGGCCAGCAGCAGCCTCTGGCCACCTCGTTTCAGTCCTTTCTTAAGCCCCGCTGCTCTCTCCAGCTTTTGCTTCTCCCGAAGTCTCCTGAAAAATAAAGCACCAAGTTGCCGGCTGCAGCGGCCCCGGGTGCAAAGGAACCTTGTACCCCCTACCTCCAGAGCTTTGCAATCTTCACAAAGCTGGAGACATCCATGCAGGCAGCCGGGCACCCCGAGCTCGGAGGTTGCGGTGCCCCTTCTCATGCAGGCAATGGGCAGCAACCAGCAACAGCGGCCTCATAGCCCAGGCCTCTCTGTACATCCGGCTCTAGCTATGGTTGCACCAACAGAGGGCCATACCACGAGATCCAGCAAGCTGGCACCTGGAGGCGGGCTGCCACTCACCTTTCACGAAGAGCTGCTGTGCATCACTAAGCAAGGATAGAGCATTCTCATCTAGAAGTCTTAATGGACTGGGACATTGTACATATCACGTGCTGGCGTGATATGGGTGGAGTGAGCCCCCCTGCTGCCCACGGGGCATGGCTGTTGTCCCCTGCTGTGAGGCGCCTTGGCCAGACAATGCGTACTGTGCCTCTATGCTAACCCACCACTATCCAGTGTGTGGACTAGTGCAGACTCAAGGAGGAAGCAATTTATTAGCCTCTCTTGTGCCACCAAAATACCCTCCCTGCCCTCTTCCCCAAGCTGAGTACCTTCACCTGTCTCTACTCTCACTCCTAAAGGGAATGCTTAGAAGAGAACTCCCCTCACAACTACTGCCTGGGCCTACAGATCTAAAAAAAAATCTGGTCTAACAGTTTCAGGCACCGAGGACCCCGAATGCTTCATCTCCCTCTCCAAACATCTATGTGATAGCAGGTTGCCCAAAACCTTGAAATGTTCCATAATGAAAAATAGTTATTGGGAAGGAGCAGGGATGTTAAAAGTAGATGGTGTGTCAAGGGAAAGGGAAGGGAGATGCCCAACAGAGCAGAGTGACTTTACAGACCACAGAGGTCCCACAGTTTCCTCAACCCCCGCAGCCATACAAAAGAAGGCTTGGTTGGGAAGGTGTGTCTATGGACAGCGGCACCAAAGGAGCTTTAGAGAAATAAGAAAATAACAACAGGAGGCGTTCAGAGGGGCGAGGGTAAACACAGCTGCTTCTTACTGGAGGAACACTGTGATGATGGTCCCAGGAGCCTGTGGCCTGAAGGCTAATTTGAATGGGGCTCAAAATGGACAGTAATAGAAATGGTGTATAGCAAGCGTAATGAGCTGCTTTTTCAAGTTGCACTCTGAATGACAAAAGGAAAAAAAAGAAGAAGAAGAAGAAGCATTGCCTGAAGAGCCCAGAAATGTAAACAGTCAACTCTCAGTTGCAACCATTTAGAATTCTAGCCTTTTACGTAATTACTTTGCACAATGAAGTCTCTTCATAAATTCAGTTCTTTTTCTCAAGACCTAGAACTTTGGTGTCATCTCCTTGTTCTTTTCTTTGTTATCTCAAAATTTCCCAAACATCCTTTGTTCTCCCCAGAGTCTTTAAATGTTAATTAACAACACAATGTGTGTGTTCTCCCACTCAGCAGCATTTACTGATTACATGGCCACCACAAAGAAATGATGACACTTCTATGATGTTGCAGGATCTAGCAAGTGTATTAAGTGATGGAAGGTAATTGGGGAGAAGGAAATGAGTTAGACTTCCCATGCTTCTAGTTTCTTCCCGGTCTATTGATGTATTGAAAGTTTTCAGTATTCAAACCTAGTACTTCCAGGTTTAAAAGAAAATTATTTAAAAGCCAAATATGAATTAACTTACAAACCCTATATGCATTAAAATTCAGGCAAAAATTGCATTATTTTGAATAAACAGAATCAATACTTTCCTTTAGCTTTTTATAGACTAACTCAATTTCGTGAATGGTTACTACTCATGAATGAGAGCAGTAAGATACTCTATTGTTTCTATAAAATAATTATACTTTGGATCTTAGAACTGCAAAAATCTTGGGAGGAACACTTGAAGTCTGACATGAATTTAGGGTTTTCCAAACTTGAATTGAGACATATGAACTATAGAAGGATGCCTACAACGATTTTAATATCTTGGCAGTACTGTTGGGAAAGCATGCACCTTCCAAGATCACCAAATTGAAGGCAAAAACATTTACTGGTCTTGTTCAGAGGTGGGAATATACCAGTCACTTTTTTGTAACCCCAGTCTGGATCACTGGTATATTTCATGATCTGAGGGCCTTCCAGGGGAAAAGGGAAACATATCTTCACCTCTATTAATTCTTAGCCACTGTCAAAGCCTTATATACATCCGGTGTCAGAAATTTGCTTTTAGGCTAGATGTCCCATACAAGATAGTATCTGAGGGCTCTTTCACTGCAAGTTACATTAAAGAGAGCCCAAAGCATTTCTGTTAGACTGTGATCCTTGGACGACAATCCAATGTTAGGGTACGTAGTCGACCATGCCTCAATTAGACAGAGAACACTCTCGACAATGCAAGTCACACAGCGAGGTTTATTTCCAGCTCGCTGGGGTCTAAGTATCCGCCCGGCACAGCGGGTTTCAACAAGGACCCCGAGCACTCAAAGCCAAGGGCTTATATAGCATTTTCAAGGCACTTTTCCATAGCTACATACATATCTTGCGCCCCACTCTGACAGTTTAACTTTGTTTAACCTTTTGCCACCCCAGCAACACCCTGGCAGTTAGGCAAGATTTAGGTTTAGAAGAAATTTAACTTTATTTACATTTCCCTCCGCCTCAGCCTCCTTCAGTTTTATGGTGCGACCTTAGACCTCGAGGAACTGAGCCATTTGTCTCTGGAAATTGGGCTATTGAGAAGACAGCTTCTTTGTTGTAAATCACCAGGACATTTGTAAACCAAGGGAGACTCTGTCTTGCGGGATTGTGATCTCTGCAAGTTAACTATTTGTTTTTCATTAACGTCTGGTCCCTGTGGCGCCACCGCCTAACCACCCTGGTGGTATATGATTAAGTTTGTTTTTTTGTTTTGTTTTGTTTTGTTTTGGGTTTTTTTTTTAGGTTTTAGCTAGTTTCTCTTGCCTCAAGTCACGTATGCAGTGTCTGCCGGTTCGGGATGCTCAGTAAGATGGCTTCCCCGCCTTCAGGATGGCCATTCTTATGCTAACCCCCTCTTACACCAGAAAACAGAAGCAAGTAAAAGCAAGGCATTATTTAAGTCAACAAATATGTATGAAAATTCTTCACATATATAGATACTATTTTTTAAGAAGTGGACATACACTGGCAGCTAGGCAAATTTCTGCTCTTAAGATATTACATCTCAATCAGGAAGATAGATAATAATAAAATAAGAAAAATCATAAGTAAGAAAAATAGCACATGGTAATGTGCAAAGAATTAAAGTCATTTGATTTGAAAAAGAGTGAATAGGTGACTATTTCAGATCCTATGGTTAAGGACGACCTCCCTATACTGGTGACATTTAAACTAAGATATAATGAAAAGGAAGGAGGCTGCCATTTAACATTCATGCAGAAAAGCATTCTACACAGAATGGCCAGGGAGATAAAATAGGAAGAGAACCCCACAATCAAGAACAACCACTGTGTATTTGAAAAGTTGGAAGGCAGCCAATATTTCTGAGGTTATTGTATCAAATGATGTCAAAGAACAAAATTCAACTGAGTTAAATTTTTAAATATTATTAGCTCTATTCAGAGATTCATGAATCAAACAAAATGCATTTTACCAGATAGGAACTTAGAAAAACCGTAAAAGGCTATTTATTTTTATAGAACACAGTGAGCAGGAACAAGGAAGTTATGCTGCACATTTGGTGGTTGGTTAAGGCAAAGTTACTTTCTGTGTTTGGAGCAAAGAGAGATCTTGAAGCTGGATCAGATAAGTTACGCAGAACAGGCAAAGACTGATACAGTGACCTAAGCCATCTTTTAATGGGAGGGCTGAGCAAAGAAACTTAGTTAAGTTTTGATTTTCAGATGGAATTTAGAATGAGTAACTCAGCCATGGGTCTAATCTGTTTACTGTATAATGGAGTGAGAATGGATGAATTAGTAGGGGTTGGCAGGGACTTAATCACAAGAGAGGCAGTAGGGCACAGCCATTTGTCTTTTCTTCTGGTGATCAACGTGTAGGTGTTTAGCATGAAAGTGGCAAAATCTGATTTATCTTTTTTTGAATGACTACGCTTGAGGGAAGTGTGTAGGGGCAGAGAGACAATTTAGAACCCCGATGCAATGATCTTGGCAAAGTTTATGTTTACCCTGCTGGTAAAGGTGATTTCCTTTACTAAGCCACTGAATCAAATGCTTAAAGTACCTGAGAAACATACCCAGAAATAATGTTTCGCCAGGTAACTGGGCATCTCTTAGACCAGCCAAGTAGCTGTACTAAATTAACCATCACAGTGAAAAAAGAGTAAACAGTCTCTTTGTTCCTTCAAATGTTACTTTCATGTGTCTTTGGAGACACCACCCTATTCTGGTTTTCTCTTCCCTTACTGTTTGTTCTCTGTCGTTATCTCTGTTATTTGTATTAGTTCCTTTCAATTGCCATAACAGTGTACTACAAACTGGGTGGGTTAATACAACAGATATATAGAAGAATCCTTCCTGGCATCTTCCTGCCGTTAGTGACCCAGGCCTGCTCTGGCTTGTAGCTGCTTTACTTCAACCTCTGCTTCGGTCCTCACATGACATTTTCCGATGCAGCTCTGTCTTCAGTTTGCTTTGTCTCTTATAAGGAAACCAGTTAGGGGTGCCTGGGTGGGCTCAGTTGGATGACTGTCTGACTCTTGATTTCAGCTCTGGTCATGATCTCAGAGTTGTAAGATCAAGCCCCACATCAGGCTCCATGCTGGGCATGGGTACTGTGCTGGGCATGGAGCCTGCTTAAGATTCCCTCTCACGTTCTCCCTCTTCCCCTACACCCCACACCACCTCCCTCCTTAAAATAATAACAATAATAATAATTAATAAGTGACACAAGCCATGTTGCATTAAGGGCCCAACATACTGCACTATGATCTTACTTTAATTAATAATATCTATAATAACCCTTTTTACAAATAAAATTTCATTCTGAAATACTTGGGATTAGAATTTCAACATATTTTGGGTGGGGGGAGGAGGACGTAATTCAATGAACTAAACTTCTTCTCTGCTACTGTCCCTCAACTCTCTATCTTCTAACCATTGGAATGTGACAAGAGCTCAGTCTTAGACCTCTTTTATGTCTTTATGTTTAGTTTTTGTTCACTTCCTAGGTGGATTTTATGACACTATCCATATGACTAAAACTCCCAAATTTAGGTCATGCACTGAATCTGTCTATCCATCTTCAACTCCAGACTACCTACTTAACATGTCCATCTCATATCTATAAAACACATTAAACTTAAATATATTCTAAAATCAAATTCCATTGAAATTCACTACAGTCTTTCCACCTTGGTTAGCATCTATACCATATATCTAGGAGTCACCTTTGATTTTTATTCCTTTTAAATCTTACTTTAAACTAATTGCCAAATATTTCAGTCATATCTTCAAAATAGAACTACTCAAACACTTACTAGTATAGTCTCTCCAGAATCTCTTCGTTCTCATATCAAATGCCTCTCGTGTATTAGTAAGCATGTTATAGACAGTGGATTATGAGGAAAAGAAAAGACAGTTGGGCAGGGGATGGAAAAATGGGTAGAGGGTTTTCTAAAAGTGATAATATTGAGTCCTTAAATAGTATGCAAAATCTAATTATTCTGAAGATAGGGATAAAAGATCAGAGGTCTTTCATGGTGGAAGGCACAAGAAAATTAGGCAGCCAGGACTTTGTTTCACTAAAATCTTATTTTCTAGCTGCAGTACTTATTCTGAGAGCATTAAAACCACAGTAGAGGTAATTGCTTGTAAACATATTGGTTGACCTGACCTACCATTTTAGGGAATCTATCCAAAACATTACTTAAGTATGTATGTAAGACTGTTACAGTGTGAAAATGTTCATAGTATAATCAAACAAAGCCAGAAAAGATACCAAAAATGAAACAAAGTTCTGAATGATTATATATATACTACTAAAACAATTTGTAACATATAAGGAAGATACACAGGAAAAAAAATCTTTGGATTATAGAATAAGAATAATAGAGTAAGCCCTGTTTATGTCATGAAAGGAACTGGAGAGGACATAGAATCATCAGAGAATCAAATGATGAATGAGCATCTATAGAAACACACCATTATAAGAAAAGAATTGCTGGAATTCTACAGATAGAAAAGTGACCACTTTTTGGAAGATGGGAGGTACAGGGAAGTGAATCTGAGGGGATATATTGGAAGATAAATGGCAGGGAGTGGGAGCCTCCAAAAGCTGGTTACCAGGAAGTGATATAGCCCTGGAAACAAAATCAGAACCTTAAGAAATTTGCTCCCCTGAGAAACATTGCTACCTGAAAGGTGCTCAGGTAGTGAGGTGGGGCAGAATCCTAGGTTGGACAGTGTGGTCTCAGGATCCCCACAATCATAGAAGGAGCAACGGTCCCTGAGCTGGCAGAATTCCCAGCCCTTGGAGTGGGGAAACAGGCTTAGGTTCAGCAAGTCCAGGAGGGGACTCTCAGTTCAGTTAGCCATAAACCATGAACCACAGCTTGGTCCAGAGACAGCTCTCACTGTGGAGGTCTTCAAAGGACAGAAAAGTAGGGACCCTCTACCTGCCACCTGGGAGGATCAGTGTGGGTGTGGTCTACAGAAGACTGCAGAGAGGGAAACCCCACCTTTTAAACTCTGGGGTTGAAGATTGGGTACAGCCATTTAAAAAAAAATTTTTTTTTAATTTTTATTTTCATCCTCTAAAGAAGCACAGAAACCCTTCAGAGAACAAAAGCCACATAGAGCAACCAGAAGCACTTTACAGTGAGCCTGCCTCCTGGCAAGAAGCGATGCAACTCCACAGACAAAGACACCTGAGTAGCAACACAGGAGGTCCCTCCCCCAGAAGAAGACCATATAAATGGAGCACACGTGACTGCTAGGGAAAAAAATGTATATAGAATTCAATATTTTTTCCTCATGATTTATCTTTATCTCCCAGTTTAAAATTTTCCTTTTCTCTTTTTCTTTCTTTCCTTTTCAACTTTTTTTAATTTCATCACCTCTTTGTTTTTGAGTTGTTTATTTTTACCTCTACTTTTTATAGATTCTTCATTTTTTACCTCCTTTCACTCTATTATTTTATTTTCGTGCGTATATATGCACACACACATATAAGCTTCCGCTTTGTGTGTATATGCACACACACATTACTTATGTTTTCTTAACAATTTTGGGATTTAGTGTCTTCTGACAGACCAAAATACACCAAGCACAGAATGGATCACGCTGTTTTGACCACCTGGAAGATTATATTCTCTCCCCCAACCTTTTCTTTTTCTTTTCTTTCTTGATTTCAGAGCTCTTTGGATTTGTCTAGTGTGTATTTCGGTTAACTTATGGTTGATATTTTTTATTTTGCTCTCTCATTCTTTCATTCTTCTCTGAACAAAATGACTAGAAGGAGGAATCCAAAATAAAAGAACCAGAGATAATACTCTCTGCCATAGATCTAATCGATATGGATATAAGTAAAATGTCAGAGCTGGAATTTGGGATAATGATTATAAAGTTACTAGCTGGGCTTGGAAAAAAGCATAAGAGGCACTATAGACTCTCTGAATGCAGAAATAAAATCTAATCAGGCCAAAAGTAAAAATGCTTTAACCAGTCTAAACTGGATGCTCTAACAGCTAGGGTAAATGAGAAGAAAGAGCAAGTGACATAGAAGACAAGTTGATGGAAAGGAAGGAAGCTACAGAAAAGAAAGAAAAACAACTAATGGACCATGAGGGGAGCCTTCAAGAAATCAGTGGTACCATAAAGCAAAACAATACTAGAATTACAGGTGTCCCTGAAGAAGAAGAAAGAGAGGGAGAAAGAGGGACAAAAGGTATATTTAAGCAAATCATAGCTGAGAACTTCCCTAATCTCAGGAAGGAGACATGCAAGTCCAAACAGTGCAGAGGACCTCTCTCAAAATCAGCAAAATATGTCAACACCCCAACATATAATCGTGAAGCTTGCAAATTTCAGAGATAGAGAGAAATTCTTGAAAGCAGCTCAAAACAAGAGGTTCTTGACATGCGGGAGTTGAAACAGGCTGGCAGCAGTCCTAGCCACAGACCACACACAGGACAAAAGGACTGGTGTGACATATTCAGGGTACTAAATGCAGCTAAGATTACTTTATCCAGCAAGGCTGTCCTTCAGAATGGAGGGAGAGATAAAGAGCTTTCAGGACAAACAGAAATTAAAAGAATAGGTGGCCACTAAACAAGATATATTAAGGCAAGAAAAGAGAGCGTCCCAAGGTAACATAGACCAGAAAGGAATAGAGACAATTTACAGAAACAGGGAACTTACAGGTAATAAAATGGCACTAAACTCCTATCTTTACATAGTTACCCTGAATGTAAATGGGCTAAGTGCTCCAATCAAAAGACACAGGGTATCAGATTGGATAAAAAAGTAAGTACCATCAATATTCTGCCCACAAGAGACTCACTTTAGACCTAAAGACACCTCCATATGGGAATTGATGGGGTGGAAAACCATTTATCATATTAAGGACCGCAAAAGAAATCTGGGGTAGCAATCCTTAGAGCAGACGAATTAGATTTTAAACCAAAGACTGTACTAAGGGATGAAGAGGGATACTATATCATACTTAAAGACTCTATCCAGCAAGATCTAACAGTTGTAAATATTTATGCACCTAATTTGAGAGCATTCAATTATATCAACCAGTTGATAACCAAATAAAGAAACCGATAATAGTATAATAATAGTTGGGGACTTCAACACCCTACTCGCAGTAATGGGTAGATCATCTAAGAAGAAGATTGACAAGGAAACAAGGGCTTCGAGTGACACACTGGACCAGATGGACTTCACAGATATATTCAGAGCAGTTCATCCTAAGGATACAGAATATACATTCTTCTCTAGTGCACATAGACTATTCTCCAGAATAAATCACAAGCTGGGTCACAAATCAGGCCTCAACCTGATTCCAAAAGATTGAGTTCATTCCCTGCATATTTTCAGACCACAATGCTTAGAAACTTGAACTCAATCACAAGAGGAAATTTTGAAGGAAATCAAATAATTGGAGGCTAAAGAGCATCCTACTAAAGAATGAATGGGTTAACCAGGAAATTAAAGAAAATTTTTTAAAAAGTCATGGAAACAAATGAAAATGAAGACACAGCTGTTTAAAACATTGGATGCAGCAAAGGCAGCCCCAAGTGGGAAGTTTACAGCAATACAAGCCTTTCTTAAGAAACAAGAAATGTCTCAATACACAAGCTAAATTTATACCTGAAGAAGCTGGAGGAAGAACAGCAAATAAAGCCTAAACCAACCAAGAGAAGAGAAGTGATAAAGATTAGTGCAGAAATCAATGAAATAAAAACAAACAAACAAAAAAAATAGTAGAACAGATCAATGAAACTAGAAGCAGTTCTTTGAAAGAATTAGTAAGATCGATTAAACTCCCCAGGCAGACGTATCAAAAACAAAATAAAATCATGAATGAAAGAGGTTGGATCACAACCAGAACCAGAGAAATACAGACAATTATAAGAGAGTATTATGAGCAATTATTTCCCGACAAATCAGACAACCTGGAAGAAATGTTTACATTCCGAGAAACATATAGGCTACCATAACTGAAAAAGGAAGAAATAGAAAACCTGAACAGAGCCATATCCAGTAAAGAAATTGAAGTAGTAATAAAAATCTCCCAATAAACAAGGATCCAGGGCAAGGTGGCCTCCCAACAGAATTCTACCAAACATTTAAGGAAGAATTAGTACCTATCCTTCTGAAGCTACTCCAAATAATAGAAATGGGAGGAAACCTTCCAATCTCATTCTATGAGGCCAGCAGTACCCTGATCCCAAAACTAAAGACCCCATGAAAAAGGAGAATTGCAGACCAATATCCCTGATGAATATGGATGCCAAAAATTCTCACCAAAATACTAGCCAATAGGATTCAACAGTACATTAAAAGGATTATTCACCACGACCAAGTGGGATTTATTCCTGGGCTGCAAAGATGAAATCAATGTAATACTATAATAAAAGAAAGGACAAAGAACCATAGGATCCTCTCAACGGATGCAGAAAAAACATTTGACAAAGTACAGCAAACTTTCTTGATTAAAACTCTCCACAGTGTAGGGATAGAGGGAACACACCTCAATATCATAAATGCTATGTAAGAGAAACCCATAGTGAGTATCATTCTCAATGGGGAAAACCTGAGAGCTTTTCCCCTAAGGTCAGAAACATGGCAGGGATATTTATTCTTACCATTGTTGTTCAATGTAGTACTAGAAATCCTAGCCGCAGTCATCAGAAAACAAAAAGAAATAAAATGTATTCAAAGTGCCAAAGAAGTCAAACCTTTACTCTTTGCAGATGACATGAAACTTTATGTGGAAAATCCAAAAGACTCCACCAAAAAATTTCTAGAAATCATACAGTAATTTAGCCAAGTGGCAGGATATAAAAGCAACTGATAGAAATCAGTTGCATTTCTATATACTAGCAATGAGACAAAATAAAAAGAAATTAAGGAGTTAATCCCATGTACAATTGCACGAAAACCCCTAAGATACCTAGGAATAAACCAAACCAAAGAGGTAATAGATCTTTACTCCAAAAACTCCAGAACACTTATGAAACAAATTGAAAAAGACACAAAGAGATGGAAAAACATTCCATGATCCTGGATTGAAAGAACAAATATTGTTGAAATGTCTATGCTACCTAGAACAATCTACGCATTCAATGCAATCTCTATCAAAATACCACCAATATTTTTCACAGCAATGGAACAAATAATCCTAAAATTCGTATGGAACCAAAAAAGACCCTAGATAGCCAGAGGAATGTTTGAAAAAGAAAACCAAAACTGGGGCTTCACAATGCCAGTCTTCAAACCGTCATTCAAGCTATGATGAAGCTATCCTTATCAAGACAGTATCACACTGACACAAAAACAGACATGTGGATCAGTGGAACAGAATAGAGAACCCATAAATGGACCCTCAACTCTATGGCCAACTAATCTTCAACAAATCAGGAAAGATATCCAATGGAAAAAGAACAGTCTCTTCAATACGATGAGAGAAAGCAAACTCTCTTACGTTGTTGGTAGGAATGCACCAATACATTGCAGGCTGGTGCAGCCACTCTGGAAAACAGTATAGAGATTCCTCAAAAAATTAAAAATAGAGCTACCCTATGATCCATCAATTGCACTAGTCTGGGATTCATCCGCAAAGTATAAATGTAGCAATCCAAAGGGGGCATCTGTACCCCAAAGTTCATAGCAGCAAGGTCCACAAGAGTGAAACTTGGAGAGAGCCAAGATGTCCATTGACAGATGAATGGATATAAGAAGGCATTTAGATCATCTATCTATCAATCATCTGTCTGTCTGTCTGTCTGTCTATCTATCTATCTATCTATCTATCATCTACCTATTATCTGTGTATAATGGACTACTACTCAGCCATGAACACTTACCATTTACACTGACGTGGATGGAACTGGAGGGTATTATGCTGAGCAAAATAGGTCAGTCAGAGAAAGACAATTATATGGTTTCACTTATATGTGAAATTTAAGAAACAGAGCAGAGGATCATAGGGCTAGGGAAGGAAAAATAAAATAAGGTGAAATCAGAAAGTAACACACTCTTATAGACTGAATATTTATAACCGAACGTTATATGTTGAAGCCACAAGCCTCAATTCTGATAAAGGTAGGAGGCAGACCTTTTGGCAGGTAATCAGGTTTAGGTGAGAGCATAAGGCCGAAGCACTAATGATGAGATTAGTGTCCTTATAAGCAGGGCAAGAGATCCCAGGTCTTTCTTTCTCTTCATGCGTATGTACCATGTAAGCACACAGTGAGAAGCCAAGAAGAGAGACCAACTCCAAGAACCAAATCTTGATCTTGGACTTCACAGCCTCCAGAACTGTGAGAAATAAATGCCTGTTTTTGTTTTTGTTTTTTTTAACCACCCTGTTTGTGGTGTTTTGTTAGAGTAGCCTGAGCAAACAAAGATACCAAATGATTGTGTCTGAGATGTGACCCCACCCCCCAAAACACTCAATTACTTTCTTCAGAGACATAGTCCCAGTGCTAGTTGACTATCTATGGAGACACATACTCAGATATAGATTACCATTATCCATGGAGGGTATAAGGCCACATTTTAATATCCATCAAAAGAGGTACATATCCCAGTAATGGATGTCCATCCCCATCTTAACTCTTTCTAAGAGTACTTATGAAGCTAGTTTTGAACTCTAAAGATACTCCTCAAAGTAAGGAGATAGATCCTAATAATAAGCAACAAAACCAGTAGACTGTCTTTAGGTACCACACTGTTTCATGAATATGACCAGTGCCTACAAATCAACAGCATCAGTGACAATCTGTTTTAGAAGAATTTGTCATAATGCCTCTTTCAACCAACTGCCTTTTAGCTTCACAAATGTAGAGGCTCATTACTCCATCTTTACAGTATGATCTCAAGAAAGAGATCATAGAAAGGAAAGTGCCTGAAGGTGGGAAGAAACAAGAGCAGAATATAAAGGAAAAATGGAGAAGTGAGAGGAAAATAAAGTGGAGAACAAGAAAGGCAGAGACAAATAGAAAAACTCTGAGATAACTTTTGAGATAAAGCTTTGAAATAACTGATAGCAAACATTCAAATGAGACGTGTTCATTGACTCAGGTTTATTCACTTGCTTGAAAATGTAGTTGCTTTTTAAAGACGCTTCAACAATGTGTGCTAAAGGTCTTACATGTTATAAATGGATTTTTAAAAAGGAAAATAAAAAATAACTATGATATATTTTTTTTAATTACCAACTCTTTTTTTTTTTTTTAACCTTAGAATTCCTTCTGACATTTATTAATCCAACTAGTGTTTAGTGAGTCCACACATTAGCTGATAGGGAAAGAAATACTTTTTATTCCAATAGATATTGTTAAGATTATATTAGAAATTTGATATCAGATCTTGCTTAAGAAGTATCCCTATAGTACTTTTTAAATTTCTTTTCAGTGTAACAATATTCAATGTTTTTGCACCACACCCAGTGCTCCATGCAATACCCACCACCTGGTTCCCCCAACCTCCCACCCCCCAGCCCGTTCAAAACCCTCAGGTTGTTTTTCAGAGTCCACAGTCTCTCATGGTTCAACTCCCCTTCCAATTTCATCAACTCCCTTCTCCTCTCCATCTCCCCATGTCCTCCATGTTATTTGATATGCTCCACCAATAAGTGAAACCATATGATACTTGACTCTCTCTGCTTGACTTATTTCACTCAGCATAATCTCTTCCAGTCCCGTCCATGTTGCTACAAAAGTTGGGTATTCATCCTTTCTGATGGAGGCACAATACTCCATCGTGTATATGGACCACATCTTCCTTATCCATTCGTCCGTTGAAGGGCATCTCGGTTCTTTCCACAGTTTGGCGACCGTGGCCATTGCTGCTATGAACATTGGGGTACAGATGGCCCTTCTTTTCACTACATCTGTATCTTTGGGGTAAATCCCCAGTAGTGCAACTGCAGGGTCATAGGGAAGCTCTATTTTTAATTTCTTGAGGAATCTCCACACTGTTCTCCAAAGTGGCTGCACCAAGTTGCATTCCCACCGAATTGCTAAGGAAATGTTGAAGAACAAAAATAAAACTGGCAGCATCATGTTACTGGATTTCAAGCTTTACCACAAAGCTGTGATCACCAAGACAGCATGGTACTGGCATAAAAACAGGCACATAGACCAGTGGAACAGAGTAGAGAGCCCAGATATGGACCCTCAACTCTATGGTCAAATAATCTTCGACAAATCAGGAAAAAATATACAGTGGGAAAAAGACAGTCTCTTCAATAAATGGTGCTGGGAAAATTGGACAGCTATATGTAGAAGAATGAAACTCCACCATACTCTTACACCGTACACAAAGATAAACTTGAAATGGATAAAAGACCTCCACGTGAGACAGGAATCCATCAGAATCCTAGAGGAGAACATAGGCAGTAACCTCTTCGATATCAGCCACAGCAACTTCTTTCAAGATAGGTCTCCAAAGGCAAAGGAAACAAAAGTGAAAATGAACTTTCGGGACTTCATCAAAATCAAAAGCTTCTGCACAGCAAAGGAAACAGTCAACAAAACAAAGAGGCAACCCACGGAATGGGAGAAGATATTTTCAAATGACAGTACAGACAGAAGGTTGATATCCAGGATCTATAAAGAACTTCTCAAACTCAACACACACAAAACAGATAATCATATCAAAAAAATGGGCAGAAGACATGAACAGACACTTCTCCAATGAAGACATACAAAAGGCTGTCAGACACATGAAAAAATGTTCATCATCACTAGCCATCAGGGAGATTCAAATGAAAACCACATTGAGATACCACCTTACCCCAGTTAGAATGGCCAAAATTAGCAAGACAGGAAACAACCGTGTGTTGGAGAGGATGTGGAGAAAGGGGAACCCTCTCACACTCTTGGTGAGAATGCTAATGACCAACTCTTTTAATTTATACATAACCTTGAGGCAATCGTTTAATAGCTCCAAAATCCTGTCTTTTTACATACAGAATAGTATTTTTACATTCCTAGGTTATTGTAAGAATTACAGATCTTCTAATGTTTGGGTGTTCTATTTATTAAACCCTGAATAAATCCTGGATTTACTATTATTGCTATTATGAATACCTTATTGGCTCTGAAAGGAAATAAATAGTAAAATTCTCTGAGAGAAGAGATAAGATTAACATATACAAATTTTATTTAAGGCATCTCACATTTTTCAGCTATAGCTTAGATCAATAAACTTACTGTAAAATTCCAGAAAGCAAATATTTTAAATTTTGTGGGCCATAAGATCTCCATCACAGCTACTCTAGTTGACCAGGATAGCCCAAAATCAGCCATTGACCATACGTACATGAAAAGGCATAGCTAAATTCTAACAAAACTTCAAAAAATAGGCTGCAGTCTAGATTTGGATTACAGGGAGTACTTTGTCAATCTCAATGCTAGATAGTATTCCCAAATTACAAATGAAGATTATCATTGCTCAGAATGTCTAAGCTACTTTCTTCAGGTTACATGACTTATAAGAAGGAGATCAGGGATGTAAGCTTAGGATATTTCCCCAAGCTTATGTTCCTCCTTCCATGTTAAATTGTGTGAATTAGCATCATAAACTTTATATCTATTTAAAACCAGGATTTATAGTTCAGAGGAGAGATTACAACTTAATACCTAGTTTGGTTCATAATGTAAACAACAAGCAAATAATTTAAGTAGAACAGATCAATATTTTAAGGCTTGTGCTAATTGTAAAATTTATAGTCTCAGAAGTGTTTGATAGTATTATTCTGGTGAGAAGTTCACAAAAATCAAGCTGAGAACTATCAAACAAGTGTCAAAATTTTATTTTAATCTAAATTTCCTGGAAAATGGTAGTAGATATTTTGTTTTAATTTGGGCTTCCCTATTCCAGAGATTTGTCACAAGTATTTACTGTATTGTCAGAGGAAGGAACTGCATAATTGTATCTCTACAGAACAGGAAATAAGAACTTAAAAATAGCCATTTTCCAATTTACTTATTATAAACACTTACTGCTTTAAAGAAAGTCCACAGGCAAGGGAAACAAAAGCAAAAATGAACCTTTGGGACTTCTTCAAATAAAAAGCTTCTGCATAGCAAAGGGAACGGTCAACAAAACAAGAGGCAACCCACAGAATAGGAGAAGATATTCACAAATAACACTACAGCCAAAGGGCTGATATCCAAGATCTAAAAAGAACTCAAATTCAACATCCAAAAAACAGATAATCACCTCAAAAAATGGGCAGAAGGCATGAACAGACACTTCTCCAAAAAAGACATATGGATGGCTAACAGACACATGAAAAAATGTTCATCATCATTAGCCATCAGGGAAATTCAAATCAAAGCCACACAGAGATACCACCTTACACCAATTAGAATGGCAAAAATTGATAAGGCAAGAAACAACAAATGTTGGAGAGATTGTGGAGAAAGTTGGGACTTTTTTTTTTTTTTTTTTTTTTACACTTTTGGTGGGAATGCAAGCTGGTACAGTCACTTTGGAAAACAGATGTTCCTCAGAAAATCAAAAATAGAGCTACCCTGTGACCCAGCAATTGAACTACTGGGTATTTATCCCAAAGGTAGAGATGTAGTGAAAAGAAAGGCCCCCAGTGTTCATAGCAGCAATCACCACAGTCGCCAAACTGTGGAAAGAGCTGAGATGCCCTTCAACATACAACTGGATAAAGATGTGGTCCATATGTACAATGGAATATTTCTCAGCCATCAGGAAGGATGAATACCAAACTTTTGTTATCAACATGGATGGGACTGGAGGGCATTAACCTAAATGAAGTAAGTCAAGCAGAGACAGTCAATTATCATATGGTTTTACTGGTATGGAACATAAGGAATAGCAGGGAGGACATTAGGAGAAGGAAGGGAAAAATGAAGTAGGGGGAATCAGACAGGGAGAGGAGCCATGAGAGATTGTGGACTCTGAGAAACAAACTCAGGGGTTTAGAAGGGAGGAGGTAAAGGGATGGGTGAGCCTGGTGGTGGGTATTAAGGAGGGCATGTATTGCATGGAGCACTGGGTGTTATACACAAACAATGAATCATGGAACACTACATCAAAAACTAACCACATACTGCATGGTGACTAACATAACACAATAAAAAAATAAAAATTAAAAATTAAAAAATTAAAGAAAGTCCACAAAATTATGAAATATTTAGAGCAGTTTTCCATTGGGTAGAAAAGGAAATGAAGAAAGAAAGAAAGAAGAACAAAATTTTTCAACTGGCAATTTTTATCACAAATTTACAAGCAGCCTTTATTTTCACCACACTAAGATTCACGACTAAGTGACAGGGTCAAGGCATGACCAGGCATCTGTACTCTAAAAGAAAAAAAAGAAATTAGAGCTTCAAGTGATTCTCATCCCCACCCCCCAAGGACTTAAGTCAAGTTTTTACAATTTTGGCACAGAGATAGAAATTTCATAATTAAAAAAAAAAAAGAAATTTCACAATTTTGGCACAGAGGTAAGAAAAAGAAGAGCATGCAAAGGAATGCAGAAAGAAACTATTTCCACAAAGCCATTTGCTTGTAAAACTAGAGGAGCTGAATTTCTTCAGTTCTTGCAACCAGTGGGACTTAAAGCCTGGAGATTTAAAGGTCAGCAGGTTGGGCTTTAATAGAGACCTGAAGGTACTGCACTGTTCTGGAAAGAAGACAGGCAAATAATTCAGGTGCAGACAGTGTGGAAACAGGGACCTAAAAAATATCTGTGGCACATACACTGGAGATTTTTCACTCTTTTTGGAACCTATCCCCAAAAGGCAGTGTTCATGGAGACAGCTCTCTAGGAACAAAGAAGATGGTGGGTGTCATATCTCTCCTCTGCCCGTCAGGATAAACACAGAGCTACTTGTGAAAAGCAGCTTAGGTTTGACACTGGCTATCTACCTTGCTTATATAAAGTCCCACACTCCTGAGCTCTTGCACACTGCCACTCTTGGTCAAGCCTTCCTTAGTCGCAGGATAGCTTTGCCAAGCAAACAACCTGGAGTGGACAGTGTGGAAACAGCAATCTGAAGAGCACCTGGCACACACAGTGGGGAGATTATTTTCTCATCTCAGAGCATGTCCCTGGGAAGCAGCATTCACAGAGATACCTCTCCAGGGTCAGATTAAGTGGCTGGCACCGTTTCTCATGCTCATCCCTCAGCATAAACAGAAAGTCACCCATGGGGAAACAACATAGCACCTACACTGTCTGCCTAACTTTCTTATACCAATGCCAGCCCACTGCATTTTGGTAGGACTGCCTCTCTCAATCAAGCTAGCCTCAATTGAGTCAGCATGGGGGCCCCTGCACCAGACCAGCACAAACCCTTGCCCACACCATATCCTGACCTGAGATTCTGCAGGGCTTCAGTTCTGGTGGAGGTGATGTCTGGTCTCATTTCAAAAGCAGACCAGAGCACACCTACTTAAAACTGGCCACCCTGTGGCCAAGGACCGAACACTGTCCATTGCAGGAAAGGAGAGACTTTGCAGACAACTGGCCTGAAGGATAGAGCAACCAAGACACAACAACAGACTGCATGCTTCACACAGCAGAGACTTTTTCTAAAGCACTAGCCCTGGGTACTATGTGACCTCTTCTTCAAAGGACATTACTTTCAGGAGCAGCAACCGTAACAGGTTTTTCTAACACAGAGAAGAATGGAGGGCCCTAGACAAAATGTCAAAATGCAGAAATTTATTAAAAAAATAAGGCATAACCAGAGATCTAAGTGAAACATATAAGTAACATGCCTGATGAAGAATTTAAAGTAACATAATTAAGGCACTATATGACAAACCCACAGACACATTATATCAATAATCACAATAATCACTAGGTTTAATAAAAGAATGAAAAACATCAGTGAGACCAGAGAAAAAAAAAGAATCAATCAGAGATAAAGAGTGCAATAAATGAGACTGCAAATACACTGAATGCAAAGAACAGAGGCTGGAAGAACAGAGTAATGAATTAGTGACCTAGAAGACAAAATAATGGACAATAATGAACAATAATGAAGTTGAACAAAAGAGAGAAAGAAATATGGAAAAAGATAATAAACTTAGGGGACTCAGTGACTACATCAAATGTACTTAACATTCTTTTGTAGGAGTCCCAGAAAGAAAGAGACAATGGGGCATAGAAAACTCATTTCAACTAATACCTGAAAATTTCCCTAAAGCAGGGAAGTAAACAGACATGAGATCCAGGAGACACAGAGAACTCCAATCAAAATCAACAAAAGCAGGCCACACCAAGACACAGGGTAATTAAATTTGCAAAACATAGCACAAAGAAAGAAACTTGAAAGCAGCAAGATAAAAGAGTTCTTAACTTACAAGAGAAGACCTATAAGTCTAACTGCAAATTGGCCCACAGAAATTTGGCAAGCCAAAAGAAAATAGTGGGAGATATTCCAAATTTTGAGTGTGAAAAATGTGCACCCCCAAATACTCCATCCAGCAAAGCTATAATTGAGAATAGAATGAGAGATAAATAGTTTCTTGGAGGAACAACTATTAAAATAGTTTATAATCACTAAGCCAGCCCTTTAATGCAAGAAACTTAAAGGAGACTGTTTGAGTGGGAAAGACCAGAAGTAACAAAGACAAGAAAGGGTGAGAGAAAATCACCAGAAGAAAGCCACGATGGGAACAAATACATACCTATCAAAAATTAGTTTGAATACAAATGACTAAATGCTCTAATCAAAAAACATAGGGTGGGGGGCACCTGGGTGGCTCAGTGGGTTAAAGCCTCTGCCTTCAGCTCAAGTCATGATCTCAGGGTCCTGGGATCGAGCCCCACATCGGGCTCTCTGCTCGGCGCGGAGCCTGCTTCCCTTCCTCTCTCTCTGCCTGCCTCTCTGCCTACTTGTGATCTCTGTCTCTGTCAAATAAATAAATAAAATCTTTAAATAAATAAATAAACAAACAAAGTAGGAAAAAAAAAAAAACACCATAGGGTGGGGTGCCTGGGTAGCTCAGTCAATTAAAATTCTGACCTTTGATTTTAGCTCAGGTGTTGAACTTAGGGTCATTGAATTCAAGTCTCTCATTGGGCTCCACACGGAGCATGGAGCCTACTTTAAAAAAAAAAAAAAAAAGATACAGGGTGTAAGAATTTATTACAAAAAGAACACTCAACTATATACTGCCTAAAAGAGACTTATTTTAAATATCTAAGGCCATCACAGATTGAAAGTAAATGGATGAAAAAACATGTATCAAATGAAAGCCAGAGTAGAAATATTTCTATCATACATACGAGAATTTAGAATGAAGACTAACAAGACACACAAAAAAGGTATTATATAATATAAAGGAGACAATCCAACAACAAGATAGAACAACTGTAAATGTTTATGCATCCAATGTGGGAGCAGCCAAATATATTAAAAAGTTAATAACAAACATAAATGAACACACTGGTAATAATACAACAACAATAGAGGACTTGAACACCTCACTTACATTAATGGACAGATTATCTAAGCAGAAAATCAATAAGGAAACAATGGCTTTGAATGATACATTGGGCCACATGGACTTATCACATAAAATCAGAGCACTTCTTTCTAAAACAGCAGAACACACATTGTTTTGCACATAGAACATTCTCCAGAATAGATCACAAAAAATTGAAGCCATGCCATGTGTTTCTCTACTGCAAAACTATGAAACTTGAAGTCAACCACTAGAAAAATCTGGGAAGATGACAAATGTATAGAGGTTAAACAACACTTCTACAAAACAATGAATGGGACAACCAAGAAATCAAAGAGAAATGGAAAAGTATAAGGAAACAAATGAAAATGGAAACATGACAGTCCAAAACATTTGGGATGCAGCAAGCATAGTCCTAAAAAGGGAGTACATAGCAATGTGGCCTCCCTCAAGAAGCAAGAAAAGTCTCAAATACACAACCTCACATTACACCTCAAGAAGCTAGACAAAGAGCTACAAATAAAGCCTAAAGACAGCAAAGGAAAGGAAGTAATAAAGATGAGATCAGAAATAAATGACACAGAAACTAATAATAGAATAGGTCAGTGGAACCAGACTTAACAAAAAGAAAAATGACTGAAAAATTTTTTTAAAAATCAGAAATGAGAGAGGAGAAATAGCCACCAACACCACAGCAAAACAAACTATTATAAAAGAATATTATGAAAAATTATATGCCAAACATATTTTACAACCTAGAAGAATGGATAAATTCCTAGAACATAGAAACTACCCAAACTGAAACAGGAAGAAATAGAATCTTAAGCTCATCAATAAACAGCAAAGAAATTGAACCAGTAATCAGAAAGCAACAAACAAACAAAAGTATAGGACCAGCAGCTTCACAGACTAATTCTACCAAATACTTAAGGAGGAAGCATTAATACATATTCTTCTCAAACTATTCCAAAATATGGAAAATGAAGGAAAACTTCCAGATTCATTCATTCAGGCCAGCATTACACGTACCAAAAGCAGGTAAAGACTACTAAATGAGAGAACTATAGGCCAATATCCCTGATGAACATAAATGCGAAAATCCCCCTCAAAATATTACCAAACCCAATTGAAGAGTACATTTTAAAAAACATTCCTTATAATCAAGTGGGATTTATTCCAGGGATGCAAATGTGGTTTCGTATTTGCAGGTCAATCAATGTAATACACCACATCAAGAGAGTGAACAAAAAAAAACCATATTATTTTGTCAATAGATACAGAAAAAGGATTTGACAAAGTACAACATTTATGCATGACAAAAACCCTCAGCAAAGTAAGTTTAGAGAGAACATATCTTAACATACTTAAGGCACTATATGACAAAGCCACAGCCACCATCATATTCAATGGTGAAAAACAATAACCTATATATAGGAAGCCATAAAGATTTCACCAACCCCCCCCCCAAAAAAAAAACTAGAGAACTGATAAATGAATTCAGTAAAGTTGCAGAATATAAAACTAATACACAGAAATCTGTTGCATTTCTATATACTAATAATGAAGTAGGAGAAAGAGAAACTAACAAAACAATTCATTTACAATTGTACCAAGGAAAACAAAATGAAACAGGTAAAAGACCCTTCCTCTGAAAACAACACTAATAATACTAAATTTGAACAAATTTACCAGAACAATAATACTAAAACTAATACATTTAATACACTAGTACTAAATTTTATAAGGAACCACAAAAGACTTCAAATCTCCAAAGGGATCTTGAGAGAGAACAAAACAGGAGGTATCAAAGTTCCAGATCATGATAGACTTCAAAGCAATAGTAATAAAATGGTATGGTACTGAAACAAAAATGGACACATAGATTAATAGAGAATAGGGAACACGGTGATAAACTCACAATTATGTGGTCAATTAATCTTCAACAAAGGTAATGGCAAAAATAAAATCTCTGTAATAAATGGTGTTGGGAAAACTGGACAGCAACATGTAAAAGAATGAAACTGAACCACACAAAAATAAATTCAAAAGACCTAACCATGAGACATGAAACCATAAAAATTCTAGAAAATATAGTCGGTAATCTCTTGGACGCAACACTTACCAACACATGCCTCCTGCAGCAAAGGAAACAAAAGGAAAATTCAACTTTTGGGACTACATCAAAATAAAAAGCTTTTGCACAGAGAATGACATCATCAACAGTACAAAAGATAACCTACTAAATAAGAGAAAACATTCGTAAATTATATAACCAGAGAATATCTAGAATTTATTGAAAATATCCAGAACTAAATAACAAAAATCAGAACAGTCCAATTTAAAAATGGGCAGAAGACTTGAATAAACATTTTTCCACAGAAGACAGAGTTGGATAACTCTTTTCATGCATCTTCATGAAAAGATGCCAAACTTCACTAATCCAGGAAAATGCAAATCAAATCCAGAATTGGATATCACCTTACATCTGTCAGAATGGCTAAAATCAACAACACAAGGAAGAACAGGTGTTGGTGAGGAAGTGAAGAGAAAGGAATCTTCCTGGGTTGTTGGTGAGAATGTAAATTGGTGCAGCCAGTTTCCTCAAAAAAATTAAAAACGGAACTACCCTATCATCCAGCAATTGCACCACCGGGTATTCATCCAGGAAAAACAAAAATGTGAATAAGAGATATTCGCTCCTATTTTGGTGGGGGGCGGGGGGTTGCAACATTATTTACAATAGCCACAGTATGGACAGGAAAAGACAAACACGATATGATTTCACTTTTATGTGGAATCTAAAAATAAATGAACAAACTAACAAATTCAGAATCTGAAATATAGAGAGCATATTGGTAATTTCCAGGAGGACAGTGGGGGTTTAGGGTTAGGAAAAGGGGATCAAGAGGGACAAATGTCCATTTATAGAATAAATGAGTCATGGAGATAAAAAGTACAGCATAGAGAATATTTTATTTTATTTTATATTTTTCAGTGTTCCAAGATTTCATTGTTCATGCACCACACCCAGTGCTCCATGCAATACGTGCCTCCTTACTATCCACCACCAGGCTCACCCCACCCCCACCTCCCTCCCCTCCAAAACCTTCATTTTATTTCTCAGAGTACACAGTCTATCATGGTTCGTCTCCCCCTCCAATTTCCGCCAATTCACTTTTCCTTTCTAATTCACTTTTCCTTCTCCTAATATCCTCGTTATTCCTTAACTTTTCCATAACTGAAATTAAATAATGAATTGTTACTGTTTATTGGGTTAGAAAAATCCAACATTGTTATGTAATCTTTTTCCCAGTAAGCAAACTGTAATAGATAGCATTACTTATTTATTATTACCATTTATTAATAACATTTTTCTTTTACTGATTTAATTTTCTAAATTTTATTTTTTATTGAAGTGTACTTAACATACATATAATTAACATACATACTAATAGTGTAGCCCTTTGATTCAACAATTTTACATGTTAGTCAATGCTCACAAGTATCTGAAACCGTATGACAATTGACTTTCTCTGCTTGACTTGTTTCACTTCGCATGATGTCCTCTTGATTTCAGGTCAGGTCATGATGCCGGGGTTCTGGGAACAAGCCCTGCTTTAGGCTCCCTGCTCAGCAGGGAATTTTCTTCTTACCTTCTGCCACCATCACCGACCCCCTCACATGCAGTCTCTCTCTCAAATAAATAAATAAATCTTTTTTAAAAAATGGGAATGGTAAGTAAACACTGCTTTTGTGGCTTGTTTTTCTGCAAAGGCAATTTATACCTTTTTGTCAAATTTTTAAATGAATTCTGTTGATAGGAATGGCACATATCAGCAATGTTTAATAATTTTATTATTTTATTTTATGACACTGTTTTTACAAAGAAATAGACCCTAAATTTTTCTATGGTACCTACTTTAAGATTAAGAAAAATCATTTATGAAAACCAGGTTGAGTTTAAGTTCCTTGAACTTGAGAAAACATAAACCTTGGAAATATACAAAGCCTGTACCTGTTATTGCATGCAGCTGTATATATAATGTCAATAGTGAATCATTATGGAAGCTACAATTAAGATGTTATCAAATATGTTTGATATTTTTTTGTTTTCCGTGTTTTAATCTAGATACTAATTGCCAGGGAAAGAGACTGTACTCAGTCTTGATTCAATGTCATGCTCAGACTATATCCTACAGCCATTCATAGTATATTTCAGAATTTCACTTGTAGTAGCCTTTCTATATCTAAGTTTGTGCTCATTGGACTACCTGGAGGGGGGAAAAAAAAATAGAGGAGGATGAAGCCTGGTTTTTCAAATAACATCACTTCCCAATATAGCTTTCTCCGAAAGCTGTCCCTGCCCCTGGCTGATCTGAGATGTTGCTAAGATAGATGATCCCATAAATTGCCAAGGCAGTCTTAAGGATTTGCTGTAATTAGTGTCCATATTTGCAAAGTTTTCGTTTTGTGCTGTGGCAGTTTACCACAAAAGGAATTTTTTCCTTACAACTGCAAAGCTGTAATTGGATCAGGAGTTTCTATGTTTGACTCAATATAAGTTACTTGACACACTATTGGATAATCAAATGGACAGCAAACTCTAGTGACAAATGAGAAGTTTTGTGATTATGATCAAATTGAATTTATATTTCCCCAGATTATATAAATAGATGCATATTCTTTTAGTTAGGATCCTACGCACAGAAAAAAAAATTAGTACGTGTTTTAAAGAGTACTTACTTATCTTAAAGTTGAAAGTTTACACAATTCTTCCTTTCTAAAATGAGCATTGCTGGAGGGGTGGGTGGGGGTATGGGTAACAGGCATTAAGGAGAGTACTTGATAGAATGAGCTCCGGGTGTTACGTGCAACTGATAAATCACTAAATTCTACCCCTGAAATTTCTAATCCACTATATGTTAACTAAATTGAATTTAAATAAAAAATTTAAAAATAAAATGAAATGAAATGAGGATAGAGATGGGTCTACTTCTGTAAGGTTGTGATTACTAAATGGGTAAATGCATGTTATTTAATTAGAACAATTTCTGGAACATAGTAAGAACTTGATAAATATGCAATATTGTTATTATCGCTAATTTTACATTATAAATCTTTGGCTTTTAAAGCTGATTGTTCATTGAGCAGATATTTAGCAGACTGACCAATTTCCAGATACTTTTCTAAATCTGTTTCAAAAAGCATGCCTACTGCAGAGGCCAATGTAGAAAAAAAGTTGTTTAATATGGAGCATGCTCAACATATCCTAAAAAAAATCTCACAGGGGCGCCTGGGTGGCTCAGTGGGTTAAGGCCTCTGCCTTCGGCTCAGGTCATGATCCCAGGGTCCTGGGATCGAGCCCCGCTCGGGCTCTCTGCTCAGCAGGGAGCCTGCTTCCCTTCCTCTCTCTGCCTGCCTCTCTGCCTGCCTGTGATCTCTGTCAAATAAATAAATAAAATCTTAAAAAAAAAAAAAATCTCACAGCTTGGTCCATTCAGGCTTACATGGTATTGTATCATTGAGAGTTTCAAAGAACTGTATCACAGGGTGATCATGTTCCTCAGGAATCATACAGGATAGCAATTAGTAACTAAGATGTTCATCTTGCTCTGTGGTGAGAGATGGCGCACTGATAAATTGCGTATGTTAGACTTTGAAAAGTTTTATATTGAAAGCTTTCCTGTGTTGCCCTAATTCTGCATTATGTCTGGTTTTAGCTGTGTAGTGTTCCATGGGGAACTAAAATAATGTTTCTTTCCAAATGTAAGAACTGTAGGCAATGTTTATTGACTACTATGTATTAAGATTCTAGTTCAACATAAAAGGACTCATATATATATAATACATTTTATAAATAAGAAAACTGAGGGACAAAGCGTGTCTGTGTGTGTGTGTGTGTGTGTGTGTGTGTGTGTGTGTGTGTGTGTGATCAACAGGATTTTCTTTAGGCAAGTCATTTAACAAAATAATTATTCTAAATTCTGGCCAGAAAAGCTTTGCATCTCTGGAAGAGAAAGTTTGTTGGCATAGCAAAAATGATGAAGGAAGTCTGCCATATTTGCCAGGGTATTTGGACTATATTTCTGTTACAGTGTTAATGCTACTAGGCCTTCTCCTATCAGTATTTGTGAGCTCATTTCATCCCTTTGGTAAGTTCTAAATTTCTTTAGGATGGGAACTTACTGCTTTTACCAGGGCATGGAATAGTACTTACCCTAATGGGTGATAAATAAATATTTACTAAATTGATTAAAATATCTCCAAGCTAATTTTTAATCATTATTTTTAATGAATTAAAATTTTTAAAAATCACCCTACTTATTTCAATAGCAATACTCTTCCAGTAAATTTATGTTTACTCATTACAGAAAATGATTAGGAGTTGTAATCATAAAGGTACTAGAATAAGATTACTAGAATAAAGTTACTGTGAGTACTGTATGCCCTGCAAAGAATATTTATAAATGTGTGTATAGGAAGAAAAGAAATTAAGTACACTCTTAATATTTTGAAGATAATAAGGTAGAATTTGTCATATTAAAGACTGTTAAGCGAAGGAAATGATTTGGGTTTAAAATGTACATGTTTTGGGGACGCCTGGGTGGCTCAGTTGGTTAAGCAGCTGCCTTCGGCTCAGGTCATGATCCCAGTGTCCTGGGATCGAGTCCCACATCGGGCTCCTTGCTCAGCAGGGAGCCTGCTTCTCCCTCTGCCTCTGCCTGCCATTCTGTCTGCCTGTGCTTGCTCTCTCTCCCTCTCTCTCTCTCTGACAAATAAATAAATAAAATCTTTAAAAAAAAAATGTACATGTTTTGGGGGCACCTGGGTGGCTCAGTGGGTTAAAGCATTTGCCTTTGGCTCAGGTTATGATCCCAGGGTCCTGAGATCGAGACCCACATTGGGCTCTCTACTCAGTGGGGAACCTGCTTCCTCCTCTCTCTCTGCCTACTTGTGATCTCTGTCTCTCAAATAAATAAATAAAATCTTTTAGAAAATAAAATGTACATTTTTTTCAAATGAAACTCTATTTAATAAAAATTTTCCTTAGAAGGGGCGCCTGGGTGGCTCAGTGGGTTTAAGCCTATGCCTTTGATTCAGGTCGTGTTCTCAGCGTCCTGGAATGGAGCCCCTCATTGGGCCCTAGCTCAGTGGGGAGTCTGCTTCCTTCTCTCTCTCTGCCTGCTTCTCTGCCTACTTGTGATCTATCTGTCAAATAAATAAATAAAAATTTTTTAAAAAGTTTTCTTTAGAGAACAATTTAATAATTTTTAAATTAGTATATTGTTAAGCATATCATATGATTTCATTTAAAAATGGTTTTGGCAGACTCAATAGACACAAAAGTCCAGATTCCGATTTGAAGTATAAAATCAGTATTCAAGTTTCCAATTCATTTTTTAATATAAGCATTTTTCAAAAGTTCAGTTTCAGTGACTATATATAGTCAGTGTTTTACTTTACCAAACTCATGTATAAACTAACACAAAAAAAGATTTGAGATACTATATTTTAAATCTGTCTAAAGCAATACTGTTATTTTCTTGCCAAAACACCTTGTTTGTAGTTTGTAAATTCTAAATTCTCTCAAGTGATATGAAATTTTATATTTAATTCACAAACAACATGGGCTTTTGAAAAACATTTTATTGGATTCTGGTGGTATTTTTTTTTTTTTTTAACAGAATTTACTGGTAAGCCTACTGCAGGAACAAATCATTGTGTACTTGCATTATTCCTAAAAGGAACTGAAATAGCTACTCCTCTCATTTTCTGATCTTTTAATCCTGAAAAAAAGAGCAAAAGAAACATTTAAAGTATTTTACAAATATTTTTAGAGAGTACATATAGCCTCAGTTTTACTTGAAAAATGTACTACAAATTGAGTTGAACTTTATAATCTCCAAACTTTGTTGTTTCATTGTTGTTAGATATGAGTTGTCCACGAAGGTAGCCCCTCCCTCCCTCCCTTATATAATGTTAAAATTACAACGGGTATCTTTCTTTGAGTACTTCCTGCCCGCTAGACTCTCAGTTATTTTATTTTATTTCTATAAATTAAATATAAATAAATATAAAATAAAACTCTAAGAAGTTATCCCTTTATAATCTAAATTTGGAGAAACACATGGAGAAATTATGTTTTAAATAGCTGAAACTATGTATCCAAAGTCACCTTTGTGTAAATAGTTTTGATATGTTATGAACACACAGCCTTATTTATTATTAAACAAAGAAATGTACTTTCTATATAGCTTATAGATATATATATGTATATATATATTCTATATACATTATCTAGAATCTGTATCTCTTCATTAGAGAACATAAAGTGTAGACTAAAATAATTGACTACAGGAGCACCTGGGTGGTTCAGTCAGTTAAGCAGCTATCTTTGGCTCAGGTCATGACATTCTCTCTCTCCCTCTGCCCCTGTCCCCCTGCCCCTGTTTGTGCTGTCTCTCACTCTCTCAAATAGATAAATAAAACCTTTTAAAAATTGCTCTTTCCAAACTTCTTTAAAACAAATAAATAAATAAATAATTGACTCTAGCTACTGCATTATGTGTTACACAATCAATTCTCAAAAATTCAGTTCCACATCATAAATATACTCATAAAATTCTATACTGCAGATAACATAATTTTTAATTATGTAAAAATGGAATGTAAAAATTGTAAATGTAAAAAATTGTAAAATGTAAAAAAGTATAAAAATTGTTTTATTATTTGTACTATAAATACAAACGCTTGAACAAAGCTTTTAAAGTTATCCGATCCATCGCCTTTGCCCATTTTAGAGATGAAAAATAAAGACCATAAATCTGAAAGAATTTTTGTAACAACATTTTCTTCTTTGGGGCTAAGCTAATATTAGAACCTACATGTTCTGGCTACTCACCCAGGCTACTTAAGCCTTCATTGCTTCTAAGTAGCAAAGCACTAACTGCATTTGTAAATTGTAGAATTACATAAACTTCCATACACAGCCCTGAGATTTAATGAGAATGGATGACACTCACCCTGTTGTATTTCTAAATCACTTGTAAAATTTCCACTAATGAAAGATTATTTTAAGCTAAAACTTGGAAAAGTTATTATAGTAAATTAATCTATTCATCTATTAATTCTAGCATTCATTGCTAGGATTGATGTTAGGATCAAATGCTAAAATCTGTCCAACTTAGCTGACTTCAGTTACACCGAAAACTGCCTTACATAGGTCTCTCTTAGGTATTTAAAGAAACTTCCCACATACTATGTTTTATTTTCTGTTTTGCATTCTCTTCACTCCCAAAATTACTTTTAGTATCCTTTAGTGTAATTCTAGCTGCTGTTCCTAATGAAATGATTGAAAGCTAAGGAAGACTGTTGTTCCTCATACTGTTGGCCATAAAATGAAAGCATTTTGGTAGTCTATATTGTTGCCGAAATTCAAAATTATATAGATATTGAACCTACCATAAATATGCCATGTAGATAAATACTATTTCCAAGGTGTCACAGTGGCTTCAAGGGTTACTCACCACTTCCTCCCGCTTGGTCTTGTCTGTTGCTGGCCAGGCTTCCAGAGGCAAGTCAGGAAGCATGGGGGGCAGGGGCTGTATGGGGAACATCGGAGGCAGAGGTGGCTGTGGTGGCAGGGGCTGGATGTGGTGCACGGGTGGCTGGGGCTGGATGGGCTGGTGAGCCTGTGGCTGGACAGGCTGGGGCTGGAAGGGCTGCTGGCCTGGCAGAGGGAGGTTTGGCTGGTGGTGTTGGGTTGGAGTCATGGAGTGTTGGCCAGGAACAGGCATCATTGGTTGCTGGGGGACCATGGGCTGCTGAGCTGGCATCACAGGGATGTGGTGATGAGGCTGTAGGGCATGATTCGGGAGATTCTGCTGAGACAGCATGGGAATGATTTGGTGGTGCAGCCATCCACCCATGGGTTCGTAACCATAGGAAGGGTACTGGTGAGAAACAAAGAGTCAGGTTTACCATTGGCTCCATTGACTTCCAGCTGGAAAAGTAGTCATGTTTTCTTTGTCATTAGGGTAATATGAATATTTATTCGTTTTTCCTTGTATAACAATTTCTAACTGTTCACATGATATGACCTTCATATGATATGAAACTAGATTTCACATTAGTATCTGTATGTGGCAAAGGTATATTATTTCACTTAAAAGAAAAATGAAATACATGCTTAAAATTCTAAGGAAATAAAGAACAAAAAGTCTGCATACCGGATGCCTTATGTTCTGGTACCATTTCAGAGGTGTAAGGACCTTAAGAGAAAGAGACATTAGAACACGTTTGTCTGAATTTAGTTGCATGAAATGCAGACTCACTAATGCAGTCTTCCCAGAATTGGGAGCCTGAAAATGTGAGTTCTACAGAAGAAAGAACAAGATAAACATTTGTCAGATACTTCCTATGGTGAGGCAGTGTATTACATCCATCACATACATTTCTCATGTTTTCCTACATACTCTAAGGCAAATCTCATTACTGTCACTTTTACAGACAAGGTCATGTGGAGTTAAAGAGGCTTATAATCTTACTGAGGTGATTCTGTTTAATTCCCCAGCTCCTGTTCTTCTTTGCAAGAGCAAAACAAAACAAAAAAATTAATGTCACATAACATTAGTTATATCTCTTTTGTCTTGATGTCACAATGAAAAAATGAAAGTGAAACATTGTGTCTCAATGTAAAACACAGATTTTCTGGTCAAATATGTCAACCTTTGGAGATATAACAAAATCTTGCCTCAAATTGTTAACACTTTTCATCAGTTTGTATAAGTAAACAGATTCATGAATTATCTTCTGAACCTATGAAAGATCTTAGTTTCATTTCTTCAAAAATAAAATTGTACTTGAGTAACCTCAGGTCCAGGGATACACTCATGTAGTAGTATAGCATTTATATCAGTACAAGAAACAATTACTACACTTGCTCAAGTTACATTTGACAAAGCACTTTTTATATAGCTTAACTATTTCACTCCTCAAACTATTTGAAGTGTGGGCATTATAATTATTTCCCTGCTTCTGGTAATGAAACCAAACAAAGCTCCTGAGACAAAAACAATTTGCCCAAGTTCCTATGGCTAAAATGTAGTTGAGAAAAGCTTTCAACCTGATTCCAGAAAGCATGCTTTCCATTGCTGTGAGAATGTCTCATAGACTTCTTGGTCATTGAACATTCAGTAAAGAGAAACAAGGGAGACACACAGAGTGTGAACATCTTAGAATCATGAGTTTTTAACTGTAAAGGACCTTAAATAACATCATACCTGACTTCCCCACCTTTTATAGGACTGGAATAGAACAAAGCTGTCCAGCCAGAGCACTTTCTGCACTACCATGCAGCCTCACCCTGAGTGGTAGTTCATGACGGATAGCTTTATAGCCATAGAGGAGAAACTGAGTCAAAGAGGCCAAGTAGAAGTATGCTGGGGCAGTGCAGGCTTGAGGCAACCCAACAAATGAGAAATGTGGTAACATGAACTGGAAAAGTGGGACTGAGAAATATCTTGAAGAATCAACACAGTATTCTTTGCGGACCCCAGAACATTGTTAACTCAAACTATGGTCAAAATTAATAAAGAGAAAAATTACCTCATAGCTGAAGTTGATATAACCAGGGTGTCCAGGATGAGGTGGTAGCTTTTATGGAGGGGAAGGAGGAGAAGAAGCAAGAGGGAGAGGGAGAGAAATAGCAAGGGAGAGGAAGACAGAGGAGGAAGGAGGGATATCAGAGAAAGAGAGGGAGAGATGAGAAGAAATTAAGTCAATATGCAATTGTCCACATTAAGAGAAACTACTTTATAAAAATCTGTACAGTGCAAAATACATTTGAAGTCTACTTTTGTTTGAACACGTATGCTGTGTAGGAGCCTTTTAAAGAGGTCCAGGACAACTAAACGACTTTCCCAAGACCTGGAAACAAAAACCAGTGCATATTTAGCCTCCAGTGATCAGACAACGCCCACATCCTTATGGTCAACTAATCCTACTCTGTCCCATCCACCGTTTTATATCTTAATGAAACTCACTCCATTTTGGAAAAAGAGATTTATTGCTCTTACACAATTATGAAATAGCAAGAAGAGGAGAACTGTCTCACAAATCTTTTCTTACAGATAAGAGGTAGATAGTGATTAGTTATCAAAGAGGTTCCTTACAAATATCATGCAAACCACATTAACAACAACAGAAGAAATAACTACCTGTGAGTTATTGATGAATATGAAAATATGGGTGTGTTAAAGTGGAAACATTATCAATCCCTTGGAAAGTGAAAGAGTTGATTCATGAAATTTAAATTGATTCTTTTAATTATTCTATCAAAGTTTTTATGGCAGAAAAAAGTTAAAGTTCAAAATAAAAAAGAGCCTAAATAGTTATCTGCACCAGGACTGTCTGTCC
>NW_019154192.1:153230-162713 GCF_002288905.1 Enhydra lutris kenyoni
GTATCTTTTTAAGATATCTTATAAAGATACACCCATTAAGAACTGAAATAACCTTCTTTGCCCATATCAAGGGTTTAACACTACCTTCCATATTATTATTTTATTATTAATTTTTATTTTTATTTTTATTTTTTTATTTATTTATTTTGGTCAGTGTTTCTGTGTATTTGTTTTTGGTTTTGTACTATACAAGTCTTATTCTGGGGTTCATTTTGGCTGGGTTTTTCTCTTTTGTTTTTTCTTTTTCTCTTTCTTTTGTTGCTTTTTGTTTGTTCGTATTTGTTTTTGTACCTTATAAATCTTAATTCTGACTTACTTTGGCTGGGTTTTTTTTCTCTTTCCCCCCTCTTTTCTTCTCTCTGTTTTTTTCTTTTTTCTTTTTGTTTGGTGGTGAAATTGCTCTGAAACTTGGCAGGGTGGACCTTGCCTGGATTGTGGCTGATATATTCAGCTATACATCCCCTCAACCACCTCTCACCAAAATGACTAAGAGGAGGAAGAGCCAACAGAGGAAAAATCCAGGGACTGGGTCCTCTGTCACAAAACATTAGATATGGACATATACAATATATTGGAAATAGAATTCAAGGTAACAATTACCCAGGCAATGGCTAGGTTGGAGATGACCATTAGTGACAACATAGAATCTCTAAGGGTGGACGGGAGAGCTCATCTCACAGAACTTAAAAATGCTATCAATGAGATTCAATCTAATCCAAATACCTTAACACCTAAGGTAAATGAGGCAGAAGACAGAATTAGTGATCTAGAATACAAACTGATAGAAAAGAAGAATCAGGAGGAGGCCTGGAAAAAACAGCTTAGAAGATATAAAAACAGATTTGAGGAAATAAGTGACACCATGAAACATTCCAATGTCAGAATTATTGGGATCTCTAAGGGGGTGGAGAGACAAAGGACTAGAAGATACAGCTGAACAAATCTTAGATGAGAATTTCCCTAATCCGGGGAATGAAGCAACTGTTCATGTCATAGAGGCAGAGAGAACACCCCCCCCCAAGATCAATGAGCGTAGAAATCCAGGCATGTGATTATGAAATTCTCCAGTCATAAGTTCAGAGATGTCTTAAGGGCAGCTAAGGGGAAGAGATTACTAATGTACAGAGGAAGGATCATCAGAATAACATCATATCTGTCCACAGAAATCTGGCAAACCAGAAAGGGCTGGCAAGACATATTCAGGGCACTAAATGAGAAGAACATGCAGCCAAGAATACTTTATCCAGCAAAGCTGACTTTCAGAATGGATGGAGAGATAAAGAGCTGACAAGACTGACAAGGTTTAAAAGATTATGTCACCACCAAGCTGGCACTACAAGAAATACTAAGGGGTGGGGGTTTTATTAAAGAAGAAAGAACTCAAGAGTGACATAGAACAGAAATTTACAGAGACAATCTATAGAAACAAGGACTTCACAGGCAACATGATGACTATAAAAACACACCTTTCAATAATCACTCTCAATGTGAAGGGCCTAAATACTCACATAAAATGGCACTGGGCTACAGACTGGATAAAACGACAGGACCCATTCATATGCTGTCTAGAAGAGATGCATTTTGAACACAAAGATACATCCAGGCTGAAAGTGAAGGGATGGAGAACCATCTTTCATGCCAATCGGCCTCAAAAGAAAGCTGGGGTAGTGATTCTTATATAAGATAAATTAGATTTTAAGCTAAATACTGTAGTCAGAGATACAGAAGGACACTACATCATTCTGAAAGGGTCTATCCACCAAGAAGATCTAACAATTGTAAATGTTTATGCCCCCAACATGGGAGCAGGCAACTACATAAGCCAACTGTTAATCAAAATAAAGAGTCTTATTGATAAGAATAAATTAATTGTAGGAGATCTTAACATACCATTCTCAGCAATAGATAGATCGTCTAAGCAGAAAATCAACAAAGAAACAAGAGCTTTGAATGACACACTGGACCAGATTGACCTCATTAATATATGCAGAACATTCTACCCTAAAATAACACAATATTCATTCTTCTTGAGCACACATGGAACTTTACCCAGAATAGACCACATACTGGATCACAAATCAGATCTCAACAGATACCAAGAGATTGAGGTTATTCCCTGCATATTCTCAGATCACAGTGCTCTGAAACTGGAACTCAGAAGAAAAGGTTTGGAAGGAATTCAAACATGTGGAAGCTAAAGACCATCTTGCTCAAGAATGTTTGGATCAACCAAGAGATCAAAGAAGACTTTAAACAATTCATGGAAACCAATGAAAATGAACACACATTGGCCCAAAACCTATGGGATATGGCAAAGGCAGTCCTAAGGGGGAAATACATAGCAACCCAAGCCTCACTCAAAAATACCTGAAAAATCCTGAATACGTCAACTCTTTTTACACCTTAAGAACTAGAAAATCAACACCAAATTAAGCCAACCCCATGCACAAGAAGGGAAATAATTAAGATTAAGCAGAGATCAATGAGTTTGAAACTAGAGATACAGTAGAACACATCAATTAAACTAGAAGCTGGTTCTTTGAAAGAATTAATAAGATTGATAAGCCACTGGCCAAACAAATCCAAAAGTAAAGGAGAGATTGAAATTAATAAAAATTATGAGTGAAAGGGGAGAGAGATCACGACTGACACCAAGGAAATAGAAACAATCATCAGAAATTAATATCATCAGCTATATGCCAAGAAGTTAAGCAACACAAAGATAAACTCTAAATGGATGAAATACCTCAATGTGAAACAGGAATCCACCCAAATCCTAGAAAAGACCATAGGCAGTAACCTCTTAGACATCGGCCACAGCAACTTCTTTCAAGACTCGTCTCCAAAGGCAAAGGAAACAAAAGTGGAAATAAACTTTGGGGACTTGATCAACATAAAAATCTTCTGCACAGCAAAGGAAACATTCAACAAAACAAAAGGTAACCCACGGAATGGGAGAAGATATTTGCAAATGACACTATAGACAAAGGGCTGATATCCAATATGTATAAAGAACTCCTAAAACTCAATATCCCAAAACAGATAATCATGTCAAAAAAATGGGCTGAAGACATGAACAGACACTTCTCCAAAGAAGACATACAAATGGCTCGCAGACACATGGAAAACATGCTCATCATCATTAGCCATCAGGAAATAGCCAAGATGCCCTTCAACAGATGAATGGGTAAGGAAGATGTGGTCCATATATACAATGGCATATTAGCCAGCCATCGGAAAGGATGAATACCCAAATTTTGTATCAACATGGGTGGGACCAAAGGAGATATGCTGAGTGAAATACGTCAAGCAGAGAAAGTCAATTATCATACAGTACCGCTTACTTGTGGAACATAAGGAATAACATGGGGGACATTAGGAGAAGGAAAGGAAAAGTGAATTGGGGGAAATCAGCAGGGAGATGAAACATGAGAGACTGTGGACTCTGAAAAACAAACCGGGGGTTTTGGAAGGGAGGGGATGGGTGAGCCTCGTGGTGGGTATTAAGGAGGGCACATATTGCATGGAGGAGTGTGTGAGATACATACGCAATGAATCTTGGAACACTGAAAAAGCAAAATAAAATTCAATAATTAAAATAAAATTATAAAATACAATAATAATAAAATAAAGTAAGATAAAAAAATAAAATAAAATGAAGGGCATCTCCATTCTTTCCATAGTATGGCTATTGTGGACATTGCTGCTATGAACATTTGGGTGCACGTGGCCCTTCTTTTTACTCCTCTGTATCTTTGGGTTAAATATCCAGTAGTGCAATTACAGGGTTATAGGGAAGCTCTATTTTTAATTCTTTGAGGAATCTTTACACTGCTTTCCAAAGTGGCTGCTCCAACTTGCATTCCCACCAACAGTGTAGGAGGGTTCACATTTCTCCACATCCTCTTCTACATTTGTCATTTCTTCTTTGTTGATCTTTGCCATTTTAACTGGTGTAAGGTGGTCTCTCAATGTGGTTTTGATTTGAATTTCCCTGATGGGTAATGGCTGTGGCTGTCATGGGACCATCGGCTTATATCCATGCCTACAGAGCCCAGTCCCAACAATTGTTTCCTAAATCCTTTGTTCTGTTTGAGTGCTGTTATTAATCCCTTCCCATCTCACAGCCGCCGGTCTTCACTCTAATGCTGGTCATCAAGTGCAGGCACTTTCGCATTGGGTATTGCTTTCCAATGGATCCCTTCTGGTGTTTCCCTCCCTCTTCTCTTTATCTGCTGATATCAGTCTGCACACTCCCAACTCCTGTGGGGTAGCAATATTATCTGACAAATTAATAAATTTTAAACCAAAGACTAGTAAGAGATGTAGAAGGACATTATGTCACACTTAAAGGGTTTAGCCAGCAAGAAGATCTAAAAATGATAAATGTCTATGACCCCATCGTGGGAACAGCCAATTATATAAGCCAATTAATAATCAAAATAAAGGAACATATTGATAGTAATGCATTAATAGTAGGGGACTTCAACTCCCTACTCACATCAATGAACAGATCATCTAAGCAGATCAACAAAAAAGCCAGGGTTTAGAATGACACACTGGACCAGATGGCCTTTGCAGATACATACAGAACATTCCATCCTAAATCAGCAGAATACTCATTCTTTTTGAGTGAACACAGAACTTTCTCCAGATTAGATCACATCCTGGGTCACAAATCAGGTCTCAACCATATGAGCCTCTCAACTGATGCAGAAAAAGCATTTGACAAAATATAACATCCTTTCTTGGTTAAAACTCTGCAAAGTATAGAGATAGAGGGAACATAGCTCAATATCATAAAAGCTATCTACAAAATATCTCACAGTGATATCATTCTCAATGAGAAAAATTGGGAGCTTTTCCCTTAAGGTCAAGAACACAACAGGGATGCTCGCTCTCACCACTGTTGTTCAACATGATGATGAACAGCAATCAGACAACAAAAAGAAATAAAAGGCATTCAAATTGGCAAAGAAGTCATACTCTCTCTCTCTCTGCAGATGACATGATACTTTATGTTGAAAACCTAAAAGACTCCACCCCAAAATTACTAGAACTCATACAACAATTCACCAACATGGCACAATAAAAAAAAAAAAAAAACAATGCACAGTAATCAGTCGCATTTCTGTATACAGAATTTTGTATACATTTCTGTATAACAATGTCACTGAACAAAGAGAAATTGAGGAGAAGATCCCATTTAGAGTTGCACCAAAAAATACAAGATACTTTGGAATAAACCTACCAAAGAGATAAAGAATCTGTACTCTAGATACTACAGAACACTTATGAAAGAAATTGAGGAAGACACAAAAGGATGGGAAAACATTCGATGTTCATTGATTAGAAGAATAAACATTGTTAAATTGTCTATTTTAAGATTGTTTAACATAGTTTAACATTGTTAAAATGTCTGTGCTGCCCAGAGCAATCTACACATTCCCTATCAAAATACCATCAACATTTTTCACAGAGCTGGAACAAACAATCCTACAATTTGCATGGAGCCAGAAAAGACCCAAATAGCCAGGGGGGTCTTGAAAAAGAAAACCAAAACTGGGAACATCACAATGCCTGACTTCAAGCTGTTTTACAAAACTGTGATCATCAAGACTGGCACAAAAACAGACACATAGATCAATAGAAGAGAACAGAGAGCCCAGAAGTGGACCCTTAACTCTATGGCTAACTAATCTTTGACAAAGTAGTAAGAATATGGAAATAATATAATATATATATATTATATATATATTATATATATAATGTAATAATAAATTATTTATTATAATTAATATTATAAGAATAAATAATGGAAAAAAGACCGTCTCTTCAATAAATGGTGCTGGGAAAATTTGACAGCTACATGTAAAAGAATGAAACTGGAGCATTCTCTTACACCATTCACAAAGATAAATTTAAAATGGATGAAAGACTTCAGTGTGAGACAGGAATATATCAAAATCCTAAAGGGGAGCTCAGGGAGTTACCTCTTCGACATTGGCCACAAGAACTTCTTACAAGACAAGGCCCTAAAGCCAAGGGAAACAAATAAACAAACAAACAAACAGAATTCTTGAGACTTCATCAAGATAAAAATCTTTTGCACAGCAGAGGAAACAATCAACAAAACTAAAAGGCAGCCTATTGAATGGGACAAGGTCTTTGCATATGTTAAAGCGCTAGCATTTGATAAAGGGCTAGTATCCAAGATCTATAAAGAACTTCTAAAACTCAACACCCCAAAGAACAAAGAATCCAGTCAAGAAATGGCAGAAGACATGAACAAGTATTTCTCCACAGAAGATATATAAGTGGCCACAGACACAAAAAAAAAAAAAAAAAAAAACGCCCAATATCACTCATTATCAGGGAAATACAAATCAAGCCCACAATGAGATACCACTTACCAACTGCCAGAATGGCTAAAATTAACAACTCAGGAAATAATAGGTATTGGTGAGGATGTGGAGAAAGGGGAGCCTCTTACAGTGTTGTGGGAATGCAGCTGGTACAGCCATTCTGGATAAACAGTATGGAAGTTCTTCAAGAAGTTAAATTGACCCAGCAATTGCACTAATAGGTATTTACCCCAAAGATAGAGATGTACTGAAAAGAAGGGGCGCATGAACTCCAATATTCATAGCAGCAATGTCCACAATAGCCAAAACTATTGGAAGGAGCCAGGATGTCCTTTGACAGATGGATGGATAAAGATGTGGTAGGTATAAACAATGGAACATTACTCAGCTATGAGAAATGATTAATACTTACCGATCACCTCCATGTGGATGGACGTGGAGGGTAATCTGCTATGTGAAATAAGCTAGTCAGAAAAAACAATTATCATATAGTTTCACTCATATGTGGACCATAAGAAACAGTTCAGAGGACTATAGGGAAGGGAGGGGTAAGTGGATGGGAAGAAATCAGAGAGGGAGACAAATCATGAGAGACTCTTATCTATGGGAAACAAATAAAGAACAGAATGGTAGATCAAAAATTCTAAAAAGGAACAAACAAAACCACAAGCTGCAGAAGGAATCAAATAATAGGCATCAGAGCAGAACAAAATGACATAAAGATTAAAAGAAGTAGAACAAATCAATGAAAGGATAAGATGATTCTTTGAAAATATCAACAATAGTGATAAACCTTTAGCCAGACTATTCAGAGAGACCATGCAAATAAAATCAGAAATAAAGGAAGAGATAACAACTGACATGATACCACAGAAACTCAAAAGGATGTAACAATTTATTTGAAAAGGTATATGCCAACAAACTGGACAACCTAGAAGAAATGGATAAATTATTAGAAATTGAAAGAGGCAAGCAGGAAGAAGAGAAAATTTAGAAGGCAGGAAGAAATAGAAAATTTAAAGAGACCAATTACCAACTATGGAATGGAATGGAATGGAATCAGTCATAAAAAACTAGGAACAAACATAGGTCTGCAACTAGTTGAGTTCACGTGGCATTCTACCAGAAACGTAAACAAGTTTCTAAAATTTTTCTAAAATATAGTAGAGGAAGGAAAACGTCCAAATTCATTCTATAAGTAATATTGCCCTATTAACTTAAAAAAAAAAAAAGTAGTGGAAGGAAAACGTCCGAATTCATGCCATAAATAATACTGCCCAATTAACCGAAAACAAAATTGTACAAAAAGAACTGGACATCAATGTCTATTATGAGCATAGATGTATAATTCCCAAAAATATTAGCAAACCAGCCCAATGATATGTTAATAAAACAATTCACCTTGATCAAGTGTGATTCACTCCTGGTATGCAAGGATGATACTGATATAGCAAATTACTAAAAGAAAAGATCAAAGCCATATCACTTCAGTCAATACAGAATAAGTATTCTTATTCTTATACATTCTGTATATGTTCTGTATATACAACATCCATTCATAAGAAAAAAGTAGGTGTAGAGAAAACATACATCAACATAAAGATCACATACGAGGGGCGCCTGGGTAGCCCAGTTGGTTAAGCCTCTGGCTTTGGCTCAGGTCATAATCTCAGGATCCTGGGATCAAGCCCCACATTGGGCTCTCTGCTCAGAAGGGAACCTGCTGCTCCCTATCCTTCTACTTGTGCTCTCTCAGTCACTATCTCTGTCTCTGTCTCTCAAATAAATAATATATATTTTTTTAAAGGGGTAGACAAGATGGCGGGGAAGTAGGAGGCACCATTTCAACCTGTACCCTAAAGTGAGCTGATTACCTACCAAAGAACTCCAATCACCCATGAAATCAGCCTGAGATCAGAATTGTACACGTCTGGATCTCTACAGGGGCAGAAGATGCCAGTGGGCAGGTAAAGCAAAGTGGAAACGTCGGACTGAAATAGGAAGATAAACAAAAGGGGGAGGGAGCCACCAGAGGCAACCGATTGGAAAGTAATACCTCAATACGAGAGTGCCCTGTGTTTGGGTACCAGCATTAACACAGAGTCTGGTTGAAAGCTCTCAAAAAGAGCAAAGGATCGCAGGGGGAAATTGAAGGAATCAGGGTGGCTAGCGACAGGGGCTTAAGTCCTCAGACCCAGGACAGCTTCCCGTGGCGCTGAGCCAGAGAGAATGCAGTGGAGAAACCGGGTCTTGGTCCCTGAGCCACCAGCGTGCCCGAGAAGGCCTGGGGCCCAGCTCCTGTGAGAGGTTGGGAGCCTGGCCAGCCAGCAGAACACCACTCTGTACTATCAGAGCCTGAGATGCTCGCGCCCCACACCCTGCCCTGAGAGAGGTGCGCGCAAACCCGGGGCTCTTAGACCCGGAAAGACCAGGCACTCAGAGCCCGGGCCAGCGGGAAAATCTCAGTGTGTGATCACTGCTTGGAACCTCTCTGGTGGTCTGGAGCTGCCCACACAGGTGCCGCTGCCATGGTTTTCAGTACAAGCAGGAGATCCTGTGTCCCCAGGGACCACGACTCGGAACCTGCTCTGCCAGCGGCCAAGGGGAAATTTATATGGGCACTGCAGCACCCGCAGGGGAGCAGACTGAGGCTTCTCTCTGAGAGGGAGGTCTGGGTAACGTTTGCTTTCCTCTAAACCTCCAAAAACCATCAAAAGCGGTCAAGGCGAGAGAAAAGAAGTGAACAAACATAACACCTCCAGAGAACAAGAGCCTGAAAAAACCAGTTTCCTCAGAGCCCACCCCTTGAGGGGGACGGGAGGACAGAACTCAGGGAACATCATTGACTGAAAACCCACGTGGCAGGCCCCTCCTCCAGAAAACCAACCAGGAAAGAAAAAAAAAAAAAAAAGACAACAAGAGAACAACCACCACTACTTCATAGATACAACTTTTATTTTTAACTCGTTCCCACTAATCTGGTTCTTTTTTTTTTTTTAATATACATAATTTTTTAACCTATTAACCATCACAGTGAGATGCCCAGTACATCAAATCCCGTAATAACCTTCTAACCTGAACTTTTTGATACATACACCTGTGTTTTACTTTTGCTTTT